>NC_090443.1:108157917-108467604 GCF_031143425.1 Pleurodeles waltl
GAAGTGGTTCAATCAGCCATTAATTGCTGCAATATTATCACTCCACCCACTCAGAATGAATTATCATTTCAAGATCTTCATTGTGCGACCTATGAACCAACTTTATCATATTTTTATAAGGGTGGGGGGTTCTTTAATTGTTTGTTACATTTGTTGTTTATTGGATACATAATATCCCTTATCCAACAAACAATAGCTAAGTATATACACATTTCCTTCTTCACAGTCATATAGGTACAATAAAGTGAAGACCATACCATGTGTACAGATACACTGATTGCTTTTAATAGTGTGCATTGATACCTCGATTAGCCTTCGGCACAAGTGTTCCTCCCATTCTGCTTCCGGTGGAGTTTCTGGAATAAAAACCCAATCGGCTCCGCAGGCCAGAGCAGTCACCAGGGCTAAGTATCTGTAATTAAGAAGGGGTTCAAAACAGATTCATGTCAATACAGAGAAGCTTAAGCATTTTCACAACTAGCTGGAGATATCTATACATTAAGTGCTGGATTATATGTCGAAAATGTAAAAATGCATCATATGTTTGCAAGGGATTCCAAGAGTACCCCTAATGAGGAGACCATAAGAGTACATAAGGTCCAGTCCTCTCCCATTGTCAGCTTCTTTTCTCTGCATCACCCTCTGGTTCGGCTGTGTTCCGCCATGGATTCACGACATCCCAAGGTCTAATAGCCCATCTGGTGGCCACATTCCGGGTTTGCCCTCTGAATTGTGGAGATGAAGGTGGACATAAATGTTCCAGCAGTGACACCAGCCTTCTTATCCCCTAAGCCCAGATCACTACTCGTCTTTGGTGTAGACATACCTGAGAGGATGCCAGAGGTCTGTCCACACTCCAGACAGGGAAGGTCGATGCTCAATGCAGACAATGACCCGAGAATGAACAAAGAAATGAGGACATATGGTCTCAGGTCTATTTTTAATTTTTATTTTTTTTATAAAGCATACAAAATATGCTCCTTGCATCAGTTATCTTATTACACTCACTGGTTGCATTTTAACTTACTACCTTCCTTGTTAGGTTTAAATTATTTTGAGTGGCCAGAAGAACAGGCAACGCATGCACAAATGTTCTAAGAAAGAGTTTTGGTCATCAGAGATTTAAATATCTGGGAGAGTGTACAGACAAGTCTACTACATTGTTTTTAATTCTTTGAAGGCTTTTAAGTCAGTGTCTCTCCATAGACACTGAGCGGACCACATGCTCGACATGAGCTATAACTCTGAAAACTACACACTAGTAAAGTATTCAATGGAAATACTTTGGGCTGATCACTTCCACATCAAACTTGTATTATTAACGTCCTCTCTAAATCTCACATTGGAACTGGAAACTGGTTGATCTGGGTGTGTCCTTTTCCAAGCTTCTCCGAACACTGATGAGCCTTATTAGAGATAGGCAAACTGTTATGAAATATGTATTGATGTGGTACAGCCCGAAAAGATTTAGAAGATTATAAATTAATCTAGCTACTTGCGCACGCCCCCCAACTACTCCAATTACATGTAAAACAGAATGCACAACATTGGTTGCTGGAACTTAAAAATAAATTACGGTAGAATGTGCTACAGTCGTATTTCCTAATGTCAGAATTTCAAATGAAACCTGAAATTGAGAATCTACAATGCTAATAAATCTAGATGCATCTAGAGGGAATGTTCTGATTTTCTACACTAAATCACAACCAAGGATGGTATTACAATGAATGTATCTCAACCGCAGCGTAAACGCTTGTTGGCCTCTAAGACCAGGCATATCAAGATGTCCTACAAGTGCCAATCTTAGTAGACAAAGATATGTGGTATAGTGGCTCTTTTGCCAACTGAGGAACCAAGAGACACATGGTCTTATCCTAGATTTACAGCAAGTAATCTGATACAAGGCTATTAGCTTTCTCTGATAGAACTCCTGTTTTCTACCTGGCATAAAACTGCGAGAGATTAGAAACAGACTGAACAACATAAATAAGTGGAACACAGAAAAAACAGAACAGCATCAGAGTAATCATGATGCTCCCGACGCCAACCAGTGCTTAATTTGTGCTTGTTGTTTCCGGTGCGGGGCACTGGCACTTATGTTTGAGGGCCGACACTTATTTTTCTGCCTCAAGCATTTACTGCGAGAAAAAGACACATATGGGAAAAACAGAGGAAGAGAAAAACAAAAAAAAGAGTCACAATGGGAGAAAGCTGCAAGAGTGAGCTGAAAGGGCAGGGAGAGGCTGTAAATGGATTTAAGAGGCCCGAGATGACTTCAGGATTACGCTGCCTCAGTAGTCTGTGTTCGCACATTTAATTGCAGCATCGGCTTGTTTAAAAGGAGGGCTTTATGCACCGGCACAGTTTTATTTACAAATTTCGCACTGTGCCAAACGACCCAATTTAAAAGAAATCCACATAATATAAATAACCAATCATGAACAAAAAGTATCACCTACCCACAGTGACGACCCATCACCTCCAACACAAATGTCCTCTGGTGGCTGCAAAGATAATAACAGGGTACAAATATTTAGGGGCAGCACGAAGAACATGCGTCGTCAATCATACATTCCATTTTCAAAGGAACCTGAAAAACCCAGCACAATTAGTCTTTATGCAGTATTAAAACAAAAAAGCAAGCACTGGCAATGCCAATAGGCCTGGTTTTAAATGAATGTTGTATGATAATGTGAAGTATCACAAATAGACAGCACAAGAATGGATATGCATTTGTGTGGAAGCAAAGAATTGTAGAATACAAGTGTGAGTTAAAAGGTTAAAGGACAATAGCACTGTCAAGCCAGACCTGAAACTACATGTAGGTAAATGACCACCCTCCACCCATCTGTGCTGTTGTCAGAGAAAAATACCATAAATTATCAAGTTATCAAAGACACTATTTCAGCATTAGTGTCATGTGTGTGCCCCTGAAGGTTTACAATCAGCTAGCTGGCTAAATAAACAAAGTGATCATTGCTGTTTAAAGGGAAAGCACACTGTTGTGGAAGCATACAACTTCTGCCCACTCAAAACATGTACTCCTGATTCCCGACATGTCGGTGGAGCAAACGCGCCATTATTGTGTGATGCACCCATAACTGTCTGGCGACAGGTGCCCTGTCAAGCCAGATCATAAAAATGATGGATAGATTGACTGAGTTCATTTCAACTGATGATAATTAGTCATTGTACATTTAATTACAACATGTTTTATTTGCTCACTGTGCTGTTTGACACCAGTTCAAATGGGACAGTTCAGCCCGAACTGTTAGGTCATATCCTCTCTTTTTGGGTACACCACCAATCCCAGATCGATGTCAGCCTTTTTAGATCTCATAAGAGAGGCAAATCTTGAGAAAGTTAGAAGATATTTATGAATGAATCGGATTTACACCTTTCACCATGTATGGTACATGGGTATGCAAAGGAGCAAACCAGAGATACCTCTACAAAATCTGTTATTTCCATTTGCACGTGGACAACTCATAAAAGCTCCAGCAATCTGCAGACGTACTCCAGTACCAAACTGTGAATAGTGCATCAGACAGCTGGAGAGAATTTGAAAAGCTCATGTGCAGCCCTTGGTTTGCTTCAGGGAAAATCTATATGAGCCAGTCTATTAATGTAGAGAGGAAAAAAGAGATCCACCATGTTGGCTAACTAAACTAGATTCTTCAGCTCAGAAGCAAAGGCTGTATTTCAAACAAATTTGGAAGTTGAGGTGATTTACTTTGTGTGAGCAGAACAAAGGAATGAAGCTCCCTAGAAGGGGAACTACAACCTACTCGACAGGACAGCCACCCCGGACATTAAGGAAGTACTCTGTTAGGTGGAGCTAGAGAGCTTTGGGGCTACCCCAGTGTTACTTGGGGTCTGCAGTAGGAACAGTTAATCAAAGTTTTTAGAATTCTGGCAGAAAGGCATCTTAGTGCAGCAAAAGTCATTTGTAGTCCTATGAGATGTGAATATGGTCTGCAAGTATGGCCTGTATTGGAGGCAATGTTTTCAAATAACCAAAGGCTGAGCGCTTGAGGTCACACCCATAGAGAAGTGGGAAGAGAAAACTTTAAAGGAACAACATGTTTCACAAGTTTACAGAGATATCATCCAAGGCACCAGATCGATTTCTGTGTCATTGAAAACATTAGGAATTCGGTGATTATAAAATGTCATCAAAATATCCTGGTATGTACCTAACATTGAAAGGCACTGAGCAAACATCACAAAAATCAAAACATGGAAATTGTTCAAAGTTTTAAATCTCAAGTTCTTCACATATGAGGGTTCTTCTACACTACGTGTGGCTCAGTGGTGTTATGAACCTGCTGTGTGAAGCTGCAGGCCAGAGGTCTGAGTACTGGTGTGGTCCTCTTAGCCCTTCCTTCTTCTGAGGAAAGGCTGTCATGAAGGTGGTTATACATGTCCATCACAATGCTGCAAAACCATTAAATTCTAGTAGTGCGTTCTATAATAAAACAATCTTATGTTAAGAAGTTGCTGGCTCGTTGCTCATGTTCCCCATTAATGTTTGTGGCATTCCGTATCTTAATTTCGCAGCAAGCACTTTGAAGACGTTCCGTGGCTGCAATTTGCACTTTCTCTGAAAACAATTAGCGCAGCAAAGCTTCATGTATGTACTACTTCCAGCCTCAATGGTAGTGTGAAAGCATCGAGTGTAGCAAAGAGCCATCATCTGCGAGCATCATCTTGTTCAAGTCCCTTGCTCTGAGATATTTCACCAGATGGCGGCCTCTAGCAGCACCGAAGAAATGCGCTTAACTGTGGTATCATCTGCGGAACCTTGAGAAGGACTTCTAGAGAAGAGAAACTTCCCGGTCTGCCATTCCAGGAGAAAGCTGTCAAACAGAACATCCTACTTATGGAGAGAAGCTTAATATCAAATGACAATTCCTGCTGCTTCTAGGACAATACACTACCAACTCAGTACCACTCAAGAATACAGCAGAGCGGGGTTTCTCATTGACTTGGCTTTATTTTCCCTCAGTAACTGAGGTTCAGGGGAGATGTCACTCCGCAAACCCCTCTCCCCGTTCCACCACTGACTACTACTTAAAAGTGATGTATCTGTCCCCCAGCAGATAACCTCCCCTTCTGGGGGTCGTGACTCTGAGTGTTTGTGACATCCTGTTATAGAGAAACCCTCTCCAAAAGGGTGAGATAAAACAATGCTAATTTTTCTATACGTGGGGAGTACTTTTCATTTATTCAGATCTGTGGAAGTTTCCCCATTTCAGTAAGCTACTTGGAATTCGAATTTAAAGGTTCAACAGCCTTTTCCCAGTTTTGAGGATCCCTGCTGTAGCTTATCAGTTCAGTACCATATGTTTGGAGAGCAAACGTCTGCTTTTCCAGTTCACAGAGATTTGGTTAGCACTGAGTTTACAAAGAGGAAAGCTTTGTCTTGAAGGTTAGGGTCGAACACCCAGAATAAAGGTATGAGGCATTTCAGTACATGTTCTAGCTATGTTATTGGCAAACAGCTTCTTCTTCAATCCTGAAAAATGACCAATACAGATGACTAATCAAAAGAGCATGCCTGTGCAACCAATCGTGCACTGTACGATTCATTCCTAATTTAACAGAGGTCAAGCCGAAGGCATATAGGTCACTCCTGAAGGGGGAAGGAGCTTCACAATCAGAACGATGCATGATTTTGTTATTTTTTTTGTTCTGTATTGTTCCATCACTGAATTTCATTCTGGGATTATAACCAGTGGTCCTGAGATTCATATTGATCCCGCAGCTGGTACAATGTCTACTGCAGCCACCTTATTAGCTCACATTGTGTCTACTTCTGTGTAAACAGTGTCAGCGAGAAAAGCCCCATCACACAACTGCGCACCTCTGGGCAGTAGTTGTAATGGCATCCACGATCTCCATTATGCGATGAAGAGCCGAGTCGGTGCCGATCGTCATGTCTGTCCCACAGAAGTCATTGTCGATAGAGCCCACCATGCCAACGATGTTCAGGTAGCTAGAGGCTTTGGCTTCTTCACTTGTGATTCTTCCTAAGAGGAGAGTGGAACCAAAAACAAAGTTTGCCTGTCAGTCAAATGAAAATATACACAACAAAGCCTCATATTTTCCAAGAACTGTAGTCATTGCATCATGTTTTATTATTATGGGTATGTTTTGTTGCCTCTTGTGCTATAGAAATATTTAAATTAACTAGATAAGCAAACACAGAATGTGGATAATGAAGTCAGAATAAAAAGGTTATGAAGGGAATAAAGGCGTTATGAGTGTAATGGTTCCTGTTTGCTCTTGCATAGAGAGATCAAGTCACAACATATTCCTCAATAGTTATCCATCACTCATTTAACAGAACACATGTAGCATTTATGGAACACACACAAAATGCCTTGACTGTAGCAGACTTAAACTTCTCACTAGTCTCAAACTAAAATATCAAATACTGCTGCAGCGATGCTATCCATATGTCTGACATATTGCTACCCATGTGTGCTGACAATGTCAATCAAGTGGTTGGAATAAGTCAGCTCAGTCCATACTAATGGCCTAGAGTCGCAAGCATAGGCAACAAAAAGGCTGATATTAAGACCAAGCAGCCCTTGCATAAGGCCTAAAAAGCTGTTAAAAGACCCCATCCATTGATAGCATAATGCACCAACGATGATAGTTAGGGCTTCGAGGAGGAACACAACGACTTTGGGGCACCCGGTCCCTACAACCATAAAAGACACCTGCTGCCCCTCTTGTTGTCTATAGCGATGTTCATGAAATCCCATTCTTCTGGTATAGCCTCATTGCATTTTAGTGGGTGAGGGGGCCATTAGGCAGCATGTGTTAAATAATACCGTTAAAATATTCTTTATGTCACCTAGGAGCATCATAGATAATACGGCAAGGTCATTTTTATGATGAAGCTGTGACTGAGTGAACAAATGAAAAAAGTAATAGTGAAGGTAAAAACGGAATGGAGGGAGGTACGGGTGGAAGAATGGATAGAAAGATGGGAGGGTGGCGCGGTGGGTGGATCGTTGGGTAGGTGGCTCTATGAATTAATGATGAATGGATGGAGACAGCGGGTTAATGAATTGAGGGAATGAAGGAGAGATGGATGATTAATGGACATATCTGTGGATGGCAAGATGGGTGATAAAGGGAAGGATGAAAGGAGGATGAAATGATCGATGAGGAGAAGTATGGAAAAGATGGTTGGAGAAAAGAAAGGATGGATGATGAAAGGGGAAGAAGGCGAGGAAACTGGATTGATCATCAAATTTATTGAGAACAAGCATGTGAAAGGCACCATTTGGCCCCACTGTTTACAGACCTCCATGAGGGAAGCAACCAAACGAGTGTCTGGCTCACTCAGCGCCAAGCAGGAGAAGGTTTAAAGTGGGGAGTATTACATTTTTCTGGCTACTCCTCTCCCTTGTATAATGACATGCTTGACCTGTCACATCATGCTAGGCTTCCTAATAAATCCTCCTATCCCCAGGGTAGCAGGGGCTGCAGAACCCAACGAGCTCTGCAGCCAGCGTCTCCGGAGAGTAGGAGCTTGGGTGCGGGGGGTCGTTGGGGGAGTGAACTGAAAAGTTTTTGGACAGGCAGTGGACCAATACAGGCAATGACAGCTTGCTGCCACTCCACAATACTAATTGTGCATTTCTGGACGTGGATTCAGGGTTGCACTACCTGGGCTTGGGGACGGGGACTAAATCTGAAGCTTTGGGAGGGAGGGATACACTGCATCAAAAACAGCGCCAGCTGCAGAATTACATGCACTGCATAGTGATCCCCTCAAGACAAAGACAGAAGAACCCCAAACTCTGAAGAAGATCTCAGCAACAAATCAACAGCTCATGAAATAGCCCCAACAGCATCAAAACTACGCACAACCAGCTATAAATGTGCTTCTACCATCAGAGTGAAAATGCCCAGTTACCTGCAATTTCCAAAATGATCAAATATGTCCATCCTGGTACTAGAGAATGTAGCTTGTGAATGCCACTGTATATTTGCTCAGTGTCAACAAGTACTGGCCATCAATGCCTAAGAATGTCACCCAGACACAGTATTTTAAGCTATGAAATAAATATGGAGAACACCAACTACTATTGTACAGAAAACAATGCAAAGGAAAAAAGGCACAGAGCCCAATCCCTCCTGAGCTCAAAGAAACTTTCCTGATTCGGCAACAATGCATTTGTATTTAACCATAGGCTTTGATATTTATTACATTCACACCGAGCAGTTCATCATTTTAATCTACCTAATGCTCATAACACATGCCAAATCATCTAGAACAATGTGCTTCAACGGAGTACAAGTGGAGAGTTACATTAATTCACCCCAAATCAATCTAATTATCTTCTACTTAGTGCAATAAAAGGAAATATTGGAAATGGGAAATCTGTTCTGAGTTGATTTGATCGCTCAGTGAGTAGAACGCTTGATGCTGATAACCCGGGGCCTGATTTAGAGTTTGGCGGATGGGTTACTCCGTCACAACTGTGACTGAGAAGGCAGCGGCAAATATCCCGCACTGGTAACCATGCGAACAAGCTGATCATGAGAACTTCCTAAAATAAATATCACTCTTAGACCAACGAGGTATGATATAAACAAGAAAGAAATTAAAATCAAAGTGAATGCTTTGAATTTCACTATTATGTAAAACAGACAAAGGTCTGGTAAAGTGATAATATTATTGGAGTGTTTCAAGCCCAGAGGCAGTAAAGAAACAACAAGTGAGACTAGTCAGTGCTTCAATTTCTCCAGTCCTGAACACGTGCACCGCCTCCTTGCTTCAGACTTTAGACACTGAAATGCTGGAAAATTACTTTATCTTAGGTCAGGGGAGAGGTGATCATGCAGCCAAAGAATCAAATGATATTTCCTCCATTGGCAAAGTTCCAGATACAATTCTGCACTGGAACAGGCAAACACAAGAACAGGTACAAGAGAAGGCATCAATCTGATAACAAACACAATATCAATTACTATATAGAACGTCAGTGTGTTAAGGACAGGCAAGCACAAGGACAGCAAAGAGGAAAGATAACAGAGAGAAAGGTAGACACAAAGACAACGGTGAGGAAATCAGCATATTAGAAGCAATTAAACATTAGAACTACAATGAGCAAAGTACGGTTGTTAGAGACAAGTGATCAACAGAACGACTGTGGGAAAAGACAGCATGCTAGAGCCAGGAAAACACAAGGATAATTTTCTAACGCATGGATCTCAGTATGTTACCTGCTTTAAGTAAATCAGCTAATAAGCCACTCCACTCAGCACGAAAGGTATCTGCTCCAGTTAAGCTGCCGTCACCACCAATGACACAAAGATTGGTTATTCCCTTCTTTACCAGGTTGCATGCTGCCTTGAGACGACCTTCCCGTGTCCGGAAATCCTGGCATCTAGCACTTCCGATGACTGTGCCGCCCTAGACAAAATATCAATGTAAATGGTTCAGTCCACCTTTTAAAAAAAATTGCTTATCTGATGGCCCAATTGAAGACATGAAGATTTGACTACACAAATAAATACTCACTATTAGCTCTTACACCATCTCCCCCTAAACCCGTGAGCATACCTTTAGCAGGAGACGCTAACAGAAGCTCCTACTGTAAAATATGTGGAAGTTTCTCAATCCTAGGTGCTTGTCAGTGTTTACAGGATTTTCAAAGGGTATTGATTGCATTGTCAAGTGCTCAAGGGAGATCACAACAATACATAACAAGCATTGACAAAACCTAAAGATCTGGGGTCAACATGCTAAAGTATGTACCATTAGAATGTTGGAGTGAGACACACAGGAGGGAGCCAGCAGGCGTGGACAGAGATGGCTATAGTTGTATAGTAGTCCCTCATTCAGTTCAATGCAAGCATTCACGTGGAAGCCAAAGGATACACCCACAAGGCAAATATCATTAGGTGAGAGATGTATACTCCATCCTGAGCCAACATGTAACTGACAGCGACTCAAGATGGTGGCAGAAAGAGGCTGGTCGAAGAAAGTCTATGGCCGAAAGGGGTGGACCCAAAGCCAATCTATAAATATTGTAAACAATAGGTCTGTTTGACAGCTGTGCTTTTAAAACCTAGACCTAAAAAATTGATTCCATTAAGATGAATACACAGACATAAAAATGTACAATCGTTCATCCTATCACCTTTAAATTTAAGTACAAAATTTAAAAAGAATACCATATTTTTTATAATGCTATAGTTACCTCTTAAAACATTCCTGACCCCTATTAAAGTCATACATCAGCATAATTAGACAATACTTAGTTCTAGATACTTAATAATCACATCTTTTTTGTTTCTCCTTACTCTTCATGCAGCCCAAATATGCCCACTTTACTTTGCATGTAAAGTGGGGAGGCACGAGCACATGACGTCTGATTACTTCCCGTATGGAGTGTGGAATTCCACTCAGCACAATTATAAGGGGACTGATATTCCCGCCCCTTGTATTACCGGATGCGGGAACAATGGGCCAGAGCTGAAAATCTGGCCAGTAAAATCACTTAGCGGAAGGGCTGCTGTACAGCCATGACCCTTTCGAAAGGCTCTTGTCAATCCTGCAGACAAAGCAACATCCGTCTGCAGCCAACACTCTCCCCTCCTCAGCTCCCCCTCCCGTCCCCACTGCCGCCTTACTCCAGAGCAAAGATGAGTTTCAAACCTCACTATACTTGGAAACACTATGTGTAACACCATATGCTAAACCCATGTCTGCTCAGATTCCCAATGTGCAGAGTTTAACTCATAATTACAGAGTAGTGGTGTGTTCTTCCCGCACGGCACAGTTCACTTTATGTGCAGAGTTTGCACCGCACCAATATCATGCAACTTGCAATTGGGCCCAAGTTGCAGGAGTTAACACATCCAATCGAAACTGGAATGCCAACGTTCAAAGTTCTAGGGTTATCTAAGCTGAGGTATTACTCATATCTCATCAGAGGCTTAGTCTGCAGATAATAGCTGCGGCAGGGTTACAACTTCCCAAAAAAGCTTTAACAACATCCATTCTTTATAACCACTCAGTGCAACTCTGCTTGACGTGCCATTAGTTGATTCTGGCTGAATGAAGTCTATCTCATGAAGTGTAACCTTAATGTAACCAACCCTTCGTAAGGCACAATATCCAAGCTTCATCTTTACATCAATCAGATCATTTCTGTGTATACATCCTCTACGAGTAACCGTAGCATAATGCAGAGCAAAACTGAGCTTCATCTCTGCTCGTTTTCTAGCGAAATAAACCCAAAGAAGCAGCTGAATCAGTGGCGTCAATTGCTTTAAATCCAAAAGTCGCCTGAGAAAACCATTCGTCCTCGCCACTATGGCAGTGACATTACATGTCCACTCCGGATGAATCAAATGGTACGACCTTTAATGCTGGTTCAACCCCTACTTGGCCTCGAAATGCCCCATTGCATTGAACTCTCGCACAGTGACAGCGGCTTTTCCAGTCAAGGATACCCGAGAATCTCACCCCGAATATACACGTTGGTCCTTTCTCTATCATAGTTATTCTTCTCAGGCAGCTTGACGAGACAGGGCAAACAAAGAAGACAAGAGGGACAGGGAAACGGACCCACAAGGAGGTGCAGATCATGGGTCTTACTTGCAGTGCATCCTAAAGAGGATTGCCCTGCCCGTACCTGGGTTCAAGGGGGGGAATTGACGTCTGAGCAAGCACAGAGTTTCTAAAACATGGAGGCTCCACACAATCCTGCAGCCACCAGTGAGGATGCTGAGGTGAAAAGGAGGAACTTCTAAAATAGTCATAGGTGAACTGGAAAACAGCGATATGCAAGCCCAAGCCATGGCTCATGTTTGCACTGCAGCCCAATTAGGCATTTAAGATGATAAGCTGCCCATACCTAGAATCAAGGATTGGCGCCGACATTCGAGCAGGCACAGGAACATCCTCTATTGACCAGGAAGTCTGTTTGGGTGAGGAAGGTGGAAAAGGAGAAAAGGGTCAAGGAAATGGACCCTCAAGGGAATGCTTCTCTGCACCTCGGAGTAGGGTGGCCACCTTTTTGCAGGTCATTTTGGACACTTTATCCAGTCCTGATCTTTTCACTTAGAAATCAGTGATTTGAGGTGTGTTAGTCTAATTAAAAACATGAATCAAAACAAGACTGCAACACCCACATTGCATTAGACTTATCATAAAAAATTCAAGAATTAAAAGACTGTCCATAATGACCTAAAGAGAGGTGGTCACATTGTACGACCTTTTATGCCTCTTGCTTTAAGAAGGCTGGGTTTAGAAAACACATCACAAACACTTACATATGGATACTTTTTTATTGCAGTCTTCATTCTGCACTAAGAAACAGATAGCTTTTGGCTTGGTCTGAGTATCAGTATCTTCTGTTTGCAAGTATATTACATGCTTCATACAAGTGCAAAACAATCACAATCATCACACGAGAGCAGAGGCCTTTTAAGGTCTAAGCCTTCTAGACAGCACAGCTGTCTGGTTTGCTAAAGACATCTTTGGGACATTCAGAAACCTTCCGTGGGAATGCATTCTGTCTCTTGCCTACCATCGGCTTTATGTTTAGTGAATTAAGTGGCTTTCTATTTGCTGGCTTCATTTGTTTAGGCTGTCCAGGTTCAGTTCATCCCTTTGAAAAAGCAAAGCCTTTTAACACTACCTCTCGTTATTATTCTTCCACAAGTGCTACTTTCTGTAAACAAGTCTGTAAATCTTGTTCTGATCTCATCACATCTTCTCTCCATTCAAATGACAGTCTCTGTCTTCTGAGAAAGCTTAGTGTTTACTTTTCTTTCTCTGACTTCAAAGTGAGAGGATTTATGTGCCAATCTTGCTGGGTACTGGAGGTAGAGGAAAGGGTTTTTTCCTAACACACAATAACATTTAAATAAACTAAGAAAGTATTTCAGAATATATGGAAACATGCTTTAATATGATCAAAACAAAGCAATACACTAGGTGATGCTATTTTCACATGTGATCACTTTTGCACTGTATATTTTAAACTATGTGCAAATGTAATGTTCATTTGAGTCGAAAATGTATTGTCTGTAACAGCAGTGTTCTACCACACAACGCATGCTTAGCCTTAGGCCATTCCACTCTACTCTACTCTGCACCACTGCACTCCACTCTGCACCACTCCACTTTACACCACTCTGTGCCACTGATCTCTACTCCACTCTACACCACTGCACTCTTTGACACTTCACTGTATGCCTCTCTAGGCTGCACCACTCTACTTTATGCCAATGCACTTTAGGCCACTCTAGTCTAAACCTCTGCAGTTTAGGCCACTCCACTGTACTCTGCACAACTCTGCTCTATGCCACTCTGCAACACTGCACTCTATGCCACTCCACTCTATGCCAATACACTCTACGCCAATGCATTATACTCTGTACCACTCCACTCTACTCCCTGCACTCTATGCCAATCCACTGTACGGCACTATAATCTACTCTGCACCACTGAATTCTATGCCACTGCATTCCACACCACTTTATGCCATTACTCTACACCACTCTACATTGCTGCATTCTACCCTGCACCACTGCACTCCTTGGCCCTTCTCTCTACCCTGAACCACTCCAATCTACTCGTATTCACTCTAGTCTGAAACAATCTACTCTACGCCACTGCACTCTACGCCACTCCACTCTATGCCACACCACTCTGCACCACTGCACCCTGCACTCTTCTCTGCACCACATTAGTCTATGCCACTCTACTCAACACCACTGCACTCTGTGCCAGTGCATTCTACACCACTCTAAACCACAACATTCTACACCACTCTGCTCTGCACTACTGCACTCTATGCCACTAACTCTAAAGCACTCCAATCTGTGCTCTACTCTGCACCACTGTACCCCACTGCACTCTATGCCACTCTACACTACCCCACTCTACTGTACTCTGCTCCACTGCAGTCGAGGCCACTGTATTCTATGCCACTGCACTCTATGCCAATCAACTCTGCACCACTGCACTGTATGCCTCTGCACACTTTCCACCACTCTTATCTACACCACTGCATTTTATGACACTGCATTGTATGTCGCTGAATTCTATGCCACTGTACTCTATGCCAATATACTCTGTAACAGTCTACACCAGTGCACTCTAAACCATTCCATTGTACTGTATGGCACTCCATTGTAAGGGACGGCACTCTTCTCTACTCTGCACCACCCTACTCTAAGCCTCTGCACTCTACACCACTGCACTCTACTCTGTACCACTGTACTCAACGCCACTGCACTCTATGCCACTCAACATCTGTGTTCTGACTTCTAAACTGAAAGCTTCTTGTTTTCAAATTTTACTGCACTTTATTCTTTATGCTTTTAATGCAGTCTTTGCACTTTTGAGAATATTTTCTGGGTTTGTTTGCCCCCGCTTTAGACAGGACATTTGCGCTACTATTAGCTGGTGGGGAGCCAATCAGAAGCGGAGGGACAGAGTCAGTAAGAACTCTGTGTCCTTTAAACGCATTTAGCAGTGGGGACGCGCTTGACATAGTGACTGTGTGTTCTGACTTTGAAACTGAAGGCTTCTTGTTTTGAAAGTTTACTGCACTTTATTCTTTATGCTTTTAATGCAGACTCTGCACATTTGAGGATATTTTCTAGGCCTGTCTGCCAACGCTTTATAGGGGAGATTAGCGCTACTGTTGGCTGGTGGGGAGCCAATCAGAAGCAGAGGGGCGAAGTCAGTAAGAGCTCCGTGCCTTTTAAATGCAGACAGCAACAGATATGCGCTTGCCATAGCGACTGTGTGTTTCGACTTCTAAACTGAAGGATTCCTGTTTTAAAAGTTTACTGAACTTTATTCTTTAAGCTTTTAATGCAGACTTTGCACTTTTGAGGATATTTCCTGGGTCTGTTGCCCGCGCTTTAAACGAGAGATTAGCTGTACAATTGGCTGGCAGGGAGCCAATCAGAAGCAGAGGGGTGGGGTCAGTAAGAGCTCCACGCCCTTTAAATGTAGTCAGCAGTGCAGGCATGCCTAAGGTAAGCCCTGTGCGCCCATCTGCGCGGGGCCAGGGTCCAGGAATCCTGGTCCTTTTCAGGTTAAAAGGCTAAGGTACTCTGCCAACCAAATTACTCGCTTTACAGCCAATCCATTGAACAAACTGTCTAAGAGTTGACCTGGAAGTGAGTTTTCCTACCTGCAAGAACTGTGTAGCATTTTCCCCTTCTGATGGCACGAATTATACACTTGACGCTAGGAATGCAGTCATATGTGATATGACTTTGCATTCGGGGTGTACAAATATGATACAATAAATTTTTTTTAGTGTGGACTGCCCTCTCTTTCTAAACATCAGCAAGATATTTTTAAGTTGCTGTGGGATCACAACCCTGATGCCTTGTTTTTCACAGAAACCTGGTTTTAGGATAGCACAATGACTGGTGTAATTGTAGCATTACCACCAAATGCTGCTATCGCGAGGAAAGATGGTCAAGGCAGATCGGGGAGGAGGGATTGTCATAATTTATATGTTGGGTACTGGTGTGCTTCTGTCTCTGACCTGATAGCCCCTTTACTCTCAAGCTCACAAATTTCATGCTATTAGGGGGGTCTCAATATCCATCTAGGTGACCCAAAATGCATTTTGGACCCAGTTTCATTGAAGATCTGAGTATTTTAAATCTTGCCCTGTGCAAGTCAACTCCCACTCATGAAGCAGGTCAACTGTTAGATCCGATGTTGCTAAAATGCAGGACCTGGTTTTTTTTTCACCTATTCCTCTGACCTGGTCTGAACCTAGTGCAGTTCCCTTTACTATTAAAGCCCCAACTGTCCTTTTTTCTAGGTGGCATAACTTGTCTACTGTGACCAGAAAGTGGTCTAAATTAGACATTGCCACTCTGAACCGTCAACTTCTCATTACAAATCTGACTCTTAAAGATTCAGCCTGTTCAGATGAGGGCCTGGTGGACAATTGGATACGGAACACTCTAGATGAAGTTCTATCTATTGTTTCACCTAGAACAATCCCACCGGCACAATGCTTTAATGATATACTGCGCCTGGAGAAAAAAAGCTGTAAATCCTTGGAAAGGATCGGGAAAAGATCCTATGATAAGACTTTAAAAGCCTCACATGAGACAACCACTAGGCACTATCATGGGCTTTGCAAGAATGTGCATGCTTCATTCTTTTCCAACAAAATCATTAAGGTTCAAAACTGCCAGAAGGCACTTTTTAAAGCAGTTAAGGAGCTTTCTGATCCTAGCCAAATGTCTCCAGCGCCTTCGCTATCACAATCTCAGGATGAGGAACTGTCCTTGTCTTTACAGAAAAGGTAGCCGATACCCATTTGCAATTGACTACGTACTGGAGTGGCCTTCAAATGATGTTGCACCCTGCTAGTTTAAATGTTGACGCCAATTCCACTCTTATAATTTCTAACTGCTCTATGCCCTTGGCAAATCCCCTCAGTACAAATTGAGGTCATGGTCTCTGCTGGATATCACCTCCTTTTTTGGTCTTCTACAGTATATTAAATCTGGGTCATCACTGGATCCCATACCACCTACTGCGTTTGGCTTGGAGAACCAGGATCTAGTCAGGTAGTGGTGAACCTGCTAATTCCTTCTTACAGAAGGGCTATGGCCCAGCCTCTTGTAAACACGCCATAGTGCTTCCACTCTTAAAGAAACCAAATCTAGACTCTAAAACCTGGTCAAAGTCTCAACCAACTTCTCTGTTAATATTTTTTCATTAACATCAGGACAAGACCAGGGCCCCTACGATCTTAACCGTGGCTTGAGGCTAAGTGACACTTGGATGATGAACAACTTGCTTGAACAGTGATAAAACAGAGGTGATGATCTTGGGTAAGAGTCCCCAACTTTGGGGCCCACAACATTGGCCCACTTTTTCGGGCCCTTTCCTACTTTATCTTCCAAAGTTAAGAACTTGAACTTCCTACTGGAGGAAAATCTTTCAATAAGACCTCAGGCTGTGTAGGTGACGCCCACCTGCTTTCCTATACCCAAATGGTTGAAGAAAAGAATCTGGATTCTCCCTTTGTCTGTCCAGAAGATTGTAATCCAAGGCTTAATCCTGTCTAGATTGGATTCTGGCAAAATTCTATATCTTGGCATTGACCAAGCTTCTATTTGCCTCCTCCAGACTGTTCAGAATGATGCGGCATGTCTCATATGAGACAGTGCCTAGTGGTTGTCTCATATGAGGCTTTTAAAGTGCCTTCCAAAATGTGCCTTGACTGTCCATCTCCTGCAAGAGCTTCATTGACTCACAATGATAAAGCACATTCAATTTAGGGCACTGTGCTATGTCTTTAAAGCTAGCATGTGAGTTGGCCAGCGCTATCTTTCAGAGTTAATACTGCCTTATTTGCCAGTGCGCTCCTTAAGACCTGACACTAAGTACGGTCCTCAGGTTTCGCCTGATCCGAATGGGTGGCCGGTCATTGTCAGTTTTGGGTCCCAAGATCTGGAACTCCTTTCCAACTACTTTAAGAAATTGCTCCACATTCCTTGCTTTTTGCAAGAACTTGAAGACATTGCTCTTCTAATCTGAGAGCAGTGTTTCACTGTCCCTATGGTTTAGTGCCGGGAGAATCTATTAGGGTAGCTGTATGCTTCATAAAATCAAAATCAAAACTAAATCAAATCTAGACCTCTCTACGCCAATGCATTCTACACCTCTGCACTGTACAACACTCTACCCTGCAATGCTGCACTCAATGCACTGAACTCTATCCTAGCCTACGCTGCACTATTGCATTTTATGACAATGCACCCTATGCCACTGCACTCTACACTGCCACTCTATTTTACATCACTCCACTCAATGCCACTACACCACTGCACTTTATGCGACTGCACTTTACAACACTGTACTCTACTCTGCACCAACCTATTCTACTCTACTCAGCACCACTCTATCCCACTCTACACCACTGCACTCTTTGCACTCTGCTCTGCACCACAGCACTCTACAATGCAACATTCTAATCTACGCTGCTGCATTGTATGCCACTGAATTCTATGCCGCTGCATGTTATGCCACTATAATCTGTAACACTCTACACCAGTCGACTCTATTTTCAACCACTCCACTGTATGTCACTCTGTGCAGTTTCACTCTCTGTCACTCCAATACACAACACTTCATGCCACTCCACTGTATGACACCCTACTCTATGCCATTCCATTCCACGATACTCCACTCCACTCTCCTCTAGGCCACTAACTTTTAGCTATGCTGTGAAGCAGCCACTCTAGTGTACAACATGGCTAAAACATATCGGCAAAGCCAATAGTTCTTGCACAGGTGAGACCTATTGGATTTTCCAGTGCTTGTTGATCCTGACATTTCCTGACTTCAGTCATCTTTAAGGACTCCCATGCCTCAGTGGTAAGAGATCTATGCAGTCCTTGTTCAGTGTTTACTTTGTAACAGAAAGCGTGCCAGTGCCCAAAACTCTGTTCTGGAGGTGTCTTAAAAATGTGCTCACCGAATACCAAGGCTATGTAGGGCTGAATTCACCTCAGGCCTCTTTAATGCACTACCAGATGCTCCTTGACCTTTTACTCAATCTTACCGGTCCCTGCTTTCTCCCTTTGTGCCACTCTTTCGGTCTTATTTTTCCTCATTCTTTCCCGTTAGTGTGTTTTTCTCTCTTTTGCTCGTGGTCAATACCTGATGTGGAAAAATAAGTGCAGGCCCCGAAAAATGAATGGTGGTTCCCTTCACTAGCGTTTCCTTTTAAACATTCAACACACTCACTGGCAGCGTACACCTCCCTGAGTTCATGGGAATCCCGCTGACTGTCCATCACTCTCCTGAATTCTGCTTTTTGGCCCCAAATCCCTTTGCCGTCGATAACAATATTGAGAATGAGGAATACACACTGAGGTGAATACACTTTGCGAATTTAGAAATGCTGTCCTTAAAATTTTTATAAAAGGTTGGAAATCCTCCACATGGCTGTACATTTGATGTAGGTAGTATAAAGAGGTGCTCAAGTTGTCAGTGTCCAGTTATTCAACTCTTTTTAGAAATAAGCACTGGCTAACCCAACAGGTCTCGCCTATGAAAGAGCTTTTTGCTTTGCCAATGTGTTTTAGCCATGTTGTACACCAGCGTGGGTGCTGTTCAAAATGGCTAAATGTTAGTACCATAGAGGAGAGTGTCAAAGAGTGGAAAAGCAAAGAGTGGAGCAGAGTGTTGTAGAGTGGGGTGGAGTTTTGTGTCATGGAGCCTCGTGGAGTAGAGAGCAGTGGAGCGGAGTGCAGTGTATTGGAGTTGAGTAGTGTAAAGTGGAGTGGAGTAGAATAGAGTGGTGTAGAGTGGAGGGGCATAAAGTGGAGGGTCCTAGTGCGGAGTGGTGTGGAGTAGATTGGTGTGGCGTACAGTGGAGTAAAGTGGCATAGAGGGAGTTGTGTAGAGTGGATTAGAGTGTTGTAGATTGGAGTGGCACAGAATGTCCTAGACTGGCATACAGTGGAGGAGAGTTTTGTAGTGTGAAGTGCTGGAGCATAGAGTGGAGGAGCATAGGCTTGCATAGAGTGTCACAGAATGGAGTAGTATAGAGCAACGTAGAGTGGTGTGCCATAGTGTGGTGTACAGTGGAGTGGTGTAGAGTGGTGTAGTGGAGTAGAGTGTCATTCAGTGTCACAGAGTGGAGTACAATGTTGTAGAGTGGAGTGGACTGTCGTAGAGTGGAGTGTCAGGGTAGTGGCATAAAATAGAGTAAAGTTGCATGTAGTGGCATAGAGGGAATTGCATAGAGTGGAGTAGAGTGTGGTAGAGTGGAGTAGCAAAGAGTGGAGTCAATTGTTGTGGAGTGGCATGGAATGTGGTAGAGTACAGTGGCAGAGCGTGGCATACAGTGGAGTGGTACAGAGTGGAGTAGAGTGGCAGAGAATGGATTAGAGTGTCAAAGTACTGTACAGTAGAGGGATATGGAGTGGAAATGCGTAGAGTGGTGGGGCACAGAGTGTCATGGAGTGTGGTAGAGTGAAGTGGAGGGCTATAGTGGAGGGGCGTACAGTGGAGGGTCATAGAGTGGAGTAAAGTATGGTAGAGTGGCATTAAGTGTTGTAAAGCAGAGTAGATTTGCATAGAGTGAAGTGGCATTGAGTGGAATGTCAGAGTGTCATGGAGTTGACTGTCGTGGAGTGGTGCAGAGTGGAGTGGCATAGGATGGAATGACAGTGGAGTACAGTGGCCTAGATTGAAACGGCATACGGTCATAGAGTGGAGTGTCATAGAGTGGCATACAGTGGAGTAGAGCAACAGAGAGCGGCTTGGCAAAGAATAAAGAGTGTCATAGAGTGGAGTAGGGCGTCAAAGAGTATAGTGGCGAAGAGTGCAGGGGCGTTAAGTGGCATGGTGTAGAGTGGAGGAAAGTGTTGTAGAGTGGAGTCCCGTAGAGTGGAGTGGTGTACCATGGGGGGACGCAGAGTGGAGGTGGCGTGGAGTGTCCTAGAGTGGACTGTTGTAGAGTGACAGTGTTGAGTGAAGTGTCGTAGAGTGGAGTGGCAAAGAACGTCGTGGAGTGTCATAGATTGGAATGACACACAGAGGTGTGCCACAAAGTGGAGTACAGTGGTCTAGAGTGAAATGACATATAGTGGTGTAGAGAGGAGTAGAGTGATGTTGTCAGAGTGGCACAGAGTGGAGTGTCATTTTGTGGAGGGTCGTGGAGTGTCATAGCGTGGAGTGTCATAGAGTGGAGAGGGATAGACTGGAGTGGTGTGGAATGACGTAAAGTGGAGTGTTGGAGAGTGGCACAGAGTGGTGTGTGGTAGAGTGGAGTGGTATAACATGGAGTATGCATGCTGTGATAGCGCACTGCCATTACAACCAACACATTTTCAAATAAAATGACCATTACGTTTACACATAATGTCTTACAATAATGTGTGAAAATGGCATCACCATTTGTGCTTTCCTAATTATGATATATTCTGAAATAGTTGCACAGTTCATTTACAGACATTTCAATTTTGTTATGTTAGAAAAAAACATTTTCTTTCACCCCCAAGTATCTATAAAGATTGTCACACGATTCCTCTTACTTTGAAGTCAGCGAAAGAAAAATAAAATACCAAGCTTGTTTGGAAGGCATGGAAGACAGAGCCTAACATTTGACCTCTGTCTCTAAATGCCTAGCAAACGTGACAAGATAAGAACAAGATTTAAAGACCTGTTTACAGAAAGCGAACAGGCTACACTCCATGAGAGGGACAAAGGCATGCTAGACAGCCTGAAACAAATAAAGTCAGCAAACAGAATGCAAGCAAATGTGAGTTACAAACCACAAAGCCAATGCTAAGCAAAGGGTAAAAGGCATTCCCAGGGAAGCTGTAAGAATGTCCCTAAGACGTCTTATTGCAACCAGACAGCTGCACTGTCTGGTAGGCTTGCACTGTGAAAGGAATTTGGCTAAATTTCCCGTTAAGGAATTACCTATGACCTACCTTTACATGCTTCTGTCAATTAGGAAGTCATATTTATTCATACTACCCATCTACAATGTCTGACTTGGGCGTAAATAAAATGAGTACTACAACCTAATGAGGATATTCTATGTAAAAAAGATATTACCATCTGGTAGAACACATTAGGCAAGCCAGCACTTCCCCATGGCTAACTTACGCTGTGCTTTCTGTCTCTCTATGTAAAAGCGTGGAAAAGAGACTGTGTTGCAGGCTGTCCGCCACTGTGAATGTCTTGCCCTGTCTAAAGGAAGCTAATGGCTCATCCAACTCCCTGGCAACTCGTTACTTATTTATTTCATATCTAGCAATTGGTGAAAAAAGATTCTGCGATGGCTTAATCTGTGTCTTTATTTTAAGATGTGTGGTTCCCCTTTTTACCAGTTTGCCCCATCCAGCCCACTGCTAGGTAACTGCTATTGAAGAAGGGCCTAAGGTAAAGGGGGCGCCTCTAATTTGACTCATAACCTTACTTACACACAAATACTAAATATTTACAAGCCCGCGCTGACTGAAACAAAAGGAATGTTGTGGCGCAGCTTGTTTCCGTACGTAGATTCATATACATGGCGAGAACCCATCATTACATGATTAAAAGCAAAATTGGTGTAACTGTCCCTACTTAGCCCTAGGTTTGAAATATCAGCCTGGAACCTTTACAAGTGCATCTCTTAGAAACAGCCCCTGCTATTTTAAGTTTTTTAGACAGTCACATGGTCTCCAAACACAGGATCCTGTTACACTCAAGACTACCCCTCTATGGCAATGCTCCCCAGTGAAAGGTCAAGGTGTTTTCAAGGTTATGCCTTTACTCGATGCCCTCTTTCAAGTCAGCGAATTTTCAAAACTCAGCATGTGTGAACATTGTTTTTGCTCTTGGGTTGTACCATGGGGCGAGATGTAGAGGCCCCCGCATCATTGCGCTTTTACATGAGAAAATGGAAGACTATTTAAAACCTTCACGGGCTGCAGGGCTGTAAACTCAGTAGCACGTCAAATACAGGCTTCAAAACTCCGACGCCAAAAACATTTACCCAAAAATATTGACTGCCCAAAATCTCGATCTTACATAAAAATCTATCTTAAGTTAAACATGCAGGTAAAATAGTTGTCAGACACTTACAGCCAAAATAGAACAGTAAATTAACACAGTCCTACAATCGGGGGGAAGTGCGTTTGGTTAGATTTAGGAATTGAAAGAAGTGGATATATATGGATGATGATTTTTATGTACGTTTGAGGCTTTGTTTAAATTTTTTAGATTTGAGAGTTTTCATACGGACTGAAAACTATACACAGTATGTAAGGATGCAAAGTTTGTTCTGCTTCTTGTGCTCCAAAGTTTAATCGAAGCATGGTTGATATAAGGAAAAAGTAATATTTGCAATGGTCATATGAGTGTAAAACACAATCCAATTTGAGAACTTAACGTTATACCAATGAAACCACCACCAACGAAGAGGTCTAACTCAAGAAAAGATTTGCCCTTTATAGAACCACTGAGTGGTCATTACATAGTTAAAACTTTGAAGAGGTGAAATGTGGGCACTGAGAAAGAATCTCAATGCACAAACGTGATTTTAGATTCACTGCCGGAGGCCCTATGAGGATGTGAATTGTCACTCAATGATCAATGAGTTGTGTACACTGACAAAGTTGAGGGACTGTCCAGTGTACTCCACCCGTGATCAGCAGTCAGGATGGCTCAGTGTTCTATGATGGCTGGGACTGCAGCAAGATTATAGGGATCGGGGAGGCAGTCAAGGGGTCTTGGCATCATCCATAACACAGGTACTCACAAACTTTTTCTCGGGGGCCAAAATTGCAGTATGGTTTTCGGCCGAGGGCCGCACTGAAGTGACAGCGGGGGTGGGCGGGGCTTATAGGCCACTACCCAGGATCGTCATGGAAACGCTATAAGATAATGGCGGCCGTACATAAACATAGAGGGCCGCGGGAGCATGCGCAAAGAAGCCACTATTGCACATGCTCGCGCGGCCCTCTTCTATGTTTATGTATGGCGGCCATTATCATATGGCGTTTGTCGGATGTGTCCGCGGGCCGCCAAGGTAGGTCCGTGGGGCCGCTGGCAGCCCGTACTTTGAGTACCACAGATCCATAAGCTAGACACAAGGAGGGGCAGATTTTGTTTCTGTTCCCATGTTTACTGGTACTGATTTGTGAGGCACTATTGTGGGCTTTAACAGCCGCCTTTCCATTGCTAGATGTGATCCCCTATGGTATGTCTGGTGTATTAACTGTGAAAAACTCAATAAAATGTTGTCAGAAAAAATGATGGCTCAGTGTCTTAAATAGTTGAGGTTGACATAAGCTGTAGTCAAGCATTTAAATACCAGCAAGGCTGATTTAGCCTTACATCCTTCCGAAGTTGGTAAACCGAGTATAGTTAGGTAATGATTTAAAAATAAATTAATTGTAACACTTTTTTGCAATAATAATCAAGCCTTTATACATTTTAATGAGCTGAATCTTTGCCAACAAAAAAAATCAAACCATAACTTTTTCACGCCCAGGGCCCTCATGCTGACCCCTGCGGTCCAAAGATCGCCAGGGTCGCTGTGGCGGTGTCACCGCCAACGGGCCGGCAGTGAATACCACCAAATTAGGAGTTTGGCGGTTTGGCTGAAGCCAAACCACTGAGCCTCCACCAGTCCCGCCACATTACGGTGTTCCGCCAGGCTGGAGGTGAGCACCTCCAGCACAGCGGATGGCGTGATACCAATAGAAAAAGCTGAAGGTCTTGCACCCTGGTGACAGGAATAAGCCTTCCGGTGTCCAGGATACACTTGCACACACATTCATATACCTGCATACATGCACTCACACACTTCTACATAAAAACACCCCCCCACTCACCCATTCAAACGCAACATATGCACCCATTCACACTGACAAACATACACAAACACTGCACTCATGTACGCATTCATGCGCCCTACCCATGAACATACATACATTCACACACCCCTGCACTGCATACATGCACTCACCCGCTCTCCCCCATCCACTCACCTCCCTCCCCCGTCCACAGACAGTCACAAACGCAGACGCCCACCCACAAACACTCCCTCTCCCCCCGCATTCATGACATTCACACACACACAAACACACCCTCCCCTGTTAGACGATCCACTTACCTCGTTTGTCAAGGAGGTCGTCCAGGAGGGGACGGGTCCTGGTGCTTCCACCGCCGGCAGCGCCTCGCCATCTGGACACCGCCACACCGTATTACGGATTGTAATACGGTGTGCAGTCTCTTTTTGGTGTGGCAGTACTGGTGGTGGTACTGCCTCTGAACCGCCGACCGCCACCATGACTGGACTTGGAATTCCACCTGATTTCGGGCGGAAGTCCGAGATCAGTCATATTAGGGCTGTCTTAAGACCGCCAGCACTGGCCGTATTTTGGCACCCATGGCTTCGGCGGTCTTTGGAAAAGACCTCTGAAGTCGTCATGAGGGCCCATGTTTGTTTTTTTATTCTATGCTATCCAGGCATCTGTAATACACCTTGAGACGCTCACGGGTGATTAGCCGTGCTATACAAATCCCCTGATTGATTGACTGATTGAATGCAAAAAGGCCCAGGTAAAAATAAACAGCAAGGGCCTAGGAGGGCCAGGTGCACATAAAGCTTTCAGGAAAACCACTGGGTAAGTAGGTTCAATTTAGATGAAGTGTATGTACATTTACCTTATCTAGCCATTACGGCAATGTGAACGAGGTCCTGTACCTACACTGAAAACTCCAGGGGTAGGCAGAGGAACGTGGTTGGTCACAGCCAGTGCTTAATTTGTGCTTGTTGTTTCCGGTGCTGAGCACAAGCACTTATTTGTGAGGGCCAGCGCTTATTTGTCTGCCACGTGTTTAAGAGGAGGGCTTTGGGCACCAGCACATTTTTATTTACAAATTAAGCACTGGTGACAGCACATTCTGATTGTACTTGTTGTAACTCACAGTTCTTAATTTGAAATTTCATAGGTGGTTGCAGGTTACATGAAGATATGGCACACGTGAGTAGCAAAGTAAACAGGGCTCTTCTCAGCTATTTCAATAGTTCATTTTTATTGCATTGTCACTCAAAAAGCAAAGATGTACTTTCCTGCTCCAGCTTTGCTCTTTTCAGTGTCTGACTTGACACTACAGCTGTCTGCAAGTGGTACAGGGAGTGCAGAATTATTAGGCAAGTTGTATTTTTGAGGATTAATTTTATTATTGAACAACAACCATGTTCTCAATGAACCCAAAAAACTCATTAATATCAAAGCTGAATATTTTTGGAAGTAGTTTTTAGTTTGTTTTTAGTTTTAGCTATGTTAGGGGGATATCTGTGTGTGCAGGTGACTATTACTGTGCATAATTATTAGGCAACTTAACAAAAAAAAATATATACCCATTTCAATTATTTATTATTACCAGTGAAACCAATATAACATCTCAACATTCCCAAATATACATTTCTGACATTCAAAAACAAAACAAAAACAAATCAGTGACCAATATAGCCACCTTTCTTTGCAAGGACACTCAAAAGCCTGCCATCCATGGATTCTGTCAGTGTTTTGATCTGTTCACCATCAACATTGCGTGCAGCAGCAACCACAGCCTCCCAGACACTGTTCAGAGAGGTGTACTGTTTTCCCTCCTTGTAAATCTCACATTTGATGATGGACCACAGGTTCTCAATGGGGTTCAGATCAGGTGAACAAGGAGGCCATGTCATTAGATTTCCTTCTTTTATACCCTTTTTTGCCAGCCACGCTGTGGAGTACTTGGACGCGTGTGATGGAGCATTGTCCTGCATGAAAATCATGTTTTTCTTGAAGGATGCAGACTTCTTCCTGTACCACTGCTTGAAGAAGGTGTCTTCCAGGAACTGGCAGTAGGACTGGGAGTTGCGCTTGACTCCATCCTCAACCCGAAAAGGCCCCACAAGCTCATCTTTGATGATACCAGCCCAAACCAGTACTCCACCTCCACCTTGCTGGCGTCTGAGTCGGACTGGAGCTCTCTGCCCTTTACCAATCCAGCCACGGGCCCATCTATCTGGCCCATCAAGACTCACTCTCATTTCATCAGTCCATAAAACCTTAGAAAAATCAGTCTTGAGATATTTCTTGGCCCAGTCTTGACGTTTCAGCTTGTGTGTCTTGTTCAGTGGTGGTCGTCTTTCAGCCTTTCTTACCTTGGCCATGTCTCTGAGTATTGCACACCTTGTGCTTTTGGGCACTCCAGTGATGTTGCAGCTCTGAAATATGGCCAAACTGGTGGCAAGTGGCATCGTGGCAGCTGCACGCTTGACTTTTCTCAGTTCATGGGCAGTTATTTTGCGCCTTGGTTTTTCCACACGCTTCTTGCGACCCTGTTGACTATTTTGAATGAAACGCTTGATTGTTCGATGATCACGCTTCAGAAGCTTTGCAATTTTAAGAGTGCTGCATCCCTCTGCAAGATATCTCACTATTTTTGACTTTTCTGAGCCTGTCAAGTCCTTCTTTTGACCCATTTTGCCAAAGGAAAGGAAGTTGCCTAATAATTATGCACACCTGATATAGGGTGTTGATGTCATTAGACCACACCCCTTCTCATTACAGAGATGCACATCACCTAATATGCTTAATTGGTAGTAGGCTTTCGAGCCTATACAGCTTGGAGTAAGACAACATGCATAAAGAGGATGATGTGGTCAAAATACTCATTTGCCTAATAATTCTGCACTCCCTGTATTATCATCAACTCTTTAGAATATAAACACAGTGGGCATTGGCACTATTGACAGGGGTATTACCCTATGACCTCATACTATTGGCTGCTTGGTTTATCATTCTGCCTCCTATGAATTGCTTGCACTGCAATGCATGAGGGACTATATTACAACACAAACATACTCTAAATTATTACAAATTAAATGTAACCCATAGATGGGCTATACTGTATACAGAAAGCAATATTTGTTTTGTTTTGTTTTAATTCAATTGCTGGAGGCTGTTTTAGTTGGACTCAAATGCAAACTACATCTATTAGCTTTGCCAATGCTTGAAAATGGACAATAACAATAATCAGACAAAGTCAACATAAACAGGTGACATTATGGTTTAGTACTCTGATTATATGACATAATGTAACTTCAGAAAATATATATGCCTTCCTTCCTCATGACTTACCAGTTTTTCTTCCTCAAATTTCTATCAAACATTGCAAACTCCTGAACTTACATGAAGTTTGCAACATTTGAATTGTGATAAAAACAGCAAAAGTTGGTTTTGCAGCGGCATCAATCAGCAACATTTTGCTTTTAGCAGGGACATTTTCCCTCAAACATATTTTGGCACAAAATATTTCTGCACAAACTTCCTTTACAATACATTTCCCTAGGAAGCTTAGTTTTGCTACGTTTCAAAGCTTTTCAAACTTCAGGAATTATTGAGGACCTGATTTAGAGTTTGAAAAACAGCTTACTGCATCACAAATGTGGTGACTATCCCACCCGCCTTTATACAAGTGCCATTAGTCATAATGCTCTTATAATAAGGCGGAAGGGCTATCGGTTACATTTTTTGATGGAATAACGCATCCAGCCTAACTTTGTAAACGCCACAAAAGCTCACAAGTGCAGGGTAAATTAAGAACATCCCTACTTACCAACTGAAGCATCATCGAAACACTCTCCCACGTTGCCAGTCTGATATTGTCACCACCATCGACAAGTCCTTGGTAGCCCTGCGAGTGGAATAAACAAAAACATATAGTACTGAAAGCTCTATAAAACAGTTTTAATAATATTTCACTGTTCACAGCCCTGCGATAAGAGTTACAAAATTAACACACATTATCAATTTACAGAATGTGCAGATGGGGTGAGAAAAATGACATATGTCAATACGTGAAAGTTCTAGGATAAGAATTCTAAGTTTAATTCAGAGGACATTATATTACCTTCTGTCATGATGCAATAGAATGTACACGTCTTTGACTGTGGGGTACATAATGAATACAGCTATAAATACTCTAAAGCACTTCACATTTTTTCTACTTATGTAGAAATGTTATAAGCGTTCATCCAAAAAAATCTAGAATAACCAAAGTAATTAAGTAGCTTACTGAGTTTCAAGAAGGGAACAATAGAGGGACCCACAGATTAATGTTTTCTGTTCATTTATTGGAAGTGAGAAAATGTTTGCAAAACCAAATTAACAGTGATACATATTTCTTGGAACTACACCAGTGCATATATCAACACGCAGACAGACAGACCTCATGTACAAAGTAGACTTTGGCACCAGTGTAGATCCCCACTCTGACCACAGCTCGAACTGCGGCATTCATACCTAATAAAACACAGAAATGCAAGGAACATTAGTTTTGCATAAATTCTAGCTCATCCTAACCAAATTGCTCGTACCTATGCAACATCACAATCAAAAGGCTAAGCAGCAGTAAGCATTGTGTTAGGAAGTTAAGTAAGATGCACTGGATCAACATTTGATGCCATGAATGTGTGCCTCTAAAGAGAGATTCGGTGTCCACGGTCAGACTTTGAACTGTCGATGGGGCCTCTCTGGCCTATGTTCAATCTTGTATTTAGTCTTAGTCAAAAGGTACAATCTTGATTTCAATGTTTATGAAAAACGGTCGCCAATAATTTAAAGAAACTATTATAAAAACAGAGGGAGAGCCATCTTCTAGGTATTTGTTAAAATAGAATGCTCAGAAACTAAGGGCCAGTCTTGATGGCAAAATGCAGTTGATAACAAGCTGAGCCCTGAAAAAGCGGCAAGAAGGCAGTAAATTCTTGAAATGAGACTTGCATTATTATTATTTGTTATAAATTAGAGGGAGTAATATTGTTTCAAAGATACCTCCATTTTGAATATTTCTCAATACAACTATTTGTCAAGCAAATTTTAGGCAAAGATGTTCCTAATAATTTTCCTGAGCAGTTCCTAAGCTTAGACAAAAAGCAATTATATTATTGCTCTTGCGACATCTCAGCAGCATTGATAAAGTGAACACATGGACTGTGCTATTTAGAAACAAACTGCAGATAAAGGGGAACACACAATCACTTCGAATCTTTAAGCCCCTCATTCAATTCGTTATTCCCTGATCCTCTAAATATCCACCCATTGCTCTGTTGATGCTTCAATTGTGAGTAGGAAACTTGGTGTAATCTGAGAAGGGTAAAGATGGGTATTGACTAACATTGGTCTCTAGCAGACAAGGAAGAAAAATAGGTTGCTCTATCATATGAGCTGGATGCGGGTATACATCAACTATAATTATGTCAAGGGGTAGAGAACATCTCTAATTCCTTACACACATAGAATAGAGTTCAAATATGGGCTGCAATTGCAGTCAATCATTTATTGATGTGCAGGCACGAATGTGGTTTGATGATGTTCGATCAGATATTAGTAAAAGCGGGCCAAAGTTGGTGTAGACATCGACAATGGATAATGTGTCTCTGTAGTGTGTAAGTCTGTAGACTATACTCTACAGGTGTATTGTCCTTAAATAGAGTCTTGAAGGTGCCAGCAAGTTCATCCCATCAAGAGACAATGGGTATTTTCTGAGCACGCTGACTTCCTTGTGTCTGAGCGCTGTACTTTCAGATTCAGCCCAAGAAACAACCGAGCAATGCCACATTGCCACTGGAGGGGAAGGTGCAGGCTTTCCACTGACGGGGTGTGTAGCGCATAGCAAAAAGCAGAGCTAAGTTTAGGAGGCTAGCTTGTGGTTTGAGTCATTTAGAACACTTGGGTAATCCCAGACCATAAACTTCGCCACTGTGCAAATCACGATGTCCAGATAGCTGGCTCAGCATCCCAAGTTTTGTGGCCCAGAAACAAGCCAGCATAGACCATTCCCAAAACATATGCCACATATCTGCATTTGGCCACCTGAAGAACTAGCTCATAGGAAAAGCTTGGTGATCTTTCTGAGGGTCAGATATGCTCTGTCTATTATGCAGAACTGAAAGAGCTTCAACCTAGTGTTCCTATACACATCAGAAGGGTGAGATAGCATGTGGTTCCATTCGCTGTCAATGAGTTTCCTGCCTATCTCGGGTTTCCCAGTTGTCTCGCAGCTCAATTAGTGTGAAATAGTGCAAGCTCTGTAAGAGCTTTTACAAACCACTTAATAAGGTGACGCCCATAGTGTATATAGTTGTATTAGTGTGGCAGACTTTCATTAGTTTTAAAGTGCCAGTAGCATTGTATTGAATAGATAAGAGCGTTGTGAGTCAGGCACTGACCCTGCAAAATACGTATCGCTTTGAAGCTTCTCAAAACATAGTAGGTGTTTCTCTTGGAAGAGGTCTCCCAAGGTGTCCATTCCAAAAGCATATGACAGGGTGAGACCAAAGAGAGCTAATGCTCTTCTTGGGTGGAGCATGCTTGATAAAGAAATCAGCAATGCATATGAGAGCATCCGAGCAGTAAGATGAAGTGCTGAGCAATAACATTGGTGAATGACCCATAGTAGCAGGGAGGAAGGGTGGACAGCACAATCCACTGGATTGAAATGCTGGAGCACTCTAGATACAGTCCAGAGACCATGAGCTAGGAAGTGAGGCAACAGTGTCAGAATCCGGGGCTCCTAGTCCACCCACGTCCGCTGGCCATCTTAGTTTAGTGAGCATCACCCTCTGTTGCCCAGTGTGCCAGTTCAAGTCTCCTAAGAGGGCATTTAAGAATCAAAAAAATACTAGCCAGGTATGCTGGAAAACTGACGAAATAATAAATCAGGCAAGGGAGCATTATTATCTTAGAAAGAGCAGTTCTGGCAATGACAGATTGTGGCAACACGCTCCAAAGGACACCTGGGTTTCAGGGCATGGTAAAATCTTGTGTCAACTGTCAAGCAAGACTTAATCATCACAGTAAATGCGAATGCCTCGGTGACATAAGTAATGTGGCTGCCACTGGGACATACCATTACCAATATTTAACTCAGTCTCTGGAGCCATAGGGGAGAGATGGAAAATGCAAGATTTCTGCCAGTTTACTTGTTTGCCGGAACACATTTCAGAATGCTTGGAAGACAGCTGTTATATCAGTGGGGTCCCAAGATACATCTTTTAAGTGCAGCAATATATAATCCACGCAGAGGGAGATGACATGGATTCTATTGCCCAGAGGGATACCCCCTTATTTCCCTTTCGATGGGCAGTCACATAGCGAGTGCTTCCACAGTGAGGGCAAAAAGAAGATGGGAAAAGTGAACATCCCTCCCATGTGCCCCAGAAGACTGCTATGGTGTCCGAAATGTACTGCCTAAATGATACCAGTTAGGGAGTAAAGGGAGCAACCTGTCTGCTAGTATTCTGCTCAGTGTGTTGTAGTCTATGTTGAGGATCACAAATGGGCAATAGCACCCCAACTCAATGTCTTCCCACCCTGGTTTTGGGACTGAAATCATCAGGGCTTCCCGCATGGATGGAGGCAACAACCCTTCAGGGGCTGCATTGGTGCAGAGCTTTTCTAGCTGAGGGGCAAGGAGGTAAGCACAGGAGCGGTAAAAGCCTAGGGGATCTTGTGGGGCCAGGGGTTTAGCCTATGGCTGAGGAGCAAATCGCCTCTTATTTCAGCAGCGGTGATGGGCACCTCGAGCTCCATCCTTTGCTCTGTGGAGATCTGTGGCAGCCAGATGCCGTTGAAATAGTCAGCTATTTCCTGAGATGAATAAAGTGTCTGGTGATATTCATAGAAAGCTTTGAGGATTTCATGTAGGGTAAAGAGTAGCGTGTTCAGGACAACCTAATAGAAGTAATGGGGTGCTGTAAGTGCTCTTGTCTGGTAAGACAAGCCCAGAGTACCAGGCTTGTCAGCGTCAGCATGGGTTTTTACTGTGTGAGCTTTATAATTCACGCAACGTAAGTGTTTAAGGAGTTTGGCATGTTTTGCAAGAGCTGCATCTAGAGAGCCACTGAGCTAAGCTTGGGCGACCGGTTTGTTTTCTAGGGATTGCAGGGTTCTTCCCTTCCTGTAAGCTGTCTCTCAAGAGTGGGCTTCATGCCCAGTGTCGTGCCATTACAGTGTTTCGTGGTGGACACCTTAAATTAAAAGTTTCCCGCTCCACAACACTGGAAGAAAATGGTGACCTTGTCCAGGTAAAAAAGTCAGCTTTTTTGTCCCTGATTAGGCAACAAAAGGCAGCCTCCTCGCAAATTGTAGGTTGCATGTGCCAAGTTAAGTTTCAAGGTGTACACACACCCTCAATTTTATCCAGTTTGCAAGGACTGTGATTTGATATAGTGTGGCCTAAGTAATTTGCATGGGTAAACAGAGGGCATAAAGAGGAGGAACAGTAGATTCTATCCAAACATGCATAAAGATCATGAGGTCAAGAGGAGAAAGAGTAGCCCTGATGTTAGTGTTGTGGTGCAGCCAGATGTCTGGGAGGTGCCAATGGTCTAGCCACTGATCAAGTGTCTTGGCGTTGTGTGAAGTAGGAGCTTGTGGGAGAGACAGGAATGATCTACCTAGGGTGATATCAAGCATGAAAATAAAGTCTGCACCCAGAATCCAGGTAAAGTGTGTTCAGTGTGCCAAGTGTGAAGATAATGTGTCCAGGTAAGAGGGTTGGTCGGTGTGAGGGGTGCAAATACAAACTAGTACCAGCTGTAGACCGTGCAAAAGCACATCTCAACCTTCCTCCTCCTCTATGATAGTAATATGTTGACAAGGTACTCCTGCCCTCATCTGGATCAAGGCACCTTGGGAGAACTGAAAGAAGTTAGTCAAGAATACCTGGCCACACCAGTAACTCTGAAGTCGTGTAGCTTCAAGGACAGTGAAATGTGTCTCTTGTAGCAATGCTATTTGCACTATTTTGAGTTTGAGGTGAAAACAGATGGTTTATTGTTTGTCAGGCATGTGCACATCCCTAACTTTCCAAGAGACTATTTTATAGCCCATTTCAATTCATGCCTGGAGTGTGATTGCCATGGAAGAAGATGTGCTGGATTAAGGAGGTGGCTTTGTTTGTCTGTGGTGTCCAGTAGGCCAGCAAAGTCAGTGAAGATAAGTGTTTTAGTCCCTTCGTGAACTGTTCAAACTGAGAACATTATGGGCAGGGAGCAAATGACTCCTCTATCCAAACCAGGTAAACGAGTGTGAAAATCTTTTCATAGGGGATGATAGTGCCATGAGGCAGATGGATCCTCAAATAAGTGAGATTTATTCTGAGCAGTGATCTGGAGCTTCGCTCTGAATAATAGGGAGTATCTGAGGCCTAGGTCGTAGTCTGGGAACAGCATTGCTTTGTTGTTATCTACTCCAGCAGATCTGCTTTCCTTGCATGCTGGAGAATTACATCAAGGTGTTTGCAGTGGAGAAGATTTGCTAATAAAGGTTCTGGGGCAGATCCCAGAGGATGCTGACACCTCGGGACTGTATGAGTACTCTCTCTGGAGAAAAGGGGGGGGGTCAAAATGTGTGGTGGCAGGAGTTATTTAAACCATGTCTCCAGGTATGACTCCGGGTCAGGGCCCTCCGGGCCCTCTGGGAGGCCTACTATCCTGATTTTGCTCCTGCAGACACAACCTTTGGCGTCCTTCTCTCTCACCTCCAGATATCACCCACAGTCCAACAGTCAGTTTTGAATATCTTTCCCTAGCAGTTGCAGTTCTTGAAGTGAACACTCAGTCAGAGATATGTGTTCGGCCAGTTTCCTGTGATCGTCATGAAGACTCAGTTCAACCGCAACTGCATACATTTTATTCTCTAGGCGGACGTCAGAACTTTTAATTGCTCTCAGTACGGAGTCTAGCTTGTCAGGTGTTTCAGGCAACAAAGGTAGAAACAGTGCCCCCCAGAGGGGCTGAGTGGAGGGTGCGAGTTGGATGCTTAGTAGTTTGGTTTTGCAATGTTACCTGAGGTGCCCCATGGTGGCATGGATATTGGGCATGGGAAGCACAGGCAACACACAATCCGGTGTTGTCAGATGATGTAGGGTGCAGTCCCATTTGTGGAGCGGTTCCAGAAATCCAACCACCACAACACATGCAGTCTGCACCGATCCAAAGGGGAGATCCCTTCACAGAGTCAGACTGGTCCAAGACACTGCTCAGTGTTGCAGGCAGTACCATGGGAAATACAGTGTTGTGAGTAGGGAACTCCTCCTCTTTGTGCAGGCAACTAGTGGCACTGTGCTGTAGCTAGCCACTGGGTTACTGCACAGGGTTGTCTGTGGGAGGGGCATACTCTGGTGAGGGCCCGCTATACCTCAATGACATGGTCTTTTAATCACTCTCTCAGTGCAGACAGCACAGTGATCCATCCCCTGTCTGCCCACCCTCCTCACAGCTCCCGCTCCACAGGTCTTAGCCCTGCAGGTCCCAGCAGTACTTTAGCCCAACCTCAGCCTCAGGACCCGCAATGTTAGAAGAGGATAGGAGGAATCAAGGAGGCCACTTTTGCAATGAAGGTACCCTGAAGGTGGTTGCTATTTAGGGAGCTAGTGCGCCCATTGCAGAATCTGAGGGAACTCGCAGGGTGGAGACAGGAGAGTGTCACCTCCCAGTTGCATAGCAACAAAACAAAACGAGATGGATGGAATGGTTGAATTAATCTCAGCCACTGGTAACTACTTGGAGTGCATCTCAATCCATTGTTATTTTGCACACCATGTCACCGCAGCTTGGACCCAGCTATATGCATCGGTTTTGACCCTGCTCCAGTCGGAACAGTCCAGCCCGAACTGCCATCCAGGTTCTCCCCGGTCCGGAACACAAGGAACTCCAGATCGGTTTCACTTAAGGCTGATTTGCAAATAGTTGAGTCTGAACTGAGCTGACATGATGTACAAAATAACGGATTTGCTATGAGAATACTTATTACTTTTATCGTATTACATTGACCAACAAGGTTAATACAGGAATGGTGCCAACCTTCCAAATAAAGTATACATTGTTTTAAAAGAGCCTCCTAAATAATTGAATTATGTTCCCCATGTGACTGGTTACTTCAATATGTAGACAAATTGCAACCTCCGTTTCCGGGTATTCCTATACTCAGATTTCTAATTCAAAATTAACCCTGTTTTAATAATACAGGAAATGGCTTCCATGGCATCGGGAGAGTAGGTAACCACATCATTAGCATGCAGTGAGTTTGACCTCTATCTCGTTAAGCTCCATAGGAATTATGTACATATTGTCTATTATATGTTAGATAAGACTCTAAAACAATTACAAACAGTAGTGGGGATATGATTGGCAATCTGATAATTGATTACAGTTCTAGCTTCAGGATTTCTATAGAGTACTTGAACCCAATTTAGGAACTTTTGCCCAATTCCCATCCGTCTCATAGTGGCCCATAAAAAAGGCCAGGAAACTCTATTGAATGCCTTCTTGAAATCTATAAGGATCCTATTGGCCTGTTTATGTACAGTACTGGCAATATCAAATATTGCGAGCGAATAACGGTATCGTGCACAGGTATAAAACCGTGTTGTTGCTCACAAATAAGAGTGTCTATGACGGACGCAAGGAGTGTTGCTAGAATTTTACGGTATATATTGCAATCTGTATTTATTGGCTGAATGGGACATTATGATCCTTGATCATCAGCAATTTTACCTTTTTTTAAAACAAAAAATGATGTTGGTAAGGGTTCATGAGGAAGGTATAGCATGACCTATACCTAGAACTGTTTGTGGAAGAATGGAAGCTAATCTATCACTGACTGTACCCTGTATAGAGCATTCCCAGATGGTAAAAATGCTGTGGTTTTCAATACATCGTCTACTGAGATTTTGGCATCTAGAAAATTGGCCTCCATCTTATTTAGCTGCCTCATGTTTACTGACTTTAGATGTGTCTGTATGGAAACTATAGAGAATATAATACCCTTTATTATATAACTCTTTAAAAAATGTAAATTGTTGCATGATTTCCATTGGATGCTCCATACTTTACCTCACAATGTCCTTACTCTAATCATTCGGTTGTATCTCTTTAGCTTTATGAGCTAAAACTTTACCAATGGATTCACCATATTCACAGTTCAGATGCTTTCCAGGTTTATAAGGGGCAGCTGTTTTCTCTCTAAGTACACGCCTGACCTTACTTCAACACTCCTTATTCTGAACTGAACTAGCGTGCTTTGTTTCTAGGTCACTTAATCTGTATATATTTGTTACTCTTTGGCACACAATGCTCTATTTCGATTGGCAACAAGCTTTTTTGCCTCTTTCTTTATATATCCCAGATAATATTTTCCAGGACTGTTCATAGATTTGTAAGCAAAAAACGGTGCCGAAAAACTGCCATTACCTTTTTTAAACCCATCATCATGGAGCTCAAATCGCTCAAATGACCACCTTTGAGATCCCATATACAAAGCTTTGTCCTTCATAATTATCATTATTAACAAATTATTGTGATCAGAAATGACTTCAGAACAAATGTCAATATTTATATTAGATATTAATTTATATGCAGCCAAGATCATATCAACACAAAAAAAGTGCTGGAGAGCAAAAGAGAAATATGTGTAACCGGGCTGTTACCTTTTTACAGGTCGCCATGTGTTCAAAAAGCTGTGGGCCATCATCAAATTCTGAATAACACACATTTTTGGATCCTGTGGGAAACTTTATAATTTGTTGAGTCTTTTTTTATATTTCATCACACAATTAAAGTGTCCAACTACTAATATTTCCCCAGTCCAAACAGACACTTTAACAACTGCTGTATTAAACAAGAGAGTCATTCCAATTAGGATCATAAACTGCATACAGTCAACAAAATACTCGGTTTATCTCTAATTGGGCAATGACCCACCTCCATAAGCTGGTTTTAACTACTCTCACTGGGTGTGACCTCTGATGAAGTATCGCTACTCCCATTATGGAGTCATGTTGAGTTGAACAAGCAATCTACTCATAATCTACCAGTTGAAATATAGCGTGGTCTTTAAAAGCAATGAGAGTCTCAGCAAGACATATAATTGTAAGCTTAAACATTCCCAATTCATCTTTCACTAGCTGCCGCTTAAGTGAGCTCTTTTAGCTATGTATGTACCAACGCATTAAGAGGAGCCATAACGTTCTTATTCTTTCATCACTTCTCAACCAATACATTAATTTCAAACTCATTTGCCCTTCTAAACATGTTTGTTTATTAATCATCTCATTTTGCCTATCTCTCCTTTTCAATCTGTGCAATCCCACAACCGTGTAGACCCTAATTTTCGTCAACCCATGTCCCCTTGTTCTTTTTTTGTCACTGACCTCCACCCAAGCTCATAGGGAACAATCATTCCATTTAGCTGCTCTATGGTATAGGCAACCATTTTTGCCCATCTCCTCCTGACCAATCCTTTAATCAAACATGTATGTAACTTCTCTGTCCATTAAAGCTTAAACCACTCCTCATGATACAGTAACCATGTGTCCACAATTATACTGATCCTACAGCCTAATCAATATCACAAGTACTACTCCCTTGCTTATGTTTCGAGGTGATATCTTGGATCTTTGTCTATTGTATCAAAACATCCTTAGCTTCCCCTTCCAATTAACAGAAATAAGTATGTCCATACCTCAAAATCTTCAGCCTTGAAAGTTCTTGCAGTAATACCTGAGCCCCAGCTCGATCACTTGATGCCACGACTTTCGTCATTCTATATTAAGGTGACAGAAATCAGACCGTACAAAAAAAAGATGTGGGTATTATAGCAATAGAGATAGCAGCGTGTGCTTTCAGGAACATTGCCTGCCATAGCAGAAATTACTAAAGTGAATCATGATAGGTATAGGTCTGGACCTAGTAGCTTAGTCTGAGTTAGACTATGCACACACTCGGATGGGAAGCTGATGGGCATGCTGAATTTGACAGGCAAAGGGCCCGATTTAAATGTTGGTGGAGAGGGAACACCCCAGCAACTGTGACAAGTTACCTCCCCAACAACATTTTGGTCCACCTGCCCGATTTTGATTCGGGTGCACCATAGGTTGACAAAGGCATAGACTATACCTTCTCCCCCATGGTCAAATTGTTTGATGGCTCGACGAAGTAAGGGCCATCCGAGATTTGGCTTTATGTCCGCCCACCTAATTTAGATGGGTGGTCACATAACAGTTTTTAGTTTTTTAGTGCCCATCCCCTGCAGGAAAAACCTGTTGGTAAGGGGCACTGAAAAGTGCTAAATGTCCCCTCGCACTAGGAGGACACTGCCACTGCAAGGGGGGTATCACTGTCTTTTTTTATTTAAAAAAAGAAAATCTTCTTTGGGATTTCTCTTTGAAATTAAAAAAAATTCTAACTTTGCCATATGGCTCAGTCATGTTGGATAGCCCTGTCTGGCAAAGTAACAATTTACTGAGGAAATTATTCTGTCGCCCTGGCGGAGGATGGGCGCCAAATTTTAAATCAGGCCCTTAGTCCCAATCGGCGAAACCAGGAAATGCCATTGCAAAAAAGTCAATGATATAGTGCTGGATGTCACTTCCTTCAGCCCCCTGGGAAACCCCTATTACACGCAGATTGTTCCATTGCTCCTGGCTTTCTAAACTGTCTGTATTGTATTGAATAATTTGTATTTGACACCCATGACCATGTAACTTCTCTACCACTTGCCCAGCTTCTACTTCTGTCTCAGCATTGAGTCTCTTAGGCTCTGTTATTTGCTTTCTTATTACAAAAAATGTACTAGTAACTTCTGCTATTAAGTGTTATGGCTTCTAATTGTCAGCCTTCACGTCCAAGCAGTGAGCTTCTGACTCATTTGTGTGTGTATCTGGATTGGCTGTAAGGTAACACCTAATGATTGCTCATTTATCTTCTCTTTGCTGTTGAATGTTTCAGGTTTCCAGCCTCTGTGCAAAAACAGCATCCGTTATTGGTCATCTGTCCGGTTAGAGTGCTTACGTATATTGAGGGTGTCAGGTGCTGCTCTGACAGTCATACAGGGTTCTTTAGTTTCTCACCCTGAAGTAGCTTTGTTACTTTTACTTGTGGCATTCCTTAGTTTGGACCCCACTTCCGTCAGCCTTCCCCATGATTTTTCCCTTATCAAGGGACTTTTGACAACCTCCTTTATCTGAGTATTCAATAACCCATTTACTGTTAGGGGAAATATAAAATGCGAGGAAATCGCACCACCAGAGGCACCAGCAGAAAGCGTTGTAGAACTGTACGTAATTAAAGAACAGTACAAGCTTAAATTTCACGACGACACAGAGTAGGCGCGAGTTCACAGGAAAGCAGAACACAAGATCTGCAAGTTTGAACAGGAAAACATGATTAAAAAAAGCTGTGAAGAATTTACTGTCACAATACACAAGCACGTACCCCCAATCCCACTGTACCAGAGATGCTGTACAAACATTTATAAAGTGCAAATGTTCACCTTGCAGGTAACTTGGCACTGTAACAACCTTGCTGGGTCCTTAATATAAAATTACCTTACTTCTGCATCGGCTTTCCTAGTCTGTCGTAATTATGGCCCTTGCTACTTTTTCCAGGAGAGCCATAACTTTAGGTTTTTCCTAAAGAAGGTGAGGTTTACACTAGCTCTAATGGGAGCTGGAAGCTTCGTCTACAATTGGGCTGCTTTTATCTGAAAGATCCTTCCCCCCCCACCCTCATGTTTCTGAATTTAGGTACACGGACTAGATTAACAGACGAGGACCTCAGATTCCTCTGTGGCCTAAAATCTTTGAATTTTCTTTGTAGCAGCAGTAGTCCTGATGTATTTATGGCTTCATAGCCCAAACAAGTTGATTTCTGTGGTCAAAGGTAATTTTAGTAAGCAGCCAGATAATAAATCTTGGGAACAGCACAATGAACAATCACCCAACTGAGGAGGAAAGGTTAATGTTTCAAAGTTTTGTCAGGGTCACAAGGTAGGCCGAAAGGGTAAGAGATGAGTTCAAGTAAGCAGGTGTTTACATGGAAATATATCAGCAACTTGTCTTATTCCGTGACTTGATTATTGCTTTTCAAGATAACATGCTTGTAGTTTTCCAGTATAAAAGGAGCTGCATGTGAGCAATATTTTGAGATTCAGCTCCACGGGGTTGACTGACCTCCCAGCCGTATTGCGATTAAACCTATATTTTATTGCCAACAGATCTTGTCTTTATTTATTTTCTAGTCAACATTACCAATGGTCAACATCTTAGGCTGTATTTGTTTTGACAAAATTCAGTATCTCTGTGTCGGGAGTCGATTTTTTCTTATTAATGTCACCAGCCTTTATTTTTTCCCTATAACAGGGGAACATTCACGTTGTGCATCATTTGGTTCTAGGCTTATTACTTATTTGCTGTTAAAGGAATCTAATTCAAGATAGTTCTCAGGATTATCATCAGTTATGCATGCCCCATTTCTCGTTATTTAGCCCCTCCATATCACCAGTTTCTAACTTATCATTCCTAAATCGAACTCGATCTCTGAAGGCTGCCTCCGAACCGGCCATACCTCTTTCATCTATTCAACTCACACTGTAAGCCTGACCAGCAGAGCTATTGGCTGCTTGTCCAAGGTCAGTGCAGGGCTATCATTATCCGAATTGACAGGTGACACAACCACTTCTTGCTATGTAGCTAAAATGTTTGTAGCACCTGTAACAATGCTGCTACCTTGTTTTCCCTGCTCTTCTGTAATGCTGCTAAGGCAGTCCATTTTACATCCGGCCGCGTCCAGTGCTGGAATACACAGTTGAGGCTGTGAGGCAGGCCAGGAGATACGCGTTTCCTGACTCCCATCAGGGTCGGTTATTACCTGTAATGAGCCCCTGCACACCACTGTTCGCAGGCAAGAAGCGACAGGGAACTGTTCTAGAGATTCTCCAATGTGTATTTGTATATTCCGGGAATCGCAGGTACTACAGGTACCACAGCAGAGATAATCTAGAACAGGCCGCTGGATTTTAGCTGCCCCTTCTTCTCATTATCTGCTGACTTGTGAGTGCTCACACCCTCGTAGGCACTTGCTTCTGAGTGGGCGGTGGCCATGTCCAGAGATGCTGCCTTTTGGTGGTACCATGCTGATTCCAACAATGAACATTAATCAACATTAATTCGGGTAAGCCATACATTTTGTAATCTGTAGCCACAGATCAAACAACATTCAGGGACCCTGTGTTATCAGTCGTCACTAAACCGAGCGGCACAGAGCGGGGGTCTCAGTCATCTACCATCTTTTTCCCCAGGACCATCAGAGTGAGGTGAGGATGTGGATGTGGAAATAAACGAGAGAAGGGGACAAAGGATCTAATGTGGAAAATCAGTTTACAGCATTGGACACAATCTACATCAATTAAGATTCCACGTTTGGAAGGTGGTTACAAAAATGACACAAGAAGGCAACAATTTGAGAAGACTATTACAGTGAGCCTTAGAACCTATTTTTTAATTTGTTATAAAACATTGACTTCAGAAGGACATTTTCTAGAAGAACAATGAATAGTGTTTTTTTGTTGTGTAATTGGAAAGTCTAGCATAGGGCTAAAAAGACTGAGGGCTTCAGTTACAGTTCGTGGATATGATACTCCATTAAAAATGTGACAGATATCCCGTCTGCTGCATTGCAAGTGCAATATATCCTATAACACTTGTCACACAGCAGACAGGACAGCAGACAGGATTTCCATCACATTTGTGATTGGGTATCCCATCTACCAAACCCTAAATCAGGCCCTTACTGGTTAGCTACATAGTTATATGGTGTTTGGGAAGCATTTGTTTGTGAATCATACAGAAAACATATTGAGAGTGCCTATTATTTTATAGGACGACCAATCTATCCAATGTGTTATGGTGATTTATGTAGATAACAGCAATGTTTAAGGATTATTCCAAACAAAGGGAAGTGAACAGAATTTATTGATTTTTAGTTCCCTAGATGTATATAAGATATAGGGGGTTATTCTAACTTTGGAGGAGGTGTTAATCCGTCCCAAAAGTGACGGAAAAGTGACGGATTTACCACCAGCCGTATTATGAGTCCATTATATCCTATGGAACTCGTAATACGGCTGGTGGTATATCCGTCACTTTTCCGTCACTTTTGGGACGGATTAACACTCCTCCAAAGTTAGAATAACCCCCATAGTCTAATTTAACTGATTTGGACATTTATGTAAAATATTTGAAGAATTTAATAAATGATGGATTATGAAACAATTTGGATGTGAGTGCAAGCATTAACAAGTGGTGCAACTTGTGTTTGAACGTTATCAATGTGCTGGATTCTGTAATGATCACAGAGATTGGGAAGCATCCTAAATATCAATTAACTTTAGTTGAAACATATGTGTATTTCTAGCAGGTGAAGGAGAGACCCATTTCATATGATTATATGATTATATTTCAGCTCACATAATAACTTACATTTTTGGTTCATTTGAGCTTGGTAATGGAAACTATGCCTCGGAGGTCAAATATCAGCAGTTTACCAAATGAACCAGATATCAGTCTGTTTCTGACATCCTTGGTATACATCTGCTATGATCAGTGATTGTAATTTATGCATGATGAACTTAAGTAACCTGCTAATTTATGCATGATGAACTTAAATAACCTGCAGCCAGAGGATATGGTCCGTAATTTGTGAACATGCACTATTAACAGATATTTGGTGGACCTTCAGGATGTCATGGTGTTCAAGAGGCTACTGAGGTAACAGGGGAAGGATGACAGACATATAGACTATACCACAATGTGGAATAAGGGGTGATAGAGTATAAAGAAGCTATTGGGAGATGTGGATATTAGAGATGAAGTGGGTTTCTATGCATCGACAGGTTGAATTGGGAGTTGAAAGAGGGAGAGCCAGAGCCAAGATGCTAACAGCTGGGATTTTGAAGCTAGTGAAGGTGGGTGGAGGGGGGATATCACATTTCTAAAGAGGGGAGTGGGAAGTAGAATCAGGTTGCTAGAAAAGGGATGGCTGGAATTGCCTACTAGAGTTGGGGAAGTCAGCTACCTGACCTACCCTTATTACCTCTATTGCATCAAGAGCGCTCTGTTTGTTATAGGAAACTATATGAATGCAGTTAGTTATTTGATTCTACGCAGAGATAGGGTGGTCAGGCTCTAGGCGTATGTATGTATGTAAATATGGATATTTATGTGGTGCAAACCTAACTATAAAGCACCAAAGCATAGTACAATGGAAGGGTGGTACAGGGGAAGGACATGTAAGACTTGCTTACAAATGTTAGGGTTCTCTTCCCTGTGTGGCAAATTACCTAAGAGGATTCCTAAAAGATACTCATACTACTTATAATACCCAAGGTTCGTACTCCAAAGCCAAGCACTGCAGATAAAGTTTTCAGTCACTGTGATGCTTCTCAATCTATCAGCAACATCCAACACAGTCCAGCCTTCCATTCTTTAGGACCAGATCTAGGGCCTAAATCAAAGACTTGCTATCGCCTTACTGCATTAGAATACTGTAACCCATATTCCTGTGAACTGTTGTGTCCCCCAGGGGCCATATTACCTTAGGGCACACTTTCCCTGTTTGCGCCATAGTACACCTTAAAGCAGGTGCGCTGGATGCATACACAGAAAATGAGCCCTATTAGGCAGAATTTGCTGCCCACAGGGCAGCTGCAAACTCGCACTGCCCCCAGGGCAGTGCCTTCAAGAGAAATATGGAGCAGCTGTTTAAAAGCTGCTCCACATTTTTAAGTGCAGGCATCAACCCTCCAGCACTTTTCAGAGGAATTAGAGATCCCCTTGCATCCTGGTGCAGTGTGTCACAACAAATGAAAATCCCTTGTATGAGTACTTCTGCTTCGGTTTTTAAGTTTTACCCTCTCTTTACGCCTCTGAATCCACTATCTTCCAATCTTGTGTTCTTTTCAACAATGACCTGCCATAGAAGTTTCTCAAGCTTACTGTGGCACACTTAAAATCAAATAAATATCTAAAATTTAATGTCTGCCAATGTATAGTTCCAAATTTGTGTCTTAATGTTTATGCGTGGCTATCTTTCTAGCTATACATATCAAAGTGCAGTGAAGTTATGCTCTAATAGTTATTTGTATAGCAGCCTAATTCTTGTCTTGGGCATCTCAAAGCCAAGGCGAGGACAGGAGAGATGGAAAAGAAGGACTGGGAGACAGGAAAGGAGTGAAGTAAATAGAAGGAATGAGAAGATCCTGGTGAGCGGTATGGTCTTCTCCAAACCACTAACACCACACAGGAAAGTAAGGATGCATTGTCGGTAGTCTACCTTAGGCATCTGACCAGTACGTGGGAGATGGAGGTAACAGGCCAGGGGGTCCAAGAGGAAGGGGGGCTGAAGGAAACTGAATTTTCGTTTCACAGTGTAAAATAGTGCATTCTCTCGTTGATTATTTGAACTTGCTAATTTTTTTCATTAAAGGTGTATGTTATTTTACATGCAGTTACTTGCAGGTGAAAGCCAACAAAATAGATACAGAATATTTGTTATTTTTAGCCACATATTTGATCCCACCCCCGCTGAATCTGGATCACAGTTACCATACCTTTTAGGTCTTGTCTCTAGATGGCACGCATGCGCTATCTCGAATTGAGACATGCTGTATCTACTTTGTGGTCTTCAGCCAGCCCATCGGCTTTCCATTTGCTAGCTCCCTTGTCCCTACACTATGCATTCACCCCATTTGTCCATGACGTGCATATGTCATGGGTCTTCCAGGATTTAGTCCTCCCAGAGAGCACCAACCAACTACTCCTAAACCTATGTAGCTGCCAATTCATGGTATTGTTTTGGGACTACTTTTTCATTTCTTGAAGAGCGTTTTTCATGAGCACTCCTTTTTTCGACCCTACCATTCTCATTGGCTAACAAAGGCGGTAGGAGGGCCTTGCTTACTTTCTTTGTACTGCTGGCCTTTCTGCAAAGTGCTGAGGCTTTATCGCCATATATTAGCCGATGTAGTATGTAACAGGAAGGGCATGTTTAAACTGTCCATAGGTTGGCTGATTATTTATACAATATGTGTTTACTAAGGAGTTTTCTAGTGCTCTGTGTTTTGTATAGCTGTTACTTCACATTGCTGGGGAAGTTTGAGATTATGTAAGTTTGGAGGTGTGGTGAGGTAGAGGTTAGCTAAATTCCAGGGTGTGAAGAGTTATTCAACTGCTAACCTTCAGCATTTAGAAGAAAGACTGCTAAAAATCCCTTGCAGGCTGTAGTGCGTGAAATGCCGGCTGTGCGTCTGCTATCAGCGTGCAGACAATAGGTCTGATGCCGGCCTAGAAATAAGTACACGGCACAACAAATGTGTGTATCACACTCAGGTGCAGTAATCACGGGCTGAAGTCTACTGGCCACTCCCGACTTCCCCAGTCATTTATTAGGTGGTTATCACATGGTGCAGGCGCTCACCATTATGTTACTATTCTCTGGGGGAGCTGCTTAGCTCACCTCTCCCCGGGTGGTTCACTAAGATTGTCCCACCAGTTACATTACTGGTAGGACATTCCATTTCTTCTTCATTGGAACTAACAACAAAAAAAAATATGTAAAGTAAAATAAATCAGTGCACAACAATTTCATGTCAGGGTATTTCTGCCTTTATGGGTTCAATAGCTTAGTCACGTGCCACTGTTATGGTCTCTAGGGTTGTGACAGGCTCAACACCATTAGAACAGTCTATCTGCAAGAACAACAAACACAGTTACCTGCTTGGAGGGGTCAGCATTTCCAGCATTAAATTACACAACATGGTCTTGCAGTTGGGAGGAGAGAGAGCAGGGTTACTCCTCAATCCGTATCTGGTTTGATTATCCAGACTTGTGGTTATGCTCATCTGGTCTGAGTCATTGTGTCCTTCTGTGAGGATTTCTGGGGAGTTTGTATGGAGATTCCTGTGCCTCGGAGTCTCACCTTCTTTCGGACCTCTCGTCATCTGTTGAAGCACTATCCTTATCATTGCCACTCTCGTCAGTCCTTTCTTCACTTCTGCACTCTTTTGGTGGTGAATGAAATTGTTTGAAATATGAAACATTCCTTAAGATCACTTCATTTCCCCTTCTGGCTGTTACTTTGGTGCCTTGGCAGTGGGTGCTCACCCATGGGTGTGGTTCAAAGGGGAGGTGAAATTTACTCCCTGGGTATTGTTTTTTGACAAGTACTCTGTCACCTTCCTTTAGGGCAGATTCCTTTGCTTTTCGGTGTTGGCTAGCTCTGTTGTTGTTGGCTTGGCATTTTCTCCAACAGCCTTGATCATCAGAGGGCATTGGGACCCACTCAGGGTGAAGTGGTAGAATATCTTTGCCAATGCGCCCCATAAGGATAAGAACTGGTACTTGATCAGTGGTGGAATGAGACGTTTGACAATAGCCTCTCAGGAATTAATATATAGACCATTCCAAGGGTTGTTGGTTAGCTTGTGCAATTTGGATGACTTTTTTTAGTGTCCTCATGATCCTCTCCACCTCTCCAGTGGCTTGAGGCCAATGAGGTGTGACTTTCCTGTGGGTAATGTTGAGGGATTTCAAGTATGCTGCTACTTCTTGGCTTTGAAATGGCGAGCCGTTGTCAGTTCTTAGTTCTTGAAGAAGGCCATGGGTGGCCATCATCTTCCCCAGTTTGGGTAACACGTCGTGTGCACTCTGAGAGTAGATTATTTCTACCTCTGGATATTTGGAGTAGGCATTGATGAGGAAGAGCATGTACCTGCCATCACGGAGACTGCCAAAATCGAGACTTGCCCTCACCCAGTGTGGCTGGGGTCCGGGTTCTATCACTACTGGAGGAGGTGGGGAGGGTCCCCCTGATGCTTGGTACCATGGGCATGATCGTACCACTGTCTCCACTAGCTCGTCCATCAGTGGAAACCATACTTTAACACCGAGACAACTCTTTGTTTTGAACATCCCGTGGTGGCATGCATGCGCTAGATGCACTGCTTGGTTGGCTAGGCTGCTCGGAATGACGAGCCGGTGACCCCACAGAAGGCAACCACTTGATTCAGCTGCCAGTTCATGTCGGCATGGTGAAGGCTGTCTAGGACGTGTTGCACCTCAGGTGTGCGTTGTGTCCAGTGGGTTTTGAGAGTGTGCAATCGCCCTGTTTGTATGGCTTGCAGTTATTTCTGGAGACATTCGTCTTGGGCTGTGCCTTGGGCGATGTTTCCCAGAGACATGGGTATGGGCGGAACTGGTCGGCTACGTACCAGATTAACTCCTGTGTCTCGTTTGATTCCTCTACTTCTTTAGGTATTGCTGAACGTTGGTGTCTTGAAAGGTAGTCAGCCGGGTTGGTGGCCCCTGGTTGATATTGTACTTCACAATTGTACTCTTGTAGCTGCAACATCCACTTTTCTATACATGGTGGTTTAGACGCTGTCCCTCAGAAGAGGCGGATGAGTGGTTTATGACCTGTGGTGACCACAAAAGGGCATCTGTACACCTATTGATGAAAGTTACGGCAGCCCCAATGGATTACAATTGCCTCTTTTTCAATTTGTCAGTACCTTTGCTCTGTTGGGGTCAGGAATCTGCTGGCGTATGCCACAGGGGCCCAATCGCCGCCTTCAGGTCTCTGCATCAGGACAACTCCTAGCTCTTTTGGGCTGGCATCTATGGCAGCCAATCGCCGCCTTCAGGTCTCTGCATCAGGACAACTCCTACATCTTTTGGGCTGGCATCTATGGCAATAGTGGTCTCCCTACCCGGGTCATAGTAAACTAGTGTTGTGTCTGATAATAACCCATCTTTGATAGCATTTAAAGGATCTCTCTTGTTCTTCACCCCATGTCCATGGAGTACCACTCTTGGTCACTCCTCAAAGAGGTTTGGTCAGTGACGTCAGGTCTTTAATGAAGCAGCCACAGTAGTTTACCATCTCCAGGAAGCTGCGCAGTTCTGAAACTGTAGACGGTGGTAGTGCTTCCTTAATGTCTTTCACCTTCTCAGGGTCTTGCATCACTCCGTTGGCTGAGAAGGTGTATCCAACGAACTGTAGCTTCAGCTTCAATAATTCGCCCTTGTCCCTGTGTAGTGTGAGTCCTGAGTGTTCTCATCTTCAGAGGACTCCTCTGAGCCTGGCGATCCACTCGTGCATGGTTGGGGCATATATTAGGATGTCATTGCTGACATTATTCACTCCTGGTAGTCCTGCCAATGGCTCTTGAATAGTATTCTGAAAGACATCTGCAGCGCTTGCAATCCAAAAGTTGAGTCTCTTGTATCTCCGCAGGCCTACGTGTGTGGAGAATGTGGTGATGATTTGCGATCGTTCGTCTAAAGGCATTTGGTAAAAGCCTGACTTCAGGTCTACTTTTGATAAAAAAAAACAGTATGCTCCGATTAGATCATCAATCAGTGTAGAAAAGTACCATCTTTCTTGGCATGTTACCCTCAACTTCTGCCTGTTTGTCAGTGTGATTTTACTGTCTCACTGGGATCCTCCTAGTCAGGACCCCAGTGCTCATAGTTTGTGGTCTATATGTGTTTGTCAGTATGCTTGACTGTGTCACTGGAGTTCTGCTTACCAGAACTCCAGTGCCTATGCTCTCTCTGTGTACCAAATATGTCACTATAATTTAGTGACTCCATATTCCAATTCTGATTGGCACACTGGACCCCCCTTATAAGCCCCTAGTATATGATACCTAGGTATCCAGGGCATTGGGGTTCCAGGAGATCCTTATGGGCTGCAGCATTTCTTTTGCCACCCATAAGGAGCTCATACAAACCTTTCTTCAGGACTGCCACTGCAGCCTGAGTGAAATAGTGCACACACTATTTCACAGCCACTTTTCACTGCACTAGGTAACTTATAAGTCAAGTATATGTCTAACCTTCATTTACTGAAGGCTAGGTGCAAAGTTCCTGTGTGTGAGGTCACCCTTGCACTAGTAAAGGTGCCCCCACATTGTCCATGGCCAATTTCCAGGACTTCTGAGTACGGGGACACCGTTATAAGCGTGCACTACATATATGTCAATACATATATGTAGCTTCACAATGGTAACTCAGAATATGGCCAAGTGAGGTGTCTAAGATTGTGAACTTGAACCCCCAATCCAAATCTGGTATTGGGGGGCTAATTCCAGGCCCCCTAGGGGCTCCACATTGGACCCCAGTACTGCCAAGCCAGCTCTCTGAGGTTTCCACTGCAGCCCCAGCTGCTGCCACCTCACAGACAGGTTTCTGCCCTCCTGGGGACTGAGCAGCTCAATCCCAGGAACGCAGAACAATGCATTTCCTTTAGGGGAGGGGTGTTACACCCTCTCCCATTGGAAATAGGTGTTACAGGCCTGGGAGGGGTACCCTCCCAAAGCCTCTGGAAATGCTTTAAGGACACAAACGGGGCCCTCCTTGCATAATCCAGTCTACACCGGTTCAGGGACCCCCAGTCCCTGGACTGGCACGAAACTGGACAAAGGAAAGGGGAGTGACCACTCCCCTGTCCATCACCACCCCAGGGGTGGTGCCCAGAGCTCCTTGAGAGTGTCCCTGGCGTTAGACATCTTGGATTCCAAGGTGTGGAGACCCTCTGGGAGCATCGGAGTGGCCAGTGCCAGCAGGTGACGTCAGAGACCGCTCCTGATTGGTGCATACCTGGGTAGGTAGCCAATCCCCCTCTCAGGGCTATTTAGGGTCTCTCCTCTGGGTGTTGCCTCAGATTCGGTTTGCAAGATTCCTCCAGGACTCCTCTGCATCCTCTGCTTCTGCTTCTGACCGTCGGATCAAACGCAGACTGCTCCAGGAACCGCTGTAACTGCAACACAGTATCCAGAAAGACTCCTGTAACCTGCAACTTCAGCTCCAGCCAGCAACTGCAACAGTTTCCATGGTGTGCACGCTCCGAGGACTGACTGTCTTCACCCTGCACCAGAAGAACCGAATAAATCTCCTGTGGAGTGAAGGAGTCACTTCCCTGCTTCAGCAGGCACCTCTCTGCGACGACAAGCGGTACTCTGGGACTCCTCTCCAATCGACGAGCATGATCCCTGGAACACAGGTGGTGGACCAAAGTGACCCAGACTGTCCAAATTTGGTGGAGGTAAGGGCTTGTCTCCCTGTGCAGCAACAGTACCCCTATGCACCACATCTTCTGCAGCTCCTTGGGCTTCTGTGCACCTCTTCCAAAAGTTATTTGTGCACGGTGTAGCCCAGGTCCCCAGCACTCCATCCTGATTTTGGTTACTAGTGTATATATTGTGTATAATACTTACCTCCAGAAGGAGTATTGCCTCTAAGATATATTTTGGCCTTGTGTAACTAAGATAAAGTACCTTTATTTTTGGTAAAACTGAGTATTGTCTTTTATTGTGTATAAGTACTGTGTGACTATAGTGGTTTTGCAAGAGCTTTGCATGTCTCCTAGTTCAGCCTTGGCTGCTCTGCTACAGCTACCCCTAGATAGCCTAAGCTGCTAGACACTGCCTACATTTCACTAATAAGGGATAACTGGACCTGGTATAAGGTGTAAGTACCTTAGGTACCCACTACAAACCAGGCCAGCCTCCTACAATCAGGTTTTCGTTTGTGTATGTTAGGTGTTGTTCCCATGTAATTGTAATTTTGAGGAGCTACAAGTCGACACAGGGGCGGACTTCACCTGGATGTTTTGGTTTTTGAGTGACAACAATGGGCGATGCCCACGGGGTAGGGCCTGACACCTTCTCTATTCTTGCTGTTGCTTCTAGTTACTTCAATTCTCTTTTGACTTGGAGGCCTCAGATGCAAAGCGATGAGTCGATGGAGTAATGCTACAGGCTGGATCTAATGATCAGTGTGAAGTTTCACTGCCTTTTCTATGAGGCACTCAAACCCTTCAAATATGGCGGAAAATTCTGCTAGTATTTGGGATACGCTCTCCAGGTGGACACCAAAAGTGAAGGTGACGATCTCTAGGGCTTTAGCAGTGCGATGACCCAGCAACATGCCATGGCCTCCTTCCGCTACATTGATGTAGGCGTTTACTGTTTGTGATCTGTGAATGATTGGCATTTTTCTCAGGTTGGGAGAGGAGTGTCTTGTCTGTATGCAAAGACTGTCACAGCCGCAGCTTGTAGGGGTGGAGCAGGAATGATGGTGGCGAAGGTCATCGCGGCCATGATGTTCATAGAGGTGCCGATGTCCACAACAGCAGTGACATTGTTTCCTCTGACTTGAATCTTGCATTGCAGGAGGTAATTGTGTGTTCGGCTTCTTCATCATCATCCATGATGCTGGTATTTGTTGGTGCTTCTGGCAGTGTGTTGACGGTTTTGCAAGGTGTCTGGTTCTTACCTTATCAGCAAATGTTCACAAAGTGGTTGAACTTCCCACATACATTGTTTGCCTCTTGCTGGGCAGTCTGTTGAATGATGTGTTGGTCCTCCAGAGTAGACACGTTTGAGGAGATGTTTTATTCTTAGGCCTATCAATCACTCTTTTGGGTGTGACTGCATTCACTGGTTCCATTTTAACTGCTCCATGTAATGCTGCTTCCATATGAGAGGAGCAGGCTTTAGACAATTCTTTTAACAGCCCCATGGTGAGGATATCTGCAAGCAATTTACCAGATTCTTGTAATATGTGTTCTCTCAATTTCATCGAGGCGCATCCCTGGATGATTTGTCTTCATATTTCCTCATTTTCATCTTAGAATCCACAGGTGCTGGCTAATTCCTTTAATCTAGTATAGAAGGTATCAATGGATTCTTCTGGTGGTTGTCGTGCCTGGCGGAATACGAAGTGTTCGTAGTCTCTGTTAGACATGGGCTCAAAATATGCATTAAGCGTGGCTACATATATAAAATTAGCTATGGCTTGACTTCCCACCCTGCACCCACAACCCGCCCCCACCCACCTCTCTCTGCTCCCCGTTCAGCCTCTTAGCTGGGAGCAGACACAGGACTGTGTTGCCTTACGGTAACAGATAAAATACTTTAATTATTTCATACTTTGTAGGCCTCTTTAACTTCTGCTTCCCAAGATGATCTGACCTTTGTCCCAAAAGCCGGGACATTTATTTAATAATCTTACCTTTCTCCCAAAAACCGGGACATTTATTTAAAATTAAGAGAAGCGTTGGGACACCGGGACAGTCCTCTAAAAACCAGGACTGTCCGGGGAAATCCGGGACGTCTGGTTACCCTAACCACTATATTACTATTCACAGGGGGGCTGCTTAGCAAACCCCTCCCTGGGTGGCTCACTTACAGTGTCCCACCAGTTACGTTACTAGTAGGACATTACAATGTACAGTGATAGGGTCCTCAGCCGTTGTAGGCAAGTTGGCATTGGACAAGTGGCAGTCGAATGACCCAAGAGCACTTACTCCTGCAGGGTGACTATCTTTGAGGCCCAATAGACTAGTGCAGTCTTGTTGCCGAGCCGCTCTGCCCCATCTGTGCTCTGCCCACCGCATCGCAGCAGAGAAAGAAGGGGGCCGCCAGTCTCTCACACCCCCACCCGCCCTCTAGGTACCTCTCACACCCCCACCCGTCCCCTAGGTACCGCAGCCATTCAGCAACCCCTAAGCCCTCCTGTTCACCACCCCCAGCTTATTGCCAAAGGCAAAAGGTCGCCCATTGCCAAGACTTACTTGCTTTGCCAATGCTTGTTATTTTTTATGCACTTCGACGGTTCTTTGAAAATCATGGTACTGTGTCATGAGAGATAGTTAGTCAGGCCGGAGACAGCTCTAAGGAGACAGGAGGCTTCCTCCTCCCCATCTGCACCGTGCCTACAGCCGCACCTCTTGTGAGCGAAAGGCAAACTCGCCATAAAAACCGCCGAAAACACCTTCTCTCTTTTCCCATGCCAACAACTGGCTTGATCCCTTTAAAGTAACAAGTTGAAAAATTCGTGCCTCGCTTTTTGCAAGGCACTACGAGCAAGTTAGGCAAGCGTGACTCTGCAGTTACTATACTCAACTTGGAGACAGTCCAGCAAGGCCCGAAATCTAGACGGCGGCATTCCTTTGGACTCCAATCAACTACATAGAGCAACTGGAGCCTCTGACCAGCAGGGACCGGGTGGGGGGGAGGGGGGGGCGTGACATCCTAACTTTTGCAAACAATGTTGTGCTTTTTGATTTGCAAAAGTTGCTTTTGCGCGCTCAAAAACTGAAAAAAAGAAAAAGGCAACTATGAACTAGATAAAAGTAACAGGCGTCATTCAGACTTTATAATGTTTGTGTTATTAACTTGCTCTCCAAACGCTGATTTAACAACTAATTTGTCTTTTTCCACCTCTCGCTTAAAATCACGATAGGTCATTTTTTAGAACATTTAGAATTTGTTTAGTTGTAGCGGAAACGATCTAGTCTGCCCTGGTCTGTCAGAGCTCTCAGGGTGTTGTGTTACCTCATCTTCCAAAGTATTTTTAGCCACTTCTTTGAACCCAGTGTCACATAACTTGCACAGTCACACGGGCAAGTGCAGTCTACGGGTGTTCACGCTGGTAAAGGTCAAGATGGCTGAAAATAAAATTCTATATACGCTTACAAGTCTGAGAAGGGCTGGTATGAGCAAGAAAAGAATATATGTTTTGAAGCGATGTGTAAAGAGAAGTGGGAAAGGTACATTCTCTGTCTGTGGCCCTTTATTTGTGGGTTCTACCCCAGAATCAGGGGGCAGGAATAATGTAGGGCAAGGACTTTTAAAAAGAGGAACACAAGAGGTTTTAGATTCAAATTAGGATAACGTCATAATATAAACTCAGAGATACTCCAAACATGTCTGTCATATAGGACGATAATGAACATAAAATGGAAGAAAGAACGTACTATTTTGTCTGTTGTTAACCACTGATCCAGAGAAACATGCACCATTGCTGAACGGGCGCCGGAGTAGGCTCGCCAATATTACAGAAAAAGACCCTAACAACATGTATATAATAACAGAACATTGGTATGTACGACCTCTAAAACACATTGACAACATTCTCCCTTCAGAGATATAGGGAGACCATCTAGTATAAAATGTAAAAATAAGCAAAAACATATTGTAAAACCTTAGAGCGTATGTCTGGCTCTGGATGCATTATTTTAGACTACAAGTACTGTAAAAAAAATATTAAAAAATAATAATATATATATATATATATATATATATATATATATATATATATATATACATATATATATGGAAAAAGCTGCCCTCGCAGTATGATGCAATTTCAACAGAATTAAAAATATTTTCACCCCGATTCGCTGCCACTCGCTGCATTATTTTGCCACCAAAATTGCCCGGGCCTTGGCGGTGACGTATTGCTACATGCTCAATTTGTAAATGAACGGTCCCTTACCTTGGGCATCTCCTCCTGAAGTCAGCACGGCGATGGCTTTGCCGACCCCCAAAGTTTGGGCCTCGGGGTGATTAGCCGACGAGTGAGACATCTTCTTTCCTGCAGAGTGGAGAGAGAGAGCACAAGTTGGGCACCTGCTCGCTGTGGCTCGCGTGCCCCCCTCTCTCCCGCCGACAGTCACACCCACAGGCGCTGCTCGCTCGTTATCCTATCCGGCGCGGCCTTCGCCTCTTCATGGTTGACAAGCCAATGCCCCATCACTGCAGACACCCCTAATCCGTTATGCTCATACCGTCTATTCTATAAGGGATTCTCCCATAGGGCCCGAGACAGGGGCAACTATCTGAAAAAATGTATAAAATCTCACAAGCCATGCGCACGGCACCACTTACAACTTTTAAATTTTTATTTATTCAAATTATATTAGAAGACCAGTGTGAGGAGTTTTGCTGCCTGTTATTCAGTGTAAGAATTATTCATAGTGGCTCAATAAAAAGGTGGGGTAAAGTCATATTTTATTTAGGCATCTCTTTTTGGCTTCTCTTTTTTTTATACCAAAAATGACCTTGGGGGCAATGTCCGCAATCTGCAGCGTTAAGACTTATTTAGTTACTATCGTGTGGTACGCACAAAACACTCGAAGCAGTAACAAATCATATCACGTCTGTGCCACAGGGATCTACTATACTTAGCGGCAGTGGAATTAGAGATACTGCGGCGGTGGCATTATGCATATAATTATGGATTTGCCATATCTGCTACGTTTATCATCTGCTTCATGATTTCCAGATTTCAACACACAAAATTAGTCTGTAGCTCAAGTAGATAAACAGTTTCTAAAACACGGCGATATCTGTTACTGCGCAGTGGAAGGCACTTCGCAAATGTTGACTGGTAATTTTTCGGTTGCTTATTGTTGTATTCTGGTGATAACTAGTAATCATGATGTGAAACTTTAGACAGTTAATATGGGTAAAAAAATGACAAAAAAATCAATCAATACTATCAGAAAAAGTTCTGCGTCACGCTGAATAAGACTCTTTTTGATGCATAAATATGATTCAGCTCTGCGGCATGATATACGTTTACTAGATAATTAATACAAATCGTTAGTCAGCAATTTACATAAATGGTAAAATTGGTAGGCCAGAAACAACCAACGGTATTTCTAGCTCACACAGAGTAAAAACAATGGACCCCAGCCAAGGTGTAGGAAGTGCACTTTAAAGAATGTCTGTTTCATCAGGGGCGATGATTACTTAAAAACTGCCTCTCGCATTCTGTGCTGTCCGTAATGTTCTGCATCTAGGCTAAGCGAGAGAGTACTGCAAAGGAAGTTGTTTCGTCATGAGCTGAATATCTCCCTCAGTTTCCAAAGGAGCTCTGCTTTTAATATGAATTTTGCTACACATGCCATGTGCTGAGGTGTCAGTCCTTTGAGACAAAATAGGATAGCTTGTCTGCATGATCCAATGTGGTTTGCGTTGAACATGTTTTTGAGGAACAGTTTGTGCCAGGGTGACCGTGCATGGCATATGCACAGAAGGTGTAGAAAGTCTTCCTGATGATATTCACATAGCGTGTATTTCCCATTTTGTGAAGGTTTGCACCATTTTGGGACCATGTCCAGTGAGGGGAGAAGACCCAACCTGGTGTGCAGCACCTTTATTTTTAGGAATTTATTTAGTGTTTATCCCAGGTATGCCTGTGCTGTCGGTTTTGTACATGTTTATAGTTATCCATGAGTGGGACCGTGATCTGAACTTGTCTTTGTCCTTGCTCCATGATAGCTGTTTGATTTGCTTATTTATTAGCTTCTTAAAAGTTTTATGCTGTAAAGACTTTTGCCTCAGCTCTCCTGCCTGAAGTTGCTTGATTGCTAAGGCAATTTTGTCAGACAATGAATTTAAGTCATTTGGCGAGTACAGGCCTAATTCCTCCCTGATTAGTGCTTTTAGTGTGTTTGGGGGCGCTTGTCTTAATAGAGAGGCATATTTGAGGATAGCTCCATTCTGTACCAAAGCTTGGTCTTGTAGCATAATTCCAGTATGATTTGTGGTGGAAAGGAGCTGTGTGGTAGGCTGAAAAGAAGTTAGAAAACTTTACTCTGAGCGATGTTCAAGAAATCATTAAACTTTCCGGGATAACTTCCTAAGCCGTATATCAGAGAGGGCAGGAACTTTGCTCTGATCAACGTGAGGAGCAGCCTCCAGGTTGAACTTTGCAGATCTGTCGATAGTTTCTAAAAGGGCTGCAAGTTAGGATGCCACCCTGGCTTTCAGGGTGTTTAAATGTAGGCGGTGTGACCACCTTTCCTGCAACCAGACTCCCAAATATTTGTAGCTATTGCTTCTGCCCACAAGTTTGTTTCCACAGAGCCACTGCCTTTTCTTTATTATGCCCTTTCCAAAGATGACTACTTTGGTTTTCTCCAGGTTTAACAGCAACTTGTTGGATTTGCAATACTGATCCAGGATGGCTAGCAGTTTTTGCAGCCCTGTGCCTGACAGGGTCAAGAAGACGATGTCATCTGCATAAAGAAGTGCAGTTAGAAGTTGGTAGCCTAATTTGGAGGAATGGGAACTGGCAGATTTCAGATGTGCACACAGATCTGCAAGATATAGAGTGAATAGCATTGGGCTAGGACGCAGCCTTGCTTTACTCCTCTTCCTATCTGAATTTTTGCAGAGACTCTTCCATTGCAGCCAACTTTTACCCTGGCCCAGTTGTCAAAATATAAGAGCTGAATTCCCTTTAGCAAGTTTGGCGGAGTATTGAGATCCAATAATTTTTTCCACAATCTGTGCCGTTCCACAGAGTCGAAGGCTTTACAAGGTCCACAAAGCAGGTGTACAAGGCCATTTTCTGTTTTGTATAGTTTTCCGCCAGCAATTCTAGTGCTATCTAGTTGACAGTGGTGCTTGATGAGGGACGGAAGCCTGTTTGGTTCAGTGGGATTAGGTTCTGTTTCGTAGCCCAGTGTTTTATTTGAACTAGTAGGCACTCTGTGAAACATTTTTGCACCAGTGTCGAGGAGGGCGATCAAGCAATAGCTGTCGGGGTCCTCATATGGGCCTTTCTTGTAAATTGGATGGAGAATTGCCCCTCTCCAGGAATCAGAGATTTTATTTTCTGTGACGCAAGAGGTGAACAGATTACTGAGTTGGCTGGACCAAAAGTCCCGATTGTGTTTTAAGACCGCTGTTGGGAGGCCATTTGGGCTGGGGGCCTATTGGTTCTGCAGTGCCTAAGGTGTCCTTCGATCTTCTGTACTTCGAAAGATAAGTGATTTGGCTCATAATTTAAGCACATGTTGCGTTCCACCACTTCCTGACAGTTGTATAGTTCAGAGATGTACTCGATTTACTTTGCTTCAGGCACAGTGTTGCTTAAGGTCCCTGCCACCCCACGCTCCAGTTGGTTGATGATGGACCAAAGGGGGCGGCTATTATTTTGTTTGCATGCCTCAACGACTTTGATCCATTCCTGGGCTCGATGTTTTGCTTCCCAGACTGCCTTCATGTCTTACTTTCTTAAAACTTGGAAGGTACTCTGTTGTCTGGTGTCCATGTGTTGTTTCTTTAGGGCTCTTGAGCTTTGTTGAGCTGTTGCCTTTGTTGCTTTAAAGATTGTGTGAACCATTGGTTTTTGTTCTGTGGGGGTCCAGACGTGTGCAATTGTAAGGGAACTAGCTGGTTCCTTAGTGAGGTTAGCATTGCTTCCCATTTGATGATTATATCCAGCTGGGTCCCTGGGTTGGATAATAAGTGTCAACATCAGGACAGTGCGCACTCTGCGGGCGACGTAATGCAAAAAGCCAATCCTTATGTAATGTAATAATTTATGCATTATGTGTTAATGCAGTATGTTAACCTTTTGCATTGCAGAGGCTCATCTTGAAACGTCATTAATGTTGGTTGCAATGTATTGCTTATTTTCGAGACTTTGCTGCAGGATTACAGAGTGTGGTTAGGGTGTGGTCCCTATTCTGAGCCCTTCTAGAATTCTCTCCTGTAGTCTAGCTGGGTGTGGCAAGTGGGCGGGGTCTGGGTCTATTTAAGGGACCCAGCCCAGCTCCACGTGCTCACTATTCAGAGGTCCCGGTGCAAAGCAGCAGCATCTTCCTGAACTCCTGTTCCGGAAGCCTACCTAGGATTTCCAGGCCCTGTCTTCATTTCCTGGGTGATCCTCAAGCAGGGCGTTAAGGTGGAGGTTGGGTTGGGCCCAACTCCGTTTTTAGGAGCTTTTGAGTTTTGGGCCCTTTTGTTAATCACGTGCGCAATTCATTCTTGGCATTTAACTCTTGTATTTCAGATCGGCAGAGTGCGCAATCATTTCATGACATTTGAATCTTGATGTATGAATCGGCAACAGTGTGCGCAATTCGTTCTTGGCATTTAACTCTTGCATTTCGGATCGGCAGAGTGCACGATCATTTCATGGCATTAAAATCTTGATGTACGAATCACCAGCAGTGTGCGCGATTCATTCTTGGCATTTAACTCTTGTATTTCGTATCGGCAGAGTGTGCGATCATTTCATGGCATTAAAATCTTGATGTATGAATCAGCAGCAATGTGAGCGATTCATTCTTGGCATTTAACTCTTGCATTTTAGATCGGCAGAGTGCACGATCATTTCATGACATTTGAATCTTGATGTATGAATCGCAACAGTATGCGAGATTCGTTCTTGGCATTTAACTCTTGCATTTCGTATCGGCAGAGTGCGCGATCATTTCATGGCATTAAAATCTTGATGTATGAATCGGCAGCAATGTGCGCGATTCATTCTTGGCATTTAACTCTTGCAGTTTAGATTGGCAGAGTGCGCAATCATTTCATGGCATTTAAACCTTGATGTACGAATCGGTAACAGTGTGCGCGATTCATTCCTGGTAATTAACCCTTGTAGCTCCGATCGGCAAAGTGCGCGATCATACCTTGGCATTTAAACCTTGATGGTGGAACCAACAGCAGTGTGCGCGGTTAATTTTTGACAATTAACCCTTGCATTTCAGATTGGCAGAGTGTGCGATCGTTTCTAGACATTTAAATCCTGATGGTTGAATGAGCAATAGAACGCATGATTCTTTCTTGGCACTTAACCCTTGTGTTTCAGATCGGCAGAGTGCGCAATCATTTCTAGGCATTGAAATCTTGATGCACAGTTTGATATTAAAGTGTATAATAATTTCTAAGCAATAGAATGACTTGTCGATGATGATCACTTTCTCACCTTACTTCTATGCTAAACACTTGAATGTATTTGAAGAATGGTATGTATGTAAATGTGTAATCCAGGGTGCTAGCTGATTTCTTTGATGTGTACTTTGGATTCTTTGGGCTGTCTGTGGGGAAACAACCGTTCAAGGCCCTCAGTCCGAAAGCCTCCAAGGCTCTCACCAGTGGGTGATCACATTTGTCCATGTCACTGACGCATGATACTTGCAGTGGAATGCCCAGGCGTTGATCTAAGGCTCCTTCTCTGGTACTTCTATACCCATGGTTGGCCATATTTAGGTTGAAATCGCCTGTGATTAGCCAGGATGCATTCCCGCACGTGCCATTTAGAGACTGCACTTCCGTAGTGTCCAATAACTGCAGTTTGTGGGCTGCATTGGGGTTGATATAGATGTTTAATGTTAGACTTTTCATCCTTGGCTTGGTCTCCCTTAACCTTTTGCCTCTGTCCTCTGTTTCCCAGGTTGTTGATGCGTGCTGGACTCTTTTATTGCTGTTTTTGTTACTCTGGGCACTTTACCACTGCTATCCAGTGCTAAAGTGCAAGTGGTCCTATACAACATGTGTATGTAAGTGGTACATCCATGATTGGCATATATGATTTACTGGTAAGTCCCTTGTACAGTGCACTAGAGATGCCCAGGGCCTGTAAATCAAATGCTACTAGTGGGCCTGCAGCACTGGTTGTGCCACCCACTTTAGTAGCCCTGTAATCATGTCTCAGACTTGCCACTGCAGTGTCTGTGTGTGCAGTTTTAAACTGCCAATTCGACTTGGCAATTGTACCCACTTGCCAGGCCTAAACCTTCCCTTTTCCTGCATGTAAGACACCCCTACGGTAGGCCCTAGGTAGCCCCATGGACAGTGTGCAATGTATGTTTAAGGTAGGACATATACTAATGTGTTTTATATGTCCTGACAGTGAAATACAGCCAAATTCGGTTTTCACTGTTGAAATGCCTATCCCTCTCATGGGTTAACATGGGGGCTGCCTTTAAATATGATTAAAGTGTAGATTCCCTTTGGGAGAAGATAAACATGGAGTTTGGGGTCTCTGAGCTCACAATTTAAAAATACATCTTTTAGTAAAGTTGATTTTGAGATTGTGTGTTTGAAAATGCTACTTTTAGAAAGTGAGCATATTCTTGCTTATACCATTTCTGTGACCCTGCCTGTTTGTGGATTGTCTGGGTCAGTTTGACAGTTGGGCTGATTGCAGCCCTCACTAGACAGTGACACAAAGGGAGCTGGGGTGTAGCCTGCATATCCTTTGAGCCATCTGTGCTAGGAGGGAGGGGGCGGAGGAGTGGTCACTCACACCTTAAAGGGCTGTGCCTGCCCTCACACGATGCAGTCTCCAACCCCCTGGTGTGTGCCTGGGGCCTGGCCTGAGCAAGGCAGGATTTCACAAACAGAGCTTTTTCTTTGAAGTAATCCTACTTCAAATGGCAAAATGGGTTTAAGAAGGGCACCCAAAACCACAGACTTTAGATCACTTCTGGAAACCAAGAGGAACCTCTTCCTGGAGAAGAGTTGAAGAGCTGAATAGCTGCCCTGCCTGTGACTGTGCTTTGTGGTGCTATCCGGCAGTTGCTGCTTCTGCCTCTGCAAAGGGACAAAGGCTGGACTTTGTGTACCTTCCTGCTTGTGAAGAACTCTCCAAGGGCTTTAAACTGAACTTGCCTCCTATTGTTGAAGTCTCAGGGACAGCAAAGACTTCTCTCTGCCAGCACCTGGAGCCTCTGCTGAGACTCCTGCCCTGCCAAGTGGTGCCCTATCCAGTTCCTGGGGCCTTGAAAGGAGAAGCTGGCAGGCCAAGTTTGAGAAATCCACGCACAGACCGCCGTGAAGGTAAAATTTCGAAGCAACCTCTGGAAAAACAATGCGCCGCCGGCTTCGCGGCTGAAATCGACGCCCTGCCTGCAGCGCCGCTGGGATATCGACGCACGCGGCTGGAGAAACTACACGCGCAGCATCGCTGACGGAGGCTTGTGATATCGCAACCCACACTTCTCGTTTTTTGGATCACCATGCGGCAGGATTTCCGAGACAAACATCGCTGGGCATGTAAAAACGATGCAAAGCCTGCCCGGACCCAAGAGTGCTTGTCCAGATTGATGCATCGCTCTGCTGCGGAGAGAAGAAATTACGCACGCCGACCAGACTGAAGGAGAAACAACGCACGGTCTTGCTTGTGAGTGATATCGACGCATCGCAGGCTTCTTTTGATGCACACTCTGTAAAGATGACAACACAGGTAAACTTATAGTTCCAAGGTTTATTCCTCAAAGATCGTAAGTATGTCCTTTCACAACCGTTTCCTCTCTCAGAATGCCCGTTCCACCTACCCCCACATTCCTCGTCCCCACATTCCACATTCCACTACTCTCAACCTTCCACTGTAGTTACATCATATAACACACTTTCCCTCCTTAAAACAAAAAAACATATATATATAATATATAGCAATAAAATACAATACATACAGGGAGTGCAGAATTATTAGGCAAATGAGTATTTTGACCACATCATCCTCTTTATGCATGTTGTCTTACTCCAAGCTGTATAGGCTCGAAAGCCTACTACCAATTAAGCATATTAGGTGATTTGCATCTCTGTAATGAGAAGGGGTGTGGTCTAATGACATCAACACCCTATATCAGGTGTGCATAATTATTAGGCAACTTCCTTTCCTTTGGCCAAATTGGTCAAAAGAAGGACTTGACAGGCTCAGAAAAGTCAAAAATAGTGAGATATCTTGCAGAGGGATGCAGCACTCTTAAAATTGCAAAGCTTCTGAAGCGTGATCATCGAACAATCAAGCGTTTCATTCAAAATAGTCAACAGGGTCGCAAGAAGCGTGTGGAAAAACCAAGGCGCAAAATAACTGCCCATGAACTGAGAAAAGTCAAGCGTGCAGCTGCCACGATGCCACTTGCCACCAGTTTGGCCATATTTCAGAGCTGCAACATCAATGGAGTGCCCAAAAGCACAAGGTGTGCAATACTCAGAGACATGGCCAAGGTAAGAAAGGCTGAAAGACGACCACCACTGAACAAGACACACAAGCTGAAACGTCAAGACTGGGCCAAGAAATATCTCAAGACTGATTTTTCTAAGGTTTTATGGACTGATGAAATGAGAGTGAGTCTTGATGGGCCAGATGGATGGGCCCGTGGCTGGATTGGTAAAGGGCAGAGAGCTCCAGTCCGACTCAGACGCCAGCAAGGTGGAGGTGGAGTACTGGTTTGGGCTGGTATCATCAAAGATGAGCTTGTGGGGCCTTTTCGGGTTGAGGATGGAGTCAAGCTCAACTCCCAGTCCTACTGCCAGTTCCTGGAAGACACCTTCTTCAAGCAGTGGTACAGGAAGAAGTCTGCATCCTTCAAGAAAAACATGGTTTTCATGCAGGACAATGCTCCATCACACGCGTCCAAGTACTCCACAGCGTGGCTGGCAAGAAAGGGTATAAAAGAAGGAAATCTAATGACATGGCCTCCTTGTTCACCTGATCTGAACCCCATTGAGAACCTGTGGTCCATCATCAAATTTGAGATTTACAAGGAGGGAAAACAGTACACCTCTCTGAACAGTGTCTGGGAGGCTGTGGTTGCTGCTGCACGCAATGTTGATGGTGAACAGATCAAAACACTGACAGAATCCATGGATGGCAGGCTTTTGAGTGTCCTTGCAAAGAAAGGTGGCTATATTGGTCACTGATTTGTTTTTGTTTTGTTTTTGAATGTCAGAAATGTATATTTGTGAATGTTGAGATGTTATATTGGTTTCACTGGTAATAATAAATAATTGAAATGGGTATATCTTTTTTTTTGTTAAGTTGTCTAATAATTATGCACAGTAATAGTCACCTGCACACACAGATATCCCCCTAACATAGCTAAAACTAAAAACAAACTAAAAACTACTTCCAAAAATATTCAGCTTTGATATTAATGAGTTTTTTGGGTTCATTGAGAACATGGTTGTTGTTCAATAATAAAATTAATCCTCAAAAATACAACTTGCCTAATAATTCTGCACTCCCTGTACATTGTAAATTAAAGTTTTTTTATTTTTTTCTTATTGTTCTCCCGTTTTCATTTTTGTCCTGACATTGGATTTTACCCGTGATGCAACAGAACTGTCAACCATAGTAACATTAACATCACTATCATCCAACTCCATAATAGTCTCTCCTTCACCAGTCTATCCTTCACCAGACCCATTTTCCATGACCTCCTGTTATTCATGACCTACCCCTTCATTTATACATTCAACAGACTGCATACCATTTCCAAACTTAACCAACGGATCTGTTCCATAATTTCCGTCCTGGTATTTACCATTCCATGCGCACTTTGCAAATCTACTCACATTCCACACTTTACCGTCCTGTGTAACAACACGTTTTTTGAAAACTTTTATCACTTTCAAAGCCTTTCCGAACTTAGCTGCACCTTTCATCACGAAACCTGGCTCACGCACCTTCACCCAATCCCCCACTACAAAACTAGGTTCCTTCACCTTCCACTTGTCGTCATACCTCTTCTTGAATTTCTCTTGTTTCCTCCTTACCCTTTCTATGACTTCCTCCACTGAGACTTCCTCCCAGTCCTTACCCTGCTTCTTCTTAAACCACCATGGAGACAATTTAGACACAATTAGACACCGGATGTCTTCCTTTAAGTTATTTGAACGGACTCACCTCCGTAGTACTTTGCGGAGTAAAGCGATAATACCATAACTTCTCCCTTAACTTCTCTTCCCACATTCCACCAAATCCTCATGCCCAGAAAATGCTATCCTTAAGAACTCGATTGAATCTCTCTACTTGACCATTACCTTGAGGATCAAACAGAGGAGTAGTAACATGTTTGATGTTACTATATTTAAAAAAACTTTGCATCTCAACAGAAGTCAGCTGGACACCATTATCCGAAATCAAAACCTCCGGATAGCCTTCCCTAGCAACCACCTCCTTGAAAAACTCAATGATGGCTGCAGATGTCGCCTGGGCAACCAACTTCACCTCTGGTCATTTGGAAAAGTAGTCAATTAAAACCAAAGCATAACGTGTATCTGTCGGAAGGGAAAAGAATGGGCCAGAAATGTCGAAACCCAATTTCTGCAAAGGAGAATTCGACCAGGGAACAGGAATTAGAGGAGCAGATACCGTCTTCAACATTTCCTCTGCATTCACACACACACAGCACTCCCTCACTACCCGGTTCGTCATTTTATCCAACCCTGGCCACCAAAAACATGTGCGTATCAGTCTTTTCATAGATGACATTCCTGGATGATCATCATGTGCACTTTCAAAATCACTCCTTGCATACCCTTGGGAGGAACTCATTCTCTATATCCAGTTCATCCCTAACTTTACCATACAGCTCTACCTCAGCAGCTATACTATTCCTTCCTGGCCAACCGTCCCTCACATATCTCTTAACTTATTGGAGAACCAAATCTTCCTCATCACATCTCATCCACTTATCCTCTTCTATTCTACCAAACTCGGCAGACATATATCCGGACATAGCAGATACCACGTCACTTTCCAAAATACTCTCAAAACCTTTTCCCTCCTCTTGCGGAAAACGCAACAAACAATCCGCTACAGCATTGCTTCTTCCTGGCACATATCAATTTTAAAACAATACTCTTGCAACCTGGAAACAAGTCTGGCAATACGGGCAGTAGCATTCCAACCTCCACCTGGAGATAAAATACCAACCAAAGGCTTATGGTCTGTTTGCAGAATAAAATTAGACCCCCAAATATAGTCCCAGAAATGCTCCACAGCCCAAATGCATGCTAACAATTCCTTCTCAATTACTGCATACCTTTTTCTGCCTCAGTCAATGTACAAGAGGCAAAAGTAACATTCCATTTGTCCTTCCCACACATCTGAGACAAAACACCACCAATCCCATACATACGTGCATCCACAGTTACAATGCATTGTGCCCCCACACAGAAAGGCCTCAAAGTAGGTGACTCCACAATTTCTTTTTTGATCCTCTCAAATGCATTACTCTGTTTTTCTGTCCATGCATACTGAACTCCTTTACGTGTAAGCTCCCTCAATGGCTCCACTTTTGTAGCAAAATTCTCAATAAACTTGCTATAATACTCACACAGGCCGGTGAATGATAATAACTTCTCCCGATTGTCCGGAGCAGGAGCATTGACTATTGCTTCTACTAGTGATCGTTTTGGTACCACCCTTTCTCCCGAAATTGTGTGACCTAAGTACTCAACAGATTTCGAAAAGAACTTGCATTTCTTCTCCTTCAAGGTCAAACCACTCATAGTCAGGACTTTACAAACATTTTCTACATGCTGTTTGTGTTTCCTCCCATCTTTTGAGAAGATTAAAATATCGTCTTGAAAACACTTCACATATTTGTCCATGTCCTTGAATAGATGAAACATCGCTCTCTGGAAGACTGACGCCAAACCAAACGGCATACTTTTAAACTGGTATAATCCTTGCGGGGTGATAAACGGTGTGAGATGTCTAGAGTCTTCCGTTAATTCAATTTGTTGATAGGCTGATCTAAAATCCAGTGTGGAAAAAATGTTCGCTCCTTCCAACATACTAATAACCTCATTAATCTTGGGTAAAGGATGACAATTCACAATAATATTAGCATTTACAGCTCTCAGATCCACACACAGTCTCAAGGATTTGTCAGATTTTCGTGCCAAAACGATCGGAGAAACCCATTCAGAAGATTCAATCTCTTCTATCACACCCTCATTCACCATTTCTGATAAGATCTGCTTTACCTCTTCTCTGACACTGATGGGAACATTCCTAAGTTTCTGTATCACAGGTTTAGCATTAGCCTTGACTTTAATTCTGTGGCTATGATTGGCCAATTTGCCCAATTTACTAGTGAAGACCTGTGGAAACTTAGAAGTAATCCACTTTGTCGCCTCCCTTGACTCCACAACTAAAACAGGTTCACTACACGGGGATTCAAAATTATTCCCAATTTACCTTGGTCTCTCCACCCTAGGACATTAACACCTTTAACTGCAACATACAATTTAATGTTGGCACACCTCTCTTTAAAAATGATTACAGTCTCAACAAAACGAGTCACCTCAATAGTATCCCCCTCAACTTTTAGCAATAATATCTGGTCCCTTCAAATCTGCCATATCCCAAATTCCATCAAAAACTTGCTTAAAACAATTGTCCAAGGTGACCCCGCATCTGCCATTAACTCCGTTTCCTCCCAGCAATTTGCACCTCACATCTTGGTTGCCTTAATCGTTCGCACACTACTTCATCTCCATGCTTGAGTGACAACACCATGCCCCTTTGCTCACCATCACACTTCAGCCAATCTTCGCCATCTTTTCTGCTACTTACACACGCCATCTTTCCTTTGGCAACTTAGTTACTTTTCTTGAAATCTTTACATACCCGAGCAAAATGTCCCAACCTCCCACATTTCACACATTCTTTTCCAAAAGAAGGACACTGGGGCGACGATGCAAGATGGTTAAAACTACCACAACGGAAACATGATGGTGTCTCCATCCTATCATGTTTCACCCATTTCCTGCCAACAGCAGTATTCTTGACACCAGAGTTACCACTCGAATTACCACCTACCATTGCACCCACCACCTCAGATTCTATACTTTTAACTTTATCGGCATCCTGTACAGATCTCATCCACTATTTGGATTGCTCCAGAGCTTTCGCAGTAGAAATTACATCTTGCAATTTAGGATCTCCCATAACCCACAGATGCTCTTGGATTTTCCTACTTTTCGCATGCATTATAATTTGATTCCATATCATCTCATCAGTCATATCACCAAAATTGCAATGTATAGATAATCCTCGCAGAGCTGTAAGGAACTCATCAAATTTCTCTTCTGAATGCTGTACCCTGGCGTAAAACTTTAATCTATTTAATGCTAGACTCGCAGTAGGTCTGAACCTCTTCTCCAACCTCATTAGCGCTTCTTTGAAGACGTCCACTTCTCCATCAGCTTGATCTTGTATTGGTACTGGGGGGTAAAGTTCTGAAGACCATCTGCCCCTCAGAGCCCAAACAATGTAATAAAATATTTTTTTTCTTTCCTGTAACATATCGTCATCTTCAATAGCTTTCATATAAGTTAAGAACTCCTCCTTCCACCTAGTCCAGTGCATTGGTGGATCTCCTTTGCTCTGTAAAAAAAATTCCGGAGGTTCAAACTGCATCTCTCTCTTTTTTTTTGAAAAACACAATAAGAAAAAAAAACACTAATACAAGAAGAAAAACAGGAAAAGAGAAAAAAACAAAAGCAAAAAACAATAAGTAGAGGTTTCCTTATTTCCACAAGGTTAATCTACTTTCGTCACAACGGTATCCTCCTTTAATAGTAATGTTTTTAGTCCTTCGTTATTGACACTGGCAGGAGGAACTGCACACTAGTCCTTTCTTAGCGTCAACATGCCGGAATCCAGGTTCCGCCCAGAACAAATCACAGTGAACAGCAAGTGCGGACAGGTGCAGTGCTCAAGTGCAGGGCGCATAAACAGGTAAGGTATATTTCCTGATACAACTTGAACGAATCGCGTGTTGGGTTCTGAGGCGCGATTAATACATCGCGTAGACCACGAAGCGCATAGCAACGCGAAGGAATCTTCAATAGGGCGTCGCGCGGCGTGTTGTTCAAAATGGAGCCGCGCGACTAAGCCCACAACAGCATTTTAAAAATGAGCAGCAAAGGCAGCAAGGAAAAGGAAAGAAACATTTTAAAAAATGAGAGCCCACCTTCACTGCCGTGCCTCCATATTGCGCCCACCTTCATTTCTGTGTTTTAGTCCGTACGACTCTCGTGAAATACAGTTCCTCTGTATTGTGCACTCAGAGCACGTCCTGTTGCACCGTTACTGTGCCGTCCAGAATAAACTTGTAGCCAAAATGTAAAGATGACAACACAGGTAAACTTATAGTTCCAAGGTTTATTCCTCCAAGATCGTGAGTAATTCCTTTCACAACCGTTTCCTCTCTCAGAATACCCGTTCCACCTACCCCCATGTTCCTCGTCCCAACATTCCATTACAATCACCCTTCCACTGTAGTTAAATCATATAACACACTCGCCCGTGCGGTGTTATTTTTGACACGACCCAGGTACATTTTCATGCTAACAGCGTTAGCATTGTGTTTAAAAGATTATGAAGTCTCTTTTTGCTTTTTAATTAATAACTTGACTAGTGTATGTTGGATTTTGTCGTTTTGGTCTTTTTTTGTTTACATAAATATTTCCTATTTTTCTAAACTAATGTTGTGTCATTTTGTAGTGTTTTCATTAAGTTACTGTGTGTGTTGGTACAAATACTTTATACCTAGCACTCTGAAGTTAAGCTTGCCTGCTCGTGCCAAGCTACCAAGGTGGTGAGCGGGGTTAGCTGAGGGTGATTCTCTTTTACCCTGACTAGAGTGAGGGTCCTTGCTTGGACAGGGGGTAACCTGACTGCCAACCAAAGACCCCATTTCTAACATTTAACATTATGACCAAAGTTGATACCTGGTCTAAAAGCTAGTTTTCAATGATGATGGCTAATGTGGGCAGAAACCTGGTCGATTTGCCTTGCCTTCAAATATTTACTTGTGGTTATGTAGGTGGAAAGACCTCCCTTGGGGTGTTCCTTGCTCTTTGCTTTTGTTGCTGGGCTAAAGAATTCTTGAAATCCTGCTAACGGATTTTCAACCACACGCCAAGTTTCTTGCAGGCAGATGATATCAAAGTTTCTCAAAAAGGAATCCAGGTTTGGGTCATGAGTGATTTTGGTTGACCCTGCTATGTTCCAAGATATTATTTTTGTGTTGCCCAGCACATGTTTGGACCGTGATCCAGAATTTGAAATATTTTTTAGTGTTCCTGGGTCCCCACACCAGTCTTGGGGAGCAGCGGTGTGTCAGGGTCGAGAAAGTAATTTGTTCCAACTAGTTTCTTCTTTTTGCAGGTCCGTTACCTGGTCTTGTCTTATTACTTGGTGTTCCTGTGTGATGGAGATTATGAAATCTCTTGGTCTGAGGGGGAAGTGGGAAGAAGCTCCCTTGGTGTGTTGTAGGATTCATCTCTGAGTGACATCCCTGTGGTTTGCTGTCTGTGTTCCGTCGCATTTTCCCCTAGTACCATGTGGGATGAGGAATGTCGGATACTTTGTTGTTCACTTCTTTAAGTTCTATGCCCCAAAGTTCAAATGCCTCAGATTTTTATAGCATTAGCTGCACTTTTTCCTCACTGCAAGGCAGTCTTCCGTGCACTCATTTGTGCCGCTCTTACCTGGTACTAGAAAGGTTATATACTCAAGATCTTTGCTGTTTAGTTGCTCTAGCCCTCGGATGGCATTGCAGATTCTCAAGAGGTTACCTCTATTTGGGATGCCCCAAGGGCCCCGAGATTTATACATGGGAATGAAAAATAAGGGTATGTGTGCTCTTGTCCTTTGAGTTCAGCGGAGGATAGGGCGCAGTTGTGTGGTGCATTGTGTTGCGCTGATGTAATTTCAACATCTGTGATTATCGTTTGCTCTGCCTCGGTGGGTGCTTGCTCTATGGAGTTTGAATTAAACGTGTGGACTATGATCTTTGTGAAGGGCCCAAGGTCTCGGTGTCCAGGATGAAAGACCCGTTGTGGAAGGATTGTTTAATTGATCACTTGTCTTCTTACGGACTGGAGATTGCATCTTTATCAGGTTGGGTGCAATTCATGTGAAGCTCCATCAGATTAGTTGATGTGGGGTGTGCCCCTTGGGGGGGTGGGGCCCAGATTTCCCTCTGGCTCAACTCAGGGCTCAGAGGATGAAATCTGAAGGAAAGAGCTGTAGGGAGCCGAGTGTGTTTGACCAGGGGCAGTTTAATTGGAGTTCAGTGGGCCTGTCTAGTGCTGCTGTGTTACCAAGAACTCCTTGGTTCATGCTTCCAACAGAGACGGTTCCTTCCTCTATCTGCTGCCATTGAGGATAGTTGCCACTTTGTAGCCTTAAAGGCAGGGCTTTGGTATCTGTCGATTGGGAGCGTGACAAGCATTTTATCAATTCCTCTTTGATGCTTGACTCTTTTTCCAAGTTTCCTCCCATTGAGTTATTGCACCAGTTTCCGTTGGCAGGATGGGTTTTGATTTCCTGACCGATTAATGGTTATTCTGCATTTACCTTAGCCGTTTCTTGTTTTTCCTGGACAGAACTGGAAGAAAAGGCTCTTCTTCTTGGGTGTGTGCTTTTTCTGAACTTTCCGTTATTGCTCCCAGCATCGGTTCTGGGCATGCTTCGGGCTGTGTTGCGATGTTGGGGACTTCCATTTGAGGTCTGTTTAATGTTCCTGGGGTTGGTTGATCACATGTCCGTAGCCTGCAATTTCTCCACTGTTCGGCTTCCTGTTTTACTACTATTGTCGACATGAATGATGGGAATTCTTGCAGTTTAGTCAAGATTGGGCTATAGTGGCAATGGTGGCCTTGGGTGGGTAGCTCCTTGTAGGCCTCTACTTGTGCTTGAGCTCTTTTGATTAGCGAATTTAATCTGTCCAGCTTATTGTCAATGGCCATAGTTGGGGTAGCCAAGCTTTGCAAGATTTGAATTTGAATGTCTAGTTTGTATGTATTGAAAATAGTAGCGTTTGTTATGGCTGTGAGGGTTTTGTTTAAAGCAGCCAATCCTGCCAGGAGAAGAGGGTCAGAGTCGATGTGTCTCTTATTTTGTGTAGTTTCTGACATGAGCATCGGGTTTGTGAAGGGTTGGTTGGTGGTCCTGTTTGTAGTGTGAGTTGGTCATTCCCTTAATCTACGTCAATGTTGAAGACCCCCTCTATCTCCTCTGATGCATAATTTCTTCTCTCTCTATCGCATAATTCCAGTGGCCCGAATATACCTAACCAGTGATATACTAAATATTACCAATCCGTGTGATATTTGGTTGATGAATGTTCATTTGAGAAGTAGTTTCTGGTCCTGGCACTAGGCGCCAGTATGTTCTACAAGTTGGGGACAGGACAGCCTCTCTTTTAATAAAAAATAGAACTATCTATAGAAACACAATACAAAAATTCTGACAGCTGTAAAATTAAAACTGCACCTACGTGAACAGACATGAGACTAAAACGAACATAATCACCACAAAGGTAAGTTGACCTTTCCAAGATAAAGAAATCAATCAATCCTAAGCTACATAGATTTTTTTTTTTCATGTCGCCTATCTGTGGGATGTTTTGGCAATGAGTGATCATCTGAAAGCCAGTTTCTGGTCCTGCCCCTTAGAGGGAGTACATTCCACTAGTTGGCAATAGAAGAAAATATGGACCAACAGTCACCACAAAAGTGACTCTAAACACTGACCATCAGAAAAATATAAGATATTTATATATGTCTACAGTTAGGCGGGGCAGAAGGAGCTAAGATTACCGGGCCACAGTGAGTCACGGAGGCAGTACAATACTGTAAAGGACCCCAGTAAGGACATACTGAGGATATTGTGTTCAGATTTGGAGGCCAGAAGTAAGAATAGCTAACAAACTAGAAAAAAGTAGAAAGGCGGCCGCAAGTTCCTTAAAGAAATGTCACACATATTACGATCAAAAGGTCCGTGTAAGACCCTGTTCTGGGAGCCATGGGGCAACTGAGCACCAGCTCTGGGGCAGGACTTGTTTCCCTATGAAGTCCCATGGTCCATCGTACTACGGTTTTGCAAACTGGTACGAGTACAACCCCTTCAGCACTAGAAAAGGTGAGCAGTTACAGCCTTCTCTGGGAGGTAATGTGGGGGGTGCATCAGGCTCAGAACTCAACAATCACCCAGCAGAGTTATAACTGACTGTCCAATACACTGCGTGTCTTTTATCCAAAAAAAAAAAGCATGCTAACAGACTCAAAGACAAAATACTACACACTACAATATGCAGGTATGAATGTCCGATGGTGCAGGGCCACAGTACCTGGGGTCCATGCTTCCCTTCCCACCACCTTCCCTTTCCTGTAGCTGAGTGTAATATATCGTAAAGCTGGTTTTAGGCACAGGTGCAATGCTATCCCTCTCATTCAGTGTTTGTGTGCTCAGTTGAGCCCCAGTATGTAAATATCACCAATGAGAGTCTCTACCGATGGTCATGATTAGGCCTATATTTGGCTCTTCCTCCCTCCTCCAGACGGAAAATGTGTTGGCTCTGACAGCACTGGCGCTTCAGTACAAAGCATGGAAACAGCAAATGCGGAGGTCACTACCCAAAGTCTGGCTGGCGAGTAGTCAATGGAATCTCTGGCAGTCTCTGGTAATTTAGGGTCCTTTTTCGGGGTAAATAGTGTCATGTTGAGACAGAGGTCATGGGCCACCAAAGGCACTTCTCAGGGCAGCAGTGCAACTCCTACACCACTCACAGGAATGGAACTGTAGCTTGATTCGCGTTGGTCTGGTCAGTCATCACCCCAGGGAGGTTAGCTTCAGCAACACTTCACAATTTACAGTGGCATGATCTGCTTTGGCAGAAATGTTCAGGGTCACATAGATGCAGCCCACTCAGGCACACTTCAGGACCCTCCCACAATATACAGAGCACTTGCTGGGACACAGAGACACAATCTATATGATCACACTTCATTAGTGCCATGGTACAACCGCTTTAGAGTCAGTGGTATATTCTGCCACAGGCACACCTCAGGACAGTGCCATAGCACAAGTCGCTTCAAGCAAGAGTCGGCACCATTTGGGAGCATGCCAATGACTCTATCACAAGTCTCTCTGGATGGGCAGACCCTTATACACATTTCAGCTGCTTCCCCTCACCCTGGTAGCCAGTACCTCATGCGGGAGTGGCATTCTCATTCCCTATTCTTCACAGACAGGTCAGCCTCTAGGCACAAAAAAGGGCATCAGGACAGGCAGACAGCTGTTCTTTTCCAGTCAGCTTCCAGGTGATCTCTGCAATCAGAAACACGTTTTTGTGACTGACAGCCTTAGAGATCATGGCAACCTAATGAGGCTGGAAGAAGAAAGACTGAAAATCTCTACCAGAGAAAATGTATGTAGCAGTGCAAACAATTGTATTATGGTATCGATTCCCTGCTGATATATAGCCTGAAACCTCATTCAATGTTTTCCAGTTTAGGCTGGACGAGTTCTTGCAGAGGGGAGGAAAGGCAGGTAGTGGGTTTTTGGAAGGACAATGAGTAAAAGGAGATGGAAAGTGATGGAGCTATTTCTTTTAAATTGCAGCACGTTGAATCAAACCGGGGGACCTCCTGAGGCAAGCAAGCCCATTCTGCATTAGGTCTTTGCAGCATATAGGGAAGCTGATGATGGGTGTATCCGGTTTTGGATCAGATTTTAGGGAACTGTGCTTGTAGAAAGCAAAGTACTGCCCACTACCACTGTGAATATAGTGGATATCTGAGATATTAGTCTTTAGGTTGACTTTCTAACACAAAAAGGTGCTAACTACTGTTGGAAACAGAATAGAGGTTTTCTTGGGAAGTCAGGGCAGTCTGGTGTGAGAAAACAGATAAAGTACCAAATCTTTCAGTTCTTTGGGCACACTCCTGCCAGGGATACATGTTCGTTTTTTTAACTATCCATTCTTAAGAAAAAATTATATTGAGCAGGATGGATAACAAAACAGAGAAAATGCATCTCATACCGACGAACCTGGTGCATGATAAAAATACAGCTATCATTGCAAAACATTATCAGGATCCAATTAATACTCCCGTCTCCGTAGATAATAAGCCATAGCAGCAAAACCTAGTATTTAAAGTGCGAAAGTTCAAAAAGTGGAAATCAACGCTGAATAAAGTGCATTTCCTAGTTCAGATATCAACGTCAAACTTCACGAAGGTTCAGGAAAAACTGAGTGCAAGAGGAGTCTAAAGCTCCACTAAAGAGATTGCACACTTAGTCAAGAAAATCAAAATGCTGTATTGAGCTCTCCATTCGTCCCTCTCCCATGAGCTCACTTTTATTTCACTATTAATGTACTCGGCTACCTTGAAGCTCAGGTTGTGCTTTAGAAATCCTCGTGGATACCGCCATTCATTACCGTCAATTTATAAATTCAAATGCCACGAAGGCTGACTTAGTTTGTCAGTCTTCTGATGTTGATAATTGAGTACCGTTAAAATCTGTAGTAGAAACATATTGTTTACAGTGCTTGAACCAGTACAACTGGGGTAGCAAGCGCTAGCCAAAAATCAAACGAAGTCGTTATTCATCATCCTCAATCTGTTTCGTTTCACCCTTCCCAGGGCCTACTTGGTTCTTGATACTTACCTCAGCCTTTTGCTTTTCTATCTTCTCCAATCAGCCCACTTCTTTCTTTTTTCTGCCCTCAGTACCTTCTGTGACTCATTCTTTTTGTCAGTCCAGACAGTCCCCAACACTCTTGTTCTCCCTCACCACCTTTTATCACTTCTTTATGTTTTCGGTATTCACCTCTTCACACTCCATTTGCTTCACCAACCTGTGTTTTTCTTTTCATCTCTTATATTCTTCTCTTTGGATTCCTTCGCCTCTGGTCCCACCTTTCCATTGATGACCTTACTGTCTCTCAATTTCTCCCACTTCGTTAATTTCCTCGATTGCCTGTCCTCTGTGATTACTGTCCATTTTCCACCACAACTTTTAATCCGCTGTTTTCTCCCTTCAGCTCTTTCTCCCTCGACTCACTTCTTCTACCAAACCCAGGGAATGCACTGTCCCTTGTGTTCACCTCCACACACTGATAGTCCACTCTGGCTCTCACACCGGTCTCTAGAGCCCACTATTAAGAGATCGCCCACACCTCTCAGTACAGTCAGGAGTGAGGGGACTGATGTGATCAGCCAACCTTCCAAACAGTACGTCTAGCTCTTGCACCTACAGCTCCGATCGATTTTGTTTCCTCAGGGTCGATTTTTGAATCTCTGGCTATTCTGCCACAGTCTTTTGGCTTAGGAGAACAGAGGGAAGGGGACTTCGCTGCATAAAAAAGTTACTTTTGTAGAATCTGCAGCCAACGTGCATCGAATTTCCTGCAGGAGGCGGGGTGGTGTTGGCCCTGTAAAAGGCAAACAGTCCTAGAGCATTTTATCGTCTGTTCCTGCAGCCTCTGAGGCCAGGAGTGGCAAATGGCAAGCCAGGGGTAGCCATTCCTTCCTTTAGCAACCCCCCCCCCCCCAAATGATGTCTATGGGCTGGTCAACAAAAGCCAATGGATGGAAGGGGCAGACCCAAAGTCAAGTATACCTATATTGTTAGCAATAGATTTGTCACCGGCACCTTCGAAACCTAGACCTACAAAGCTAAAAGCCCCCCAAGAGCTTTGCCTCAAACACAGTGCCGAAGCCAAGTTACAAAGAAAAACAAAACATATGAAATAATACAAATGACATCACTATTGCTTATTTGGAAATCAATAGTAAACACGCAAAACAATAACCACTCTACCACCCTAATTATATATATATATATATATATATATATATATATATATATATATATATATATACACACATACACACACACAATCCTCCCATCAAATGAAAACATTCAGGTAAGTATATATTTAAGAAAGTAAAGATGATGGTGATACTATCTATATAATTCGTAATGATCCGGTGGTGTTTGGCACAGCTTTGCTATAAGCCTAAACATTCCAAGAAGACCAGGGTGTTCTCTTAATCTGGTGAAACCTGGTACTCAAACACATAACTTCTTGTTGGCCCCATGTGCGATGCCCACAGTGTTTTCTGTACTGGTAGTACATTCCCTTTACTTACTTCGGTACGTTGCACAACATTTTGCTTTCCTTATTTTAGAACTAATGATGTACATCAAATAAATCCCTTCCTTTTTTCTCTCCCTGAAACCTGGTAGGTGGTGGGGTTTTCCAATCACTTCCCTTTGTCCTGGTGTAGGTTTCCCAGCTTGAATTAAAATTATCCCTCCACCACATGTGTTGTGACCATTTCTAATGGCAACAATAGATGCATTCCGCCAGGCTGAGGCGAGTTCACATCAGACCTTGCCCAGTCCAGACTGCTCTGGCTGTGGACTTTGTGCTCAGAAGCCAATACAATGTGGTCAAAAGCAGATCAGTGAGGCCCACAAGTATCTAAATGTGGGAGATCCTCGGGTGATACTTGAGTCCTTGTCTGGCCGTGTAAGAGAAACACAAGAACAACCCTTAGAGTAAACTTGGACAGGGGTACGTAAAATATGAAACTACAAAGCTCAACTGGGTAACATTTACTATAGTAATCTCATAGTAAGGGATAGTTAGAATATATTTGTATTGGAAATGGAGCATGTATACATAGGAGAAGACAATTCTATTCATTTTATACACAGAATTGAACACAAGCCTTAAGCTGTAATTATCAAAACAACATGAATAAAACAATATTCAAATATGAAGTTGAACACACAGTGCTGGTGAAAATACAAAAATGTATAGCTTAGAAAAGGTGAACAAGGTAATTCAATGTGACAGACAAAATGTGAAAAAAGGTAAAGAGAATTATCAGAACATGGTAAGAAATTGAGTCCAAGTCATCATCCTTACAATCTGTATGGAAACAAGTTCTTTCAAAAATGCCTTTGTGCGAGTTTTGACATCTTTTCGACCTCTAGTTGAGTCAGGGGCTCATCATCTGTACGACAGTAGCAGTACAGCACTGGAATTGCTTTATGTTGCTTTTTTATTAAGGCAGGATGTAGTTTCCTTACGTAGGACAGAACTCCACCTGCACTCTCACATGAAGGGGTGATGGTATGGAACTAGATTCCTAGTTGGGGAACAAAGAAAGAAGAAAAGCTGCAAAGGGCCCCAGCACCAGTCTACAGATACATACCAACCAAATCCACCAAAAAAAGCCATTTGGTATACACCAGAACTCAGGACTATGAAGCTCAACTGCAAAAGGCTAGTGAGGAGATAGCGCACCAGCAAAGATCCCATAGATTAAGCCACCTTCAAATCAGCCCTCAACATATACCACCAACACCAAAAAGACACAAAGCAAATCGTCCTGGCACAGCGCATCGAATCAAGCTCCAACCACAGCAAGGATCTTTTCAGTATCGTCATAAAGTTTGCATGCCTGCAAGCCACAATCTCATTTTCCCAGGAACTCTGCAACACCCTGGTGGACCACTTCCACAACAAGACATTCACCATCTACAGAAACTTCGAACCCCAACCCATGACCTCTACAACCTCCTCTCACCGACAGATAACCCCGCTCACTGCATAGGAACAGATTACCACTCAGGGCACCACAACCACTAAGAACTCCATCTACTCTGGAGCGCCCCTGGACCCCTGCCCTCACCACTTCTTCAACCTCAGGAGCAAGGAAATCACCATTCTCAAAACATCTATCACCATGGCCACCTTCCCCGACAGACAGAAGCAAACAGGGGTCAGACCCCTCCTCAAGAAACCCTCCGATGACCCACCAATCTAAAAAACTACAGCCCCATCTCTCTGCTCCCCATCCCCGCCAAAGTCCTCAAGAAGGTCTTCACCCGTCAACTCACAGAACTCCTGATGAGAAACAAACTGCGGGACATCTCCCAATATGGCTTCTGTGCAAACCACAGCATTGAAACCGCCCTGATCACTGCCACCAATGACAACAGAACCCTCCTGGACTGGGGGAGACAGAGGCTATGATTCTCCTTGACCTTTCAGCTGTATTCCACACTGTATCCCACCACACACCCATCAAGGGACTTCACCACATCAGGATCAAAGGAGACACCCTCAAATGGATCACATCATTCCTCACAGGACAAACCCAGAGAATCCGCCTACCACCCTTTACCTTGGAACTCAAGAGCACCATATGCGGCATCCCTCAAGGGCCATCACTCAGCCCCACTCTGTTCAACACTGTTAAAAATGGGGTCTCTAGTTGGCAGTCGTTTTGCACCCTGTCCAAGTAGGGACCCTCACTCTAGTCAGGATAAGGTAGATACCTGCTCAGATAACCCCTGCTTAACCCCTTGGTAGCTTGGCACAAGCAGTCAGGCTTATCTCAGAAGCAATGTGTAAAGCATTTGCACATAACACACAGTAATAAGTGAAAACACTACAAAAGGACATCACACCAGTTTTAGAAAAACAGCCAATATTTATCTATATTAAACGAGAGCAAATACGATAAGAATCCAACATACAGTAAGAAAAATATGAATTATGCAAGATTTACTCAAAACTACAGTTCTTTGAAGTCGATAGCTCCACCTGGGGCAACCACAGCGTTGTGATCAACAAAACCAACAGTTTAGGCCGGCCGTGGCGTTGCGGGCCAGCTATGGTGTTGGGAAGACCCGCAAACAGTACCTTGGATTTGCAGGGCGTCGTGATCCTCACGGTGAGCTCCGGAGGGCGGCGTCGGGTCCGGAGTCGGTGCAGGAGTCGTCAGGCCCTTGAGGTCACACGCATTGCAGATCGAACTCCAGGCTGATGCAGTCAGGTGCGCCGGCGTGGATGGCGTTGGGGCTGCGGTGCAAAGTGGGACGATGCGACGTGCGGTGCCCACAGGTCACGGTGCAGGCAGCGGCTCGGTGACGGCGTCCAGCGTCGTCGGTGAGACCAGGGCTGCGGTGTGAAGCGGGGCGGTGCGACGTGCGGTGTCCACAGGTCACGGTGCAGGCAGCGTCGTCGTCGTTGCTGAAGCGCTGTCGTTGGTAGGCCCAAGCCAGCGGTGCAGGACAGGACGGTGCTTCGTGACCCTCACGAGCGGTGTCCACAGGCCACAGTGCAGGCAGGATGCCTGGTGACGACACAGGAGTCGATGGTGCTGGCGTCGGTGGACTGGGGCTGTGGCGCGGGACGGTGCTTCGTGTACCTCACGAGCGGTGTCCACAGGCCACGGCGCAGGCAGCGGTGCCGGTGTCAGCAGGAGCAGCGGCGTCGGGGATGCCCAGGCTGCGGTGTGAGCAGGCAATGCCGGAGTGCGGGCCCAAAGGTCGCGGTGCGAACAGCGGCTCGGAGAAGTCGTCTGATGATGGCGTCGGGGAGACCAGTGTCACGGTGCGAAGCGAGGCAATGCGACTCTGTGTGGCGTTGGCAGGTCACGGTGCTGGCCAGCAGCATCGTTGGCGGCGTTGTGGTGGGTTCTCCTCTTGAACAGCACAAAACACACAGTTCCCAGTGCTGCAGGTCAAGAAAACTGAAGTCTTTGGTGTCCCTGAGACTTCCAACAGGAGGCAAGCTCTACTCCAAGCCCTTGGAGAGTTTTCTCAAGCAGTACACACAGCAAAGTTCACCTTTTGCACTCTTTTCAGGCAAAGGCAGCAACTGCAGGCCAGTCCAGCAAAGCAGCACAGCAAAGGGACAGTACTCCTCCTTCAGCTCTTCTCCTGGGCAGAGGTTCCTCTTGATTCCAGAAAGATTCTAAAGTCTGTGGTTTTGGGTGCCCTTCTTATACCCAATTTCTCCTTTGAAGTAGACCTACTCCAAAGTAAAGTCTCTTTTGAATGTGAAATCCTGCCTTACCCAGGCCAGGCCCCAGACACTCACCAGGGGGTCGGAGACTGCATTGTGTGAGGACAGGCACAGCCCTTTCAGGTGTAAGTGACCACTCCTCCCCTCCCTCCTAGCACAGATGGCTCATCAGGAAATTCAGACTACACCCCAGCTCCTTATGTGTCACTGTCTAGTGTGAGGTGCAACCAGCCCAACTGTCAAACTGACCCAGACAGGAAATTCACAAACAGGCAGAGTCACATAAATGGTATAAGCAAGAAAATGCTCACTTTCTAAAAGTGGCATTTTCAAACACACAATCTTAAAATCAACTTTGCTAAAAGATGTATTTTTAAATTGTGAGCTCAGAGACTCCACATGTCCATCCGCTCCCAAAGGGAATCTACACTTTAATCAGATTTAAAGGTAGCCCCCATGTTAACCTATGAGAGGGACAGGCCTTGCAACAGTGAAAAACGAATTTAGCAATATTTTACTGTCAGGACATATAAAACACACTAGTATATGTCCTACCTTAAACATACACTGCACCCGGCCCATAGGGCTACCTAGGGCCTAACTTAGGTGTGCCTTACATGTAGTAAAAGGGAAGGTTGAGGCCTGGCAAGTGAGTACACTTGCCAAGTCGAATTGGCAGTTTAAAACTGCACACACAGACACTACAATGGCAGGTCTGAGTCATGTTTACAGGGCTACTAATGTGGGAGGCACAACCAGTGCTGCAGGCCCACTAGTGGCATTTGATTTACAGGCCCTGGGCACATCTAGTGCACTTTATTAGTAAATCAAACATGCCAATCATGGATAAACCAATCAACAGTACAATTTCTATAGGGAGCACTTGCACTTTAGCACTGAGTAGCAGTGGTAAAGTGCACAGAGACAATAAACCAGCAAAAACAGACCTAAAAAAATAAGAGGAAGAAGTCAAAAGGTTTGGGGATAACCCTGCAAAAAAGGCCATTTTCAACAAACACGTACATGGTGCCCCTAGCCAACATACTTAGAACCCATGGCCTCAACATAATTTCCTATGCACACGATACTCAGCTCATCCTCTCGCTCTCAAAGGACCCCATCACCACGAGGTCCAGCTTCCACAACTGCATAACCAGTGTCACCGACTGGATAAAAACCAACTTCCTGAAGCTCAACACGGACAAGACAGAAGTGCTGATGTTTGGGAATAACACCTCTCCATGGAACAACACTTAATGGCCTTCCAAACTTGGACCCACTCCAACAGACTGCACCGCAACCTCAGCATCATCCTAGACAGCAAACTAACCATGAAATGCCAGATCAACGCAGTCTCCTCTGCCTGCTTCCACACCCTCTGCTTGCTCCTAAAGATCTTCAAATGGCTCCCCATCAACACCAGGAAAACCGTAATCCAAGTCCTAGTTACCAGCTGCCTGTACTACGGCAACATGCTCTACGCAGGAATCACCACACAACTCCTGAAGAGACTCCAGATTATTCACCCCGCACCTCTGGAAATTCCACTGGCTCCCCATCCATAAAAGATGCCAATGCAAGATGCTTACACACTCCTACAAGTCCCTCCATGACCTAGAACGAGCATACATCAACCGCTGCCTGAACTTCCACCAACCTTTCAGATACCTACGCTCTGCTTCCCTCGCACACACTTCCCACATCTGCCGCAGCTACAATGGAGGACGATCCTTCTCCTACCTGACCGCCAAATCCTGGAGCGACCTCCGATCCACCTCCAAACAGCACCCTCCCTGTAGGAATTCCGAAAGGGACTCAAGACATGGCTTTTCGACTGAGCTCAACATGAACACAGCGCCTGGATACCCTTTTGAGGGATTAGTCATGCTTTATAAATCCAAGTTGATTGATTGACCAACAAGTCTGGAAAAATGGACCATAGGTGAGCATAAAAACAGCCGCAGCAGGAGCCTGCTATCAGTAAATGTGGGGATTTTTGAGCCATATGAAGTTTGGGTGCAGAAATGGTAGATCGGGAGCCAATATATCAAAAGAGGAAAACTTATTTGAAAAAAGCCACGAGGAAGCCAGTGTGAGACCAAAAGACTTGTGGAAAGCAATATTAGGTATTCTTAATTAGGGTCAGATGAAAGATGGCATGGGAGCTCAAGGTCAGGGTGAATTTAGATAGAACAAGGAATGAAGAAGTAAGGCTGCCACAGTCTGTTTTCTCATGAGGAAGTGAGTATGTTATCCGGGTTAAGGAAATGCTGTATTGCTTTCACAATTTGAGAACATTGATCCTGTACTATCCTAACACACCCTGGACCTGGTGAGTAGCACTGACCCCCTTTCATTGCTTTCTGAGAGACCAGAAGGCAGGCAATAGTAACTACTCCCCATTGTTAATCCTCTTCTATAGGCTGGAGGAGGCTGCCATGATTCAGAATCCATCTGAAGTATCTTTCCAGCTACTGATGTTTTGGGAATATTAGCAACTGAAGCGACTGTGAAGATAAACCTTGAAGGCGGCTTAGTTTCCAAAGACAACCACAGGAGTTACATGGGTGCCCCCTCCACTGTAACACCTTGACAGAAACTGTGACACAGGCCTCAAACTTTTAAAGTGTGTGATAGCCCACTATTTTCTTCTGTCTCCATCTAGAGGTACAGGGTCTTCTGTTTAGGCTCTACATTTTTGTGGTGCCATCTTTAATTCTTGACTTGGACTATCTTGGAGGTGACACCTTTTATTCACACCTAGCTCCAGAGATCCAATTAGAAAAGACTGGGGTCCTGAGTCTCTGCATCTGCTCCCTTTTCCCACCTTTCAGATTTTCTGTGCAAGTGTAGCCTTCACAGTGAATCAGAGATCCGAGTGTCTCTAGATATACGGAGTTGGCAAGTTGCAGTAACACAGGATGCCAAGAAAAGACATCACAATATGCTCAGATGAGTAATGCTTTTCTTTCTTTTCACTTTCATAGAGAGGTGGCCTGCACCTTTGTCCCTTTCATACTGGGCTAATCAGAAATCTCAGTTCTAATTCCTAACAAAGTCAAGCTACACTACTATTTGAAGAATACACCTCACTGTAAGCACTTCCTAAATTCTCTCCACTGGCTAAAGACTTGCACCAGAATCGATTTAAAGAATTTATGCAAAACGTTCCACGGCAATTTCTGACAATGCCCAACCCCAAATCTACCTTCTTGAGTAAATCGTCCCCTGCACCCCACGAAGATCACTTACATTGGAAAAAAGGTCCTCCTAATTATTCAGACACGCTAAATGTATCACAAATTTCATGTCACAGCTCCAATCATCTGGAACCAATTTGTTTTGGAAATAAGATCCCTGCCCATGTTGATCTCCTTAAGGAGAGAAATGAGGACCTCACTCTCCAGTCAACTGCTCCCCACCGGAATGATATTCCAGCCTATGCAGTTTGTTCTCTTTAGAACTACCCCATTCATTTTCTGAACTTTCTTTCCTGTTTTTTCATCACTACCTTTGCATTTAAAGTGCCTTTGTTTGTCGAGTCCCCCCCACCAAACCGATCAAGTCAATAAATAATATCTGTCTGACAGATACATTAATAGAGAACACTATTTCACACTTCTTAGTCTTACAGATGAGTTTTACATAATGTAGATGGCCAACTGGACATATTTTATGAGAGTTAAGAATAGTAGTTTTGTATGATTCAACTTGGCGCCTCTTAAACGGTTGCCAAAATTTGGGCTATTGCATTTCACCGAGCCATGATTCTTAAAGTGGTTGTTTTATCTGATTCATGAGATTTGTAATGAATAATTTCAATCAAAAAGCCTAGGTTATTTATTTTTTCTGGAAAAGACAGAGGAGTACTGTGCTAGTATGACTTGCAGAATTTCTCTTGGCCCCTCTCAAAGGAGCAGTAATATCCAGAAATATAATTAGAAAATGCAGTTACTTGGGAAGCTTAAATATCGTGTCGAGGAATTACTTTGAAGAACATGTAGCAGCTTTTGTGACAATTATAGCTGCTTAAAATTAAAGATGCGAAAGGGCTGCTGGTTTTAGTTTGCACTTGAAAACAACTATATTTCAAGTACTATTTCAATCACAAAACCACTTGCCACAGCCAAGAATAGATCGCTTTCCTCCCAGTGCACAAAGGTGGACACGAGCAAGACCTAGATTTTCTGTTCAGTTTAAAAAGTATATGATACAAAATTAAATTGAAATGTTTTCCAAATATGCTTTTTCAACTGGAGGGGAAATCACAACGCATGCTCTCTCCTTTTACATTTCATTATAAACGTCCTTTGTCATTCCAACATGGTAAGGAAGAAAAACAAGTGTTGTAAGGGGGTGGGTTTAGGTTAAAATATGCTAAAAAAAAAAAAACAAGAAAAGAGAGCTTTCCGAAAGGGGTGATTTCAGACTCATAAAACTATCTTAAAACACACCTACTTTTTTTAATGCAAGCAGAAATCATGGCACCATTTCCCTTATGTGATTAAATGGGAGTTGGCTCGATTTACTTTCAAAGAGAAGCATTTTTGGCGAAAGTAGGAATTCAAAGCTTAAGACCTTTTTCTGCACTAAAAGTCCCCAATTTAATGTAAAACTCCACGAATATCTTTGTGAATAAGCTAAGTTTACCACCAGTTTGATACCAGGCGTACAGAGCGTCTCCTATAACCAATTATATCAATTTTTTCACCTGAAAATACTTCAGGATTGATATCCGAAGTTGAGAGCCTTCCACCTGGTCTTCTCTCAAATTTTGTTTTCCATATCTCTTCACTCACAATGCTGAATAGAGAACCAGAATCTGCATATATGTTTATTCCCACATCCCCTAATGGTCATAAGACACATAGGTTTTTTTCCTTTCATGATTTGACCTATCACCTGTGTTTAGTATAAATACTTTTTTTCCTTGGTATCCTGTAAATCATTGTTTGTTGTATAGTTTGTGACTTTTTTAATATTGTTTTCATCTTCACTAGAACTTGTTTCATCCACACATTTTACTTTTAACCCTTTCTTTTTTTACATTCCCTTGCAAAATCTCCTATAATGCCACAAGTTGAACATTTCTGTTTAACAGCTGGGCAAAATTTACTAGAGGCAAAATGTAACACTGCCACAGTGATAGCATTTTATGTTATTTGTCTTTGTAAATTCTTTAACTCTTGTGTTGTCTCTTTTACCATCACTTTTGCTAAAATTCATATTCTTAATTTTACTTATTACCTATTCTTGCACATCTTATCTAAAACCTTTCACAATGCAACTTGCTAATACTTCTTTTCTAAAAATAGCTAAAATATCCTTAACCTCCGCATCACCATTGATCCAGAAACTCTCTTGGATAGCTGGATCACAAGTGTGCATAACTACTTGGTCCTAAATAAGTTGTTCACATAAATTCTCAAATATACAATCTCGTGGTAATATTCTAAGCATAGCAACATATTCATCTATACTCGCTCCTATTTCTTGTTTCCTTTGAAAAAACATATATCTAACAATTCCAATACAAACTTTTGGTGCAAAATGGTTGTCAAAGTCTCTTGAAACATCTTCAAACACATCAGAATCTCCTCATCCTGTTGCTTTAATCATTTGATCATACCTTTCTAATCCTTCTGGTCTTACAGAATGCAAACATATTTGTTTCCATCCTGGATTCGTTTTCCTTTCCTCATCTATAGTTTCTATGAAGTTCAAAAAATATGATTTCCACTCTGCCCATTTCATGCATGGTTCCCCTCCAGCTGGCCAAAATACTTGTGGGGGTTGTAAATAATTTTTTTGAGTAGCCATAGTGTAAAATAACAACACAACAATAATTAAAATAATAAATAGACAAATTGCAGATGCCCAGGTTGAAAAATTCTCCTTCCACCATGTGTCCACTCTTCACCCTATTAAAAGGACCAGTTCACTGTCATCTTACATGGTCATTTTTAAAGAAAACGAAGGATTGCATGCTCAGCAAACTTTTCTCTGTAATGAAAATACCCTAAATGAAGCAGCATACAAATGCCTGGAAACATCAACTGTTACATAATGAATATGGAGGAAATCACCCCTTTAAGATGACATTCACATATGTAGTAGAAGCACAGGCAACATGAGCCGGAAATTGCCTTGTCCTGGTAACGCTGGGAAACGACAACGCGTACAGAAAACAACCGTAGGTTCTCACTGATGCCGATATGAAAAATGTGAAATCAAAACATGCCAAGGTCCGAGTTGCAAACTGCTCGAATAGTAAATCCTTTAAATAAATACCTTAGCATAGATGTTAAAAGTTGAGACTCACATGGGTGAAGAATATTACCTATGTAAATGTTTTTCCTAGAATAAAAATAGGTTACGAAATGTCAAGGTTCAGCCGCTTCTAAAATTGTAGTGTCTCATAAATCTCTAAAAAGGACAGAGAATGGTGGGTTCTCCGGTGTCCAACAGCTCGTCACCAATTTTGTAATGTAAAACTCCATGAATATCATTGTGAATAAGTTGAGTTTATTTCCAGTTGGGCACCAGATGTACAGAGTGTCTCCTCTTCGATCCTTGTCCTTCAGTCTGCTGAACCCATTCCAGTGATTCTAGAACACACTGGGCCAGCACGCTCAAGGAACGAATCATAACACAACACATTAACACTTACTTACAATACATATTTAAACATGACACCCAGATTAAGAAATCTAAAACTACTCTATCATCTTCAGTTCCCAGATTCTGTGCCTATATTTTCAGTGACATCTTACGTGTTCACAAAGCCGCTCAACACCAGGCTTTTCAACATGTACCCTTGAGTGGGTTGTGGATGTTGCTTCTTTGTGAACAAATGGATTTTAATGTTGTTGCTTTCGGAGTTCTGGTTGACAAAGGTGTTGGTCCTCTTCATCAAGTTCTCACTTTTCGGTAAAAACATTTATAGGACCGTGCATATAAGTGATGAAGACTGTAGCTCACCTTCTTGTTCCTAAAAATTAGGGGGCAAGCACCAAAATACAAAGTGTGGTTGTCTAAAGTACCAAGGCTGAATGAGACTTCCCTCTGAAAACTGGCACATTAGTAGCTCTGGCTACGGGTAGGCTGTGGTAACCTTACATTTACACCTTGCAATAAACATATTAATAATTACTGACAGTGCAGATTGCTATATTATAGTATTATAGGTGTTTTGAGCTAAGCAGAGTTCAAACTCTTTAAAAAGATGTCAAATGAAGATAGCTTTGTATCTCACTCACTCTTTTTTCTCACTGTACTCTCCCTTCCTTTGAGATTGATTCTGCTCACTTTCTGCCTATATGTGTATCATTATTCTACTACCTTCAGTCAGTCCTGCTTTTTTTAACCAAAAGGACAAAGCATGCTAAGGGTTGTGATTTAATTTTTTTCCCATTATGAGGGTCAGGCTTTCTCTAAGCAAGCCTCTTGGTCGTGGGTAGCACTTTGCATTTTTGAAAGTGACAAATACTGCATATTCTTCCTACTGGCCATGTTCGAACATTCTCTGTAGTTTACTTAACTCTCAAGTGGTAGCTCTGTTCGAGAAGCAAAGTCTAACACTTTGGAAGCGATGTTAAATTACAGGTCAATATGAAGCCAGATGTACTTTTATATAATGAATAAATAAGTGTTTTGTCATGCTCTTCGATTTAGAACAGTTAAAACTATGCTGTGTAGAGGAAAATGGAGATCTCCTGCCCACACCATTCACTAGTTATTACCCTAAGTTTAACCACTGCTGAGCAAAACAAAATACAGAGGCGGCTTCTGCCTATAAAAATAAAGGGACAATAGGAACCAAAAGGGTAGACCATGAGAAGTTCAGACTACACAAGGCTTGATCATCTGTTACTGTCACTAATTACAAGTCACAGCTCTGGCGAAGGTTCCAGCTCCAGGCCTTAACAGCAATCACTACTACTATTGTGTTCAAAGCTGGAAGACAATGCATTGCCAGGTAACTGGCAAGGACACAAAGTACCTTGAACTACAGAGCTGGCTGCTACAATGTACCAAAGAAAAAGTAGCACAGGTGTGGCCCGGGGGGAGTCCAAATTTATATTAAGGTTTATATAAGCTGCAGGAATAGTAGATGAAATATGTAGTTTTATGTGGGTTCCAGAGGAAGTGGATACATCACCGTCAGGGACAAGATATCTGAACATCATTGTATGGTTCTTACCTATCTCTATACCAGTTGTCAGTGAGTTTTTCCAGTATCAGAGTGTCTAAGCAGTCTGGATATATACATAGTGGGTGTAGAGTCTCCAGTCATCAAAACTGGCCGCCTTCTCTAAAATGATCAAGTTTGGCAGAGTTTTACTTAGCCATGAGAGTTGGAAACCGTGGCATAGGGATGGTAGCTTTGTACGCCTAGGTTAGGCTTCTCTGGTGACTGTTTCTGCTGCTAAAACATCTATACAAGAGGTTGAAATGGTATCTCAAGGTACTCTTGCCATTTACAGGTGGGAGTGGAGAGACACCACACATTCCTGGGGTGTGGCCAAGTGAGTTGCACATGTTTGGTGTATGATAAGCATGATTGACAAACTTAGCCACTACTCAAGCTACTCATCTGCACCTTTGTCATAGTCAGGTTGGTAAGTTCTCACCCATGTCTTGCTGTTCCAGATCTTGGGAAATCTCCATGGTATCAGGAGGACTAGCAGGAGGCTAATCTTGGGATGATGCTTGGTACACTAGGAAATGTCCATCATCTATTAATGATGGACTGTTCCCATGAGGAACAGGGTCAAGACCGATTTGCATATGGGTGGGTCAAAAATGGTGTGGCGTAGTGAGCAAAAAAACAATGGATTAAACCTAGATCTTTGTGACTGGGGGTGAGTGTTTGCATTGTTCAGTATTCCATCCATCATCTGTTCTTTTTGCATTTGTTGCCCTAAGTGGGAAGGGTATGCCCAGACGTGGGTCCAGTGCTCACTGCGCCACTGGATTCAAGCTAGTCTAGCTGATGAAGGGTGCTACCCTGAAACAGGTCCCAGGATGCTTGTTTCCTGTCCAGGGAGGACCTGGCCTAGCAGTTCGGGCTGGACTGTTCACATGAGGAAGAGGGTCAAGACTGATTTGCATATGGCTGGGTCCAAACTGGGGTGGCGTGGCGAGCAAAAAAACAATAGATTAAACCCAGATCTTTGTGACTGGGGGTGAGTGTTTGCATTGTTCAGCATTCCGTCCGTCATCTGTTCTTTTTTGGAATAAGAAGTCACCCTCCTGCAAGCTCTGGGGAAGATATGTTCGGAGATCAAAATAGCATTTACACATTCAGGTGCACCGTTTTCCCAAGAAAGAACCCTTTTTTGAGGCCTTTGTTTCAATATGACACCCTCTTGGTACCATTTGCGGTGATGTCACAAGGCAATTGTGTGAAGCTTCATTCAGACAGTGCCAAGACTCCCTCATGGACCTACAGACAACAACATGGTCACAGACCACATTCCATACATGGTCTTTAAGATCAGAACATAGGTTTGAATATTGAAAGCCCTCTATGAATCCATTTATTGTTGATGCTCAAACTCATGAAAATATTAACTGACCTTTTATACAATGACAAATCTCCGAATTCCCAGAGTTCTGATAAAAGGCGTGATAGCACGCAACTCAAGGGTGTCTGTTTTATCGACCTGGTACCCTTAAACTGGATGAAGGGGTGTGTGAGCCACAGAAGGGTGAGCATTTTTGTCCAGCACATTTCTATTGAAAGCGGACCGTCACGCTGAGCTATATTCAGTGCCTGTCTTTTCTGTGCAGGCTAAGAATTGGGCACCTTAAAATGGAAAACATGGTGTATAAATATGCAAATAGAGTTGCCGCATTTCTAGAGAGAAAGCCCCAGCCGTTTGTTAACGTTTTCAGATTCTGGCAGAGATTCGGAGCTAGCTATTTTTTAAATAAATGTGTTTTTGTGTAAGCTTCCAGGATACAATTGCTGTCTGTCTTCTTTTCCAAAAAGTATTTCACGTGTTACAAAAAACAGTGACCTCTCTTGGGCTCTGAAAGAAATGGTACGCGTTTGATTGACACTACGGGACAGAAGGCTGCGAGAGGCACCACACCATCGACCTTCAGGATACCCACAGATGTCTGCAGCGAGCACCTACCACGCTGAGCTATCTCCCTGGCGTATGTGTAAAGACAAACATATTACAAATACCATCTTAAAAACACACCACAGAAATGCACTCCTCTATCTGCAATTAAAATGATGCCACAAAAGGTTACAAATAACTCACCTGTAAGTGAGGGTTTTTTCCCGCGAACCTGGAAGAGAGCGACGAGGCAAAAAAACGCCAAAGAAACAGATATTGCAATTAAAAGTTTAGCGCACACTGTAAAGAGACCCAGCGATGCCCACATAACCAGAAGTTACTGCCTTTCTCCCCTGATATTTATAGGTATTAGTTCAACAAACTCGTAGCAGCTGGTGAGCGCGGAGCCTTCGGATTGGATGGCAGGCACGGCGACCAGATATTTAAAAGGTCAGATTTAAATGGCAGATGACTGGCTTAGTCCGCATTTCATTCATCAGTAGTGCTGCGGTTTATTCGATATAACTTTCACATGACAGGTTAGGAGCATAGAGCCTGTCTTTTAATACACTAGTCTACCTATGGCAGGAGCATAACTGGGTAATATCAGAAAGTGATATATAACAGCCGTTGGCAAAGCTAAACCGTCTCAGCACGGCAAACGGATGCAACGGCGAAAATGCTTTATTATTACAAGATCATACTAACATACTCATAGCAGCAGATGAAGTTTCAATACATATCACAAAAATATAATTATCCCTGACACAAAACACATAGGATGGCTTTAAGTTACTGTAACCTGAAGACAGTTTAAGGACACATAGATGGCTATAAGAAGAGGTAGAAAAGGAAAAAAAATGTAAGGAAAACAGCACTGGCAAGGAATTAGCCCATCAGCCCTAGCCCGAACTGTATTTTTTGTTTAGGTAGATTTGCATATATGATCAGGTAAAATACTTAACTCTTAGAACAAAAGAGCCAGTGCCTGAATGGACTTGCTCTCCTGCCCCGCCCTGTGTGACATCTTGTGCAGAATCAAAAAATGCACGAGAGATGAACACGGACAAGGAGGGCTGATGCAAAGCCCCTGTACAAAGTGCACTTCTTTATTAGGCAAATGTGCACATGGGACCAGGTCAGGGTTTTAAGTGGGATGAAAAAACTGAGGTGGGGTTGGGGTCTCTAAAAGGGGGTGTGCAAACTTGTTAAAAGGTGTAGGACTAACCTAATTAGGGGTGTGGCCTTAACGGTGGGAACTAGTATTGTATGCTTGAGAAAATCATGAGGCATCACTCAGCAAAGGATAATAAAATAGCAAAAAGTATATTTATTAAACAGAAGCAATACAACAAGGAGCACTTGAGCAACCATACAAATGATTTATGTTACATAGAAATCCACTGCAGGATTTCCTATAACCCTTGAAGATAGTCATTGTGTCTATTTTGCTGAGGTTTCTCACAACATTTTACATCAGCAGATATTCTACCTTTTGCTAACCACTCTCTACATACAGCCTTGAGTCAAATGTTTCAAGTGCAGGACCACTGAGTTTCACCTCATAAGCATGAAGAAATGATATTTACAAGAGGAGAAGCCCTTATTGGAGAAGCAATCAACTTAATTGCCCTGATACCTCTCTTACAGTCTGCTTTGCTTGCTAGCAGGGTTTCCGTGCAAGCAACCAATTTTTTAATGTTTCAGGGGTTTTCTTTTCACCAAAATCTTCGAACAATCTAAAAGCTTGGATAATCTCTCTTGCTGGCAACTGAAATTCTGAACTCAGCTTCTGGATTTCAGTTTCACCATAAAGAATACACTCATCACCAGCAAGCAAGTTTCCTGCATGAAGTGCACAGAATCTGGGGCACGCCGTTTATTGATGTGTACAAACAGACTTTGGTAAAATTGCCTTTAAGTGCAACAGAGTTACTTACATCTTACCTGGAATAGAGGAATATTCTTGAATTTGCCCTCGTCAACTGCTCTCTGAGCCACAGAAGCAAACCTGCATGGTAAGTCCTTGGTGTAAATATACATACTTGACTGACCAAAAGCCTGTGGGCATTAACAATTGCAATGTCCCTCCTCCGTAAAGAGAGTGATAGGTCTTTGAGTTCCTGGAGTGCATCACACATAACCCCCAAATCTCTAATAAAAGAAAAGGATGCAAGCGTCTTCAAGAGACCTTCATACTTACTCTGGTCTCTTATGGGTCTGGATGTGTCTTTGGAAGCCTCCTCAAAATGTTTACGCAAGGCAGGGAAGCAGTTCCAAACCGCTTTCACAGATCTGTAACTGGACGCTACCCATTTAGTATCAAGCATTTTCACAGTCTTCTGAAGTTATACACACAACTCGCTGGGGGCCAGATTTAGCTCCGTCTGGGCTTTTGGTGACATGCTGTAGGTGCCATTCAATAATTCCATGAAGACGGGGTGGGGACCAGCAAAACCGAGGATCGTGTCAGTTTGATGTGTTCCAGAACCCTTCTTCTGATGGGGAACTAAGGAAACCCAGTGTCTGGGGTACAGGTGGTCTTCCTGCAGTGGGGGTCACACTCAAAATAAATATTTGCTTCTAATGTACAAAAATGGCGAATTTTTGTCACACCTAAATCTATAACAGGAATATCCAAACACTGTAACACACCATGAAGTTAGCAGGAAGAAAATAAAACCCCTCTCCAAATTATCCACCTTCGGGAACACATGACAAGGTATGAAGCTTGCTGAAGCTTTCAGGGCTGGGGATAGGATCAAGCAGGCTGGTTCCTCTGTAAATGCAGTTGGAAGGGGATGGAGATATGCTTCCCATGTGGCTGCATTCCACTGCAGTGTGCACGCTGGTCACACGCTCTGAAAGGGCAGAGCAGGGTTGCACTCTTAGTTGGATGCTGCAGGTCATTTGTGAGCTCTGGCTCCAGTCGGCAGAGCAGGGTCGTGGTGGTCCTGTCCGGTCCCTGGTACTTATGAGGATGTGTTTTAATCATTGGCCGATGTTGTTCCTGCTCTGGCATTGCAGAGACGGAAGGTCCATCCAGAGAGACAATATCACTTTAAAGGGTTTACCTTCCCGCCAAATCGCTCATCGGGGTGTCGTTACAGGCAACTTCTCCATTAGTGAGAAGTGAGCAAGCACACATATATTCCACTGTAGTGCGCATGCTCACGCCAACACTACAGTTTGCGCAAAAACCGGACCGTCTATGCAAGAGCATGAAAACAAAGCGCAATAGGGACCCGTTGCGATGCCCCTTTTAAAAAAATGTCAATGCTCACCACCAGCAGTACTTGGCCCACTTAAAACCCTGGACCAGGTAAACAAGTCCCACACAGTACAAGAGAGTCAATGCCTGAAGTGGGTTCATCCATTGATGCATGCTGCATGATGTGGTGAGCAGAAGCATAATGTGAAGACACCTAAACAGAGCAAACCAATGGATGAAAAGGGCTGACTGAAGTCCCTCTATGAATGTATATTTAGGATTTCTTTTTCACTACATGGGGCTGGTGAAGCAGGCAAAGTTGTCTCTAGGCTAAACAAAAATAATACATCAAAGAACCGTCCCTGCAAATATACATTAATGGCCTCATTCTGAGTGCCCCAGTACTGTGAGTGGTAAAACTGCACTCAGTAAATACCCCTATCGTATGATACAGTATTTACCAGGTGAGGTATTAAACACCTGTTCTAGGTTCTGCAAATTTGAATGAAGCACTACGGTGTGCAGTATCCCAGTCTGCTCACCTGTGTCCCACATGTTTTACTCAGTCTCATCATTTTCCCTTGGATACATTTTAGTCAGGTTTCTTGAAGAAATTAATTCGAGTAAAATTGTGAATGGGCAGTAATCACTGTAAAACTTGGAATCCCAAATCAGGTATATATACCTATTTTCACCCAAATCAGACTGCATATGGCACATGGAAAGTGTGTAATTGTGGGCTGTTTTCTCATGCCAAGTAATATTGGTGACAGATCACATACTGCATAATGAAAAAGCCACAGACGTGGTATCTCCTGATCTGAGGCTTAACCCAGCCTGGTCAAAATACGAAGGTTACGCTATAGTCATCCATGGGTGAAAAACCATAAACCAAGGATAATTATGGCTTGCCTGTGAACATAGATACATTGGGACAGGCAAACCACATTTTGACAAATAGTCTGGACCAAAGATGCTGTTGTCAACGTAAGAACCATTGCAATCATAAACAGGCCGAACCAAACAATAAGATGCATGTGTAAATCAGAAAATGCAGTTTTTCTACACCTTAAATTGTGGTGACTGTGAACATCAGCCACACGAAAAGAAAAAAATGGCCGGATATGTTGAAAACCGTGGACTCCATGATTCATTCAACATGGTTTCAATGCTAAAGTCCTGTCAAACAAATCAACTTGAAATCTTCCACTGTTTGATGGGAAGAAGCTTGGCTACAGCAGTGTATGTGATCTACCTAGTTTGAGCATGACAACATGTGCTTTACCATGGCAGTGTAAAACTTGTGTGCTATACATGAGCAATGTGGATTTTACCATAGTATTACATGCTCAACCCCCGGTAGCTATGGCAGAGAGCAGAGAGGCTTAATATAGAGGCAATGTGTAAAGTATTTATGCAATGCTAAAAGAGTAACACAGTGAAATGTGAAATAATAAAAAACTCAAAATGAATTATAAAAATAGAGTAAAATATAATAAACAAAAAGGCATCGAAAGGACAAAAATTCAATAAAGGGAACCAGAGATGTGACTTTTTAAGGTTTACGTTTTAATACTGTCAAGAAGCCCAAAGTGCCAATGATAGTCAATGTTGGCGGTAAAACAGGACTTAGGTGCAATTTGATGCTGACCATGATGGAGGATGGGTCAGATATACAAACAAGGTTCACACTAGTCAAAGATTTTACTTTCTGACTTTAGTTATTTAAGTTCCAATCCACCACAGAAGTACACTTCTAAAGCTCCTGGCACTTAGAGATTAACAGGGTGTCAGGCAGAGTTCAGTCCAGGTCCAGCTGTCTCTCACCAGCTAGGCACTTGCAGGAAATACATTTTGGATCTTGTTGTGTCCCTGTGGCTTATACAAGAGGTATGCCTTATGACCCTTGGAGTCCATTTCTATATTCTGGGTACAAGAGGGAAAGAAGGGCCAGTCTTATAGGCTGCTTTTAGGTCTCAGACAGCAGGTTCAGTTCTCTTCCGGTCTTCCACACGACCAGTGTTCTGATATGTGTGTCACCAGGTTCTATATTTATGCCTGGCACAAGTTAATGGGTGTGAATTACCCCTGGGGATGCTTTAACCAATGGGTAAAGGTTTCTAGGGCTAACCCTATCCACGTTTGATATTTCCAAGATTGCTGACATCTTTGGCCACCCTAAACCCCAACTAACTAAGACAGAAGTCTGGTAAAGTAAAAGCTGAGCTTTTAGAAAGCAGACAGTGGGAGTTATGTAAAACTCCAGCAGACCTGTCAAACAGGATGTGACATGCAAGCAGAATTTGACACCTGAACAACAAAGTAGATGCTCACAGCCCCACCCCGTGGTCACTCTAAACCAGTTCTGGAGCAGCTTTCCCTCACACTCATCAATCAAAGAGACTTATAGAGTGCGCTACTCACCCGTGAGGGTCTCAAGGTGCTGGGGGGGCGAGAAGAGGAGGGGGGGGCGGGAGGGGAGGGGAGATCACTGTTCGAAAAGCCAGGTCTTAAGGTTCTTCCTGAAGAGTAGCAGGTCCTGGATCTTGCAGAGGTGGGTGGGGAGGGAGTTCCAGGCCCTGGGGGCTAGGTAGGAGAAAGATCTGGCCTCCGGTGGTGGTGTGTTTGATGCGAGGGACAGTGGCGAGAGAGAGGTCGGCGGAGCGGAGGTGGCGTGTGGAAGGTCACTCTTTCGTTAAGGTAAGTTGGGCCGGTGTTGTGGAGCGATTTATGTGCGTGGATGAGGATCTTACAGGTGATCCTTTTGTCTATGGGGAGCCAGTGGAGGGATTTGAGGTGTGGTGAGATGTGTTCAGGTCGGGGGAGGTCGAGGATGAGTCGCGCTGCTGAGTTCTGGATTCGCTGTAGTTTGCGCTTGAGTTTTAGTGTGGTGCCGGCGTAGAGGGCGTTGCCGTAGTCTAGCCTGCTGCTGATGAGTGCGTGGGTGACTGTCTTTCTGGTCTCTGTGGGGATCCACTTAAATGTTTTTTTCAGAGTGTGGAGTGTGTTGAAGCATGAGGAGGTGAGTGCGTTGATTTGTTGGGTCATCGAGAGGGAGGAGTCCAGGATGATGCCGAGGTTGCTTGTGTGGTTTGCGGGGGTGGGTGCGGGGCCTAGCGTGGTGGGCCACCACGAGGGGACCCAGGTGTTTTTGTGTGGGCCAAAGATGATTATTTCGGTTTTGTTGGAGTTGAGTTTAAGGTGGTTGGCTGTCATCCAGGCGGCGGTGTCAAGGAGTGCGGTGTGTAGGTTGGATTTGGCGGTGTTGGTGTTGCGGGTGAGGGAGAAGATGAGTTGTGTGTCATCAGCGTATGAGAGGATGGTGATGTCGTGGGGTTTGAGGATGTTGGCTAGTGGGGTCATGTATATGTTAAAGAGTGTGGGGCTGAGTGAGGAGCCTTGTGGGACTCCGCAGGTGATTTTGGTGGCGGATGATTGGAAGGGTGGGAGACGGACTTTTTGGGGTCTGTCGGTGAGGAAGGAGGTGAGCCAGTCCAGGGCTTTGTGTCTGATCGCGGCGTTGTGAAGACGTGTGCGGAGTGTGTGGTGGCAGACAGTGTCAAAGGCTGCAGAGAGGTCCAGGAGTATGAGTGCTACGGTCTTGCCCATGTCGACTCTGGATCTGATTTCGTCGCTGCATGCGGTGAGAGCCGTTTCTGTGCTGTGGTTCTTGCGGAATCCAGATTGGGAGGGGTCGAGTGTGTGGTTTGTCTAGAGGAAGTGGGATAGGCGGGAGTTGACTATTTTTTCCGTGACCTTGGCTGGGAATGGGAGAAGGGAGATGGGGCGGTAGTTGGAGAGGTCGTCAGGGTCAGCTTTGTTTTTTTTTTAGGAGCGTGGTGACTTCCGCGTGTTTCCAGAGGTCTGGGAAGGTGGCGGTTTCGAATGAGCTGTTGATTATGGCTCTGAGTATGGGGTTGGTGCCTGTCTGGTTAGTATGATAAAAGGTGGAGGCCGGCCCAGGTGTGAGCTACAGCTGCCTGTGCCACGGGACGTCTTTTGAAGCATCTGCGCATAGCCCTGGGTCATCAAAAATGTGTCTTCCTTTTATCACAGAGAATCATCTTTAAAGGTGGATGTCTAATCTTTAAAGCCCTCCATGAGTGGAGTCCTATATTTGATCTGTATTCGGAAATATCTGCGTACGCTTAACCTCAGACCTTCCCACCAAAACCTCCTTGAGGTTCCTACATTTTTCAGAATGAGACTTGGCAGTTCTAGGTTTGCAGTGATGGCCCCAAAACTGTGGAACTCCTCCCCTCCAGAGATAAGGACTTCCACTAATTACATTAAATGTAGGTCTCTGCTGAAAACCTTGCTTTTTAGACAGGTCTACAGGTAACCCAAAGCTATTTGCCCTCTGTTCTATCACCATGAAATCTTCTGAGGTGTACCAGCGCTCTAGAAATCTCCTATAACATAACATAACATCCTGTCAAGAAAAGGACAGTACCTCCTCACACTCAAGGCCCATTGCCCCTGTCAGCAGTTCACACCTCACCACAGGGTGTTGTGAGGACCTCTTGGACTTGAGTTGGTTCAACCCATTTTCTTAGCCTCCTTTGATATTTCATATTTTACACATTTAAGCTGCATTGCTTTTAGCAATTATATTTTACACATTTCATTTTGCCTGTATGATACTATTCTAGGAACATATTGTATGAATTGATTGTTTTACTTAGCCTTTCCACAACATGTAATCAGTAAACTCGGTCAAAGATTCAGAATACAGTACACGATATCCAAGTGTTTACGTTTCACGTTCAGAAGACAGCTTCTAACAGCTAGACATAGCATTGCATCAGAGCTGTGCTTCTAACAGTGTGGTTTTATTATATAAATAATGCACTGACCCAGAAGGACCAGAGAGGCATTCCAGCCACAACTATTCAGGGACGAATGTTGTGTTTGACATGCAGCTCTGCTGGCGCTAATCTTCCAGCTTCCTGAGAGGATTGCCATCCACATTACATGCAGGCTGATACCTGAAACCATTTCCAGGTATGGGCTAAAGTTAATCCTATAGATCGGGCAGGAAGAAGGGTACACCCGCTATGCTCTCAGTATAGTCTTAGGGTTAGGCCGGAACCTCTAGAACTCATTTACCATAGTTGGATTGTTCATTATCTTTACCATGTTCAATATGATGGTAACTTTGCTATGTTTCATCTGTCTAATTGTCGCAGCCTATTCTATTTATGCAAGATTACAATTGTTTCAATAAATGTACAGAAAACTTATCCCTGATCTCTCTTGTGATTCACCTGTGTATATACATGAGTTATATATATGAAAGAATGAGATCTATTTCCACAACTTGCCTGAGAAGTCAGTGTCATGTTCCGGTTGCCACAATAACCCTCCCCCAAACGTTTTAGGGGTTGTGGTGAGTCACTGTGAGATAACCAGAAATTGGGCTTACAGTTTCCGATGTGGACAGGCTCAGTTCCCCCACATTCTGAAGTTCTGTCTTCCTAAATATGCAGTCCTGTTATATTATTAGGAACCGTATAACAAGACGAGCCACGAAACTGCCTTAGTGCTGTACCCCCACACTCATTTATCAGTGGCCTTAAGATCCTCTCTGGTTCAATGTACATTCCTGAAACATTTCAAATAATCACCAAAAGTGCCAAGAATGCAGCAAGATTATGGCCTTAGATAACAAGCCAGCAGACTTAAAGGTGCTAAAGTGCTGGAGACGAAAGGTAGATGGAAAGGAGACACTGGTGTGTGGTTAATCTCTAATGCAGCACTTAATTTGTATCCGATCCATTGGGCATCCCATGTAGTTACATCCTTTATAGCATCATTTGAAAGCTGGCCATAAGAATAGGTACCCCACCAAGAACAAGTGACATCACTCTTATTCAATCCTGTGGAACCTTTGGCATTGATATCTTGCTCTATCCTCCATTTTATAGGCTCTCTTGTCTTGTGGTGTGCAAGTTATCATTTGCCGTCTATGACTGAACAACATTACAACTAACTATGATCATGACGCCAAGTGAAAAATTAATCAAGGATGCAGGAATGAAATGAAAAAAAACAGATGGAGGTGAATCATTCCTTTTCTTCTGGCCTCCTCATAAACCCTGGCACCGCCTAATTTCCCTTATCCTGTGCAGTGGTGTGACCCTTTTTGATGCTTTTCACATATTCTAAAGATATACAGAGCGAGCACATCAGAGGCCGTAACCCGATTTTCACTCAATTCTTCATTGCAAAACACACAAATCTTGAGATTGCCAGAAAAGAGAAAGACTTAAAATACTGGCAGACATAGCAGTACAAGAGTGAGTGGGCACAATAGAAGGTACATTAATTAAAGTCTGATATATTGGGAAAGGCAGCTGAGAAAGGGGTGCTCCACTGTAGCACATAATACATATAGGGTCCTTAGCTAGCAGGCAAGATGATGGCCTTTCTACTGTTGCAGGAGAAGTTCCATGTTAACATCACAGCCATTAGAAATGAGCAAGGCTTATAGTTAATACACAAGAGCAAATGAAATAAACCTGACATTCTTTCACTACTACAACTGTGCACAGAAACAAATCCAGAGAGAGGTAACGTATCCTGTATTGACAACATGAACAATTCCAAAACTGTAGCAAGAGCAGAAAGATATGTTGGAGGAACCCATAACAAAAGTAGAAATAAAAGATATAAAAGATATAAAAGAGCTCAGCACTTCAAAACACCAGGCCTGATGACCTTTCAGCTGAATGGTATCAAGCATCTGCAGGTATGTTGGGAGACAGACTATTATGGGTGCATCAAGAGGCCTTGGAGAGGGGGGGGGGAACTACCCAAATCAATAAGAGAGGCAGTATTCATTGTGCTTTTAAAACATAAAAAGGACCCCACAGACCTCTGGAACTATAGCCCATTGTCTATGCTCAATACTGATAATAAAATATTGGGCACAATACTAGCAGGACGCTTGAATAAAGTAATTGGTGACCAAGAGCACACATACCAAAATGGTTTTATACTGGAGGACTGCATTAACCATATGGCGACTAGCATATTTGATGGGAGAAACAGAAAACAGGGAGATGGAGATGGCCTTGTGTCATTAGATATGGAAAAAGCCTTTGATATAGTAGCATGACAATACTTGTTTGCGGTGCTAAAGGCAATGAATTTCGACCACACTGTGATAAGGTGGTGTCCTTGCTCTGTAGGAAGCAGGGTTCAAAGCAACAATATGGCATTGTAGGAATGGAAACTGGAAAGGGGTATAAGACAGGGATTTCCCTTGTCACCTTTGCTCTTTGCATTAGTTGTAGAGCTGTTAGCCTGCAGGCTGCATGAGATGCTGGATGGTTGGGCGTTTCAGACAGGAACCAGTATAAACTTGTTGTCATTGTTTACCGACGACCTCCTGGTGCACCTGGTAAATCCAGCAGCCACTCTAGGGACATTATTACATAAGGTAGAGCAGTCTGTCAAGCAGGCAGGACTGTGTGTAAATTAACAAAAACTGTGCTTTTTCACAGGGAGCACTGAGACAAGGGGAGAGGATAATGAGGGATACCATGAGAAACAAACTACTTCAGATATTTGGGAATTATGGTAGCACATACATAAAGTAGGTTGCTGGAACCTACCTAAACCAGCTAGTGAAAAATATACTAAGGAACAAATATTATTGGACTGTTCTGCCCTGGTCAACAGTGGGCAGAATAGCTGTGATGAAAACGTTGGTTCTACCTAGATGCTTGTATATATTTCAGTGTGCCTTGTATCCAATTCCACAGACTATCCAGGAAAGTTAAAGTTTGTGGTGTATAATATTGTTTGGGCCAAAAAAACAGAAGTTGATTTTATTGGAGTGCCCTTATGAACATGGAGGACTAAAAGTGCCCAACTTGGAGGCAAAGAATCAGGCAGCACAAATATAGTTTGCAGCGAGTGGGTACAATACCAACAAAAGCATAGAAGGACTTTTCCTGGAGGGCATAGTCCTGAAAGAGGAATTAAAGTTTCGCCTATAGGAGGGAGTACGTGGGAAAGCAGGGAGCTGCGAAGAGTACTTGTTCAGGGAAGTTTAATAGATGCTTCATTTCATATTTGACTGTGACATTGCCTTTGCCAAGTGAAGTTAGAGAAAATGTGTTGCCAGTAGACCCTTGAGAACACTTTCATCTCCTTAACTACACCTAAGTCTTCATATGTACTTGAAATGGATACATCAAGTCATGCAAGTGAAATATTGTCTGAGAGCAACATTAAGAACATGTTGCACCATCATGTTCATCATTCACATATGCTATTCCCACTTTAGGTGGTGTAAATATAGGAAAAATAAAATTGTAAGCCATAAGAGAAGGACTAGACCAATGGTAACTAACTAAAAGGGTAAGGCACCCTGTTTAGCTTACCACAGTCCATAAGAGCTTCAGCTCCTGGTTTTCTCAATCTACACAAAGTTTTTGCTGCTATGAGTACGTAATATGGTATCATCCTGGAACGAAACATGGAGAGGTAACAGTATTGTCTACACCAAACAGGTGACAATAATCCATACAACATCCTAAGCTGCATGTAGCTGTTACCATAGCCTACATGGGGAAGGAATGAGTTAATGATGCTTAACTACAGAAAAACATCAGTGGATTTCTATTAGATCATAAGGGTTGCTCTACCACCAAAGCCACTTTTTCACATCCGATGACTTCCCACGGGCTACACAGCACACCTGGTTTCATGATTTGAGGATGGTGAGAAATCAAATCGCACAGCTGCTATGTTATTGGATTTTTGATTTTCATTGGCTGCTGATACAACACACTGCCCAACTATATCTTGCAGATTTTTTCCTTTTGGGCCAACATGAAGAGTCAAGACATTGACCCAGCAGTTTGGCACATCCCAATTAATACCCACTAGTGTGTTATAGGTTTTGGCTATGCATTTTACAGCACACTATCCTGTGATTGGCAAAAGTACAGTGATATAGGTGAGGTGACCACATTTATTAGATTGGTTCATGTTATACCATACTGGCATTAATCGTAACACTTTGCTCTTTCATCAGGTGTACAAACTGCTGCAGCTGCATAATGCTACCATCACGGACATTGGCTCCCAGTTCACAGCTATATTATGAAAAGTGCAGAGAGGCTACATGAACATTAAACCGGTTATAAATCTTATTCCAAACTCAGAGCAATAGTCATAAAGACAACCTTGACGAAGTCGCAGAACAGTACATCAGCAAGTTTAGCAGCTCTGTGTAACAGGTTTGCAATGCTGGCAACAAAAATAAACCTAGAACCGCATGTCCTGCAACAAGCTCTCCTTACTCTCACTAAACCCCTCCTGTTTTGTAGGAGATATTCCCCATATTCCCAATCCCACAGACCTCTCCCGCATTTTTCTAAGCAGTAAACGTACATGAATGGAGATCTCCCTGTTGAAAGACAGGAGAGGTGAAGTTTTCCACTCACAGGCTGGTGAATTGAATGTATTTTATTAAGTAGTACTACTATACTAATACTTTACATACTAATTTCTGTACAACAAAATGCAGCTTGCGAATCGGGCACAAACATTTGCCTGATTCATCTATCAATTGTTTAAGTACTAAAGCCAGTAGTAAAGCACAGTTGGAAAAGATGCAAAGTAATCAGCCAAACCAGTAGAACTGCCTCCTTCTATTAGCACATTCAAACTGGCTGTGTGGTAAACCTATTATACTTAGGAGACAATTAATGTCATGTACTCCCACAGAGGCTTGCAGTCTACTCACCACTTCCCTCTTCATTTGCATACCTTGAGGTCTGTGAATGATAGGGACTGTTATTTCTTATTTACAGACCCGACCCTCTTGAAGGGCATCCTCTTCCCAATTATTTCCCAACAATAAATGCCTATACTACATTCTTCTTCACTTGAACTGGGTTTCACTTTTCTGGTCCTGCCTCAGCTGATTTGATGCGGTCAGGGAGAAGTCCTTTCACAGTGGAATATTTAATGTGTTCTGGTGTGTCTGGAAGTCTTTGTTTGGGCCATTGCAACAGCAACGTAACAGGGAACCGCTATATACTAACTGCAAAAACCAAAGGTTATAGTAATGTTATACATAGGTATGGTAATAAGATCTGAGCTAACATTTTTAAAAAAATCACTCAAAAACACAAAGGTTAAAGTGGTGTTATGTTGAAATGACACAAACTAATGTTCTGGTGTGTCTAGAAATCTTTGTTTGGGCCATTGCAACAGCAACGTAACAGGGAACCGCTATATACTAACTGCAAAAACAAAAAGGTTATAGTAATGTTATACATAGGTATGGTAATAAGATCTGAGCTAACATTTTTTAAGTTTCACTCAAAAACACAAAGGTTAAAGTGGTGTTATGTTGAAATGACACAAACTAATGTTTTAAAAATGAAAAACCACAGACATTTGCCAGTTATAGTTTAGTAAACGAACTATGATGTGCATCTCAATGATGCACTGCTTATGGTCTCACATATTACATCACTACTGACATGTTAAATGACATCACCGATGAAACCTTAAATGAAATAATTGATTACATTACTGATGAAATGACTGAGGACATTTTCCTTTTTCAATATGTTCAACTTAGCTATGTTACACCCTTTGTTTCACATATTCTTACAATATATTATCTAATTTTACATAATATTTATATTCTTAGATATTATTATTAATATACCAGACATGAACAGCCAGTTAAACATAGAACTTGGGAAAGAAAAAAATAATAAAGTTTCATGGCAATTTGGAAACTGGAGGGCACTCCAATGGGATTCAGTAACTGTGGAATGGATTTCAGAGAAGGTAACTCCAAAATGGGGTATTGAGCAATGGTATTATGGCTTCACCAATGATACTACTATTCATATTACTCCATAAGCCCTTCTTTTAAAAAAAGAAAGTTGGTAAAAAAAAAAAAAGGCCTATAGTCACATACAGCATGGTATTAGTGTGTGTACACGTGCATATAATAAAAATAGTATAAGAACTGGAGGTAGCTTGGCTGTGCACAGTGAAAGTTTTATGGTGCACAGTTTACTAACAAGTAAAGTTTCTGGTATGAGGAATGTTACTTTTTTAACCAATTTAAACAAAGTGAAGGCTGAGCACACCTAATGCGAGTTGCAGAGGCATGTTCAAAGTAAATTGTGGCCTAAAACCAAAGTGTGTCACAAACAAAACTGTGAGAAAAGTCAAAGATTCTGTTCACAATATCCACCACGTGATGTCTGAGCATGTGCTAACATTTTTATTAGGCGGTGCTACAGACACATTCTATTCACGGGATGTTTATTTCCAATATCTCGCTGCTGATTTTGAGGCACTGCAGATAACTGAGTAATTTATAATGTAAAAGTGACCCACTTAGAGAAGATTTATTTCACATTTTGGTTGAAAGCATGGCCCAAAGGTTGTATTCCATGGTGCATCTCTGGAATACCTATAGTGTTGAAGGAGAGCCCCTTTTGACATGGTTACCAACACTTTTTTGGCCTGTATTTGATGCAGTTTGGACTGAAAGTGCACAGGGTTCCTGCTAACCAGGTTCCCAGTGCCACATTTCTTACTTGACACTGTGAAATTGTTCCCCCATTTGCAATACCTTTGCCTCTTCCCCATAAGTCCCTAGTAAATGGTACCCCTGGTACAGAGGGCATGGACACCAGGAATAGTTCCCAAGGGCTGCAGCATGTGCTTTGCCATCCTCAGGGACCCCTCACCTAGCACATGCAGACTGCCACTGCAGGCTGCGTGTCTTGGTGCAGCTAAAAGTGAAAACATGACCTGGCACACAGCCTGTGCGCCATGTCCCCTAACACTCCATGCAATATATGTAAGCCACCCCTACAGCAGGTCTTACAGCCCTAAGGCAGGTTGCATTATATTACGTGTGAGGGCATATCTACATGAGCAGATATACCCCTGCTATGTCATTGTCAATCCTTAGACATAGTGAATGGACAGGGAAGCCATTTTTAGTACATGTGCAGGACACTGGTCAATACAAGTTCCCCAGCTACATGATGGCTTCACTGAAAACAGGGAGGTTTGGCATCAAACATCTCATATTAATAAACCCTAACTGATGACAGTGATAGATTTATTAATACATGTACACAGAGGGCACGTTAGAGGTGACCCCTGAAAAACCTATCATTTACCAATGTGCTGGCTCACTAGTTCTAACTGGCCTGCAACAACCAGAAACACTTTTGACCCCCAGGGGTGAAAGCCTTTGATCTTGAGTGGACAGAAACAAAGCCTGCGCTGGCAGGGGTGTTTAGCACACCCCTCCCAACAGGATGACCTGTGAGTCTGCATTTCAAGGCAGAGGGTTTCAAAGAAGCTGACCACCATTAATATGTAGATCTGGCTTCCCTCAAAAGAGAGGATGCTGACACCCGCCCCCCCGGTCCCATTTGGCACCTGGACAGGTGGGAAAATTAGTAGGCAGAGAGGAGTGTCCACCTCCCAGGTCAGACCCACCCTTAAGGTGAGTTGCATGACGTGGACACAATTTTAAAATCTGCCATCTTGGTGATGGCAGAACTAGGAACTCTGGTACAGGATTATGCCCACTTCCCACAGAAAGTTGTCATATAGGGGCGAGATGACTCCAGGGGTAAGTAGCCCATTGGCTACTACCCAACTCTCCCCTAACGCCCATAAATTCAGTTTTAAGAGGCCCCTGGCACCAGGAAATCAGATTCCTGCTGACCTACAAAGAAGGACACTCAAGAGCTGCAAAAGCAAAGTCTGAGGAAGAAGCATCTGACTTGGCCTCAGCCCTGCCGGCCTGCTGTTCCCACCGATTTGCGTCAAAGTTGCTCGTCCTGCAAGCTGCTGTACTTCCAAAAGCCTGGAGGACTGCCTGCCTTCAACAAAGACTCAGGAACTCCTCTGGAAATGTAGAGCTGCTTCCCTGCATCTTGCAGGAACCCCAAGAGACCTGAGAGAAGTCCGGACCGCAAAAACCTGACACCAGAAAACACCAATGCACCTGTGCTGTCTAGCCCGAGTTGAAGTGGGCCAACAGTGTCAACGTGGTCCCCCAGCCCACCAGAGACAGAGCCCACCCTGCCCTTGCCCACTTTGGACTCCCCGACACCATCTGCAGCCTCTGTCCGCAGGCCATCCACACCCACTAGTGCTCCTGGTGGAGAAAACCCAATGCCTCAGGACACCTCTGCGTCTGCACTCCCTGGCCCGTGGAGAAGAGGACCTAAGGTGTCTCCACATCCCTTAGCATCTAAAGATCTGAACCCACCTGCTGGTTCTCCTCGACTGGACTCCCTGTCCAAAACTGCAGCCTCTTTTCAATGGGACGATCCCCACTGATTAACATTGGGCACCAATGCTTTACTGCATTACCGCACCCAGCAGCCCCAGTGCCGCCCAGTGTTACGTGTTAGTGTGGCCTTGGACCTTGCCCCATACTAACCTTGAGTCCCGGAAATTGGTCCCATTAGGCACTGTTCTATACCTGAATGCAGTACTAGGTTTTCCTCCATAGGATAACTTTGCTGCTTCTGTAAAATGCACTATGTTGACTTTTGAAACCTGAAAGTATTTCTTGCAATACATACTTAACTGACCGTGTTGATTCTGATTCTGGGCCCTAAATATATATATATAGATACTTGGTATTTTTGTAAATTGTTGTGGATCTCCTCATTGAGTTTTGGTTTCATTTATCAACTGTGTGTGTATTTGCAATTGTCTAACGCTCCTGTCTGATAAACCTAAGGCTGCTCTACCACACTGCCCCCTAAAAGAGCACCTTGGGATTTTCTAGAGCAAATCTCTGCCCACGAGTAGGGGAAACCCTGGACTCTTTGCATAGTATATCATATAAGGAGCCAGCTTCATACAAGTGCACCTTACCAAAGTGAGATGGGCTTTCTCTAGTGCTTGGCTAAAGGTGTATTATCAGTGGCTAATGCTTATTATTCAAGCGCGTGACTTAAAACTGAAGGTCAAGTAAAGGCTTTAATAGGGTGATACCATTAAGATGAATGGGAAAAAAAATATTTTTGGAGGGTATTCAAAGTTTAAAAAATGGGTTATCCCACTAAAGTTTATGGAAGCATTTTTTTTGTCAAGTGAGTGAATACAGTAAAAACGAGGGTACCATCCAACAAATGTGGATAAGTTGATAGATAGATAGATGGATATACTAGTTGTTCAGCATGAGGGCAAAGATTATATTCTCCATAATTTGACTGGGGATACAAAATTGGGCACAAGTGTAGGATGTTGACGTACTTGAAGTCACGAAAGCCTATAGGACACTCTTGCAGTGAATGTACAATGTTATCAGTGTTGTCATCAATTAAGATGCCATCAATGATGCTATTTAACATGTCAAGGGTGATGTAATATGATCATAAGCAGTGAATGTTATAATTATCACAAGTTATAGTTCATTAAACTGCAACTAGTAGATTTCCATGTTTTTGCTTATTAAACATTAGTTCTTATCGCACTTCAAGACTCATTTTTTGTGGGCATTTCTGAAGCTTTTTTTTAATACAAGCTAAGATCTTATTACCGTACCAAATGATAAACGTCACTTTAATCTTTTTTTCAGCAAATTTCTGTGTTTATTTTTCATCATATTCTAAACTGAGGGTATATCAACTCCCTCGGGCAATATACACCGACCCCCTGGGGAGCAGCCAGCCCTTCCGCAACCCACCATGAAGCACCTTACACCCGGTTTGCATTTTTCTAAATCATTCTTTTGAGCACTGTGCTACTGTCATGATACCGCAGTGACACACCGAGGTCCGTACTATGTCCTATAGTATCAACACAAAAATGGCCTATTTTTTCTTTTAAGTTACTGGGGGAGGTGGCAGTCCCTATAAGCCTCTCCATTGCCCCAGGGGTCAGAGTGTGCTCAGTCTGTCCCCTTATGGGAAAGTTTCAAATCTTTTCAAGGACTTGGGGACTAAGTCTCCATGTACTGTCATGGAGGACACAACATTTCCCTTAACCTAAGGGTAAAAAAGCTCCCTCGACCATTCAGGTCCGAGGACATCCAGGGGCACTGTCCAGGGGTACACTCTTCCACTACCATTCCATCCTGGTTTTGTCATCAGGAGACAATAACAGATGGTAAGCACAAATTAAAGAAAAAACACAAATGCCATTTTCATGCATCATTTCACTATTCTTACCTCGTTTTACCTCAGCCACTTTTATCCCATCTTATAAGATTTTTTAAATGTATTTTCAAGTTACTCCTAATTTTCCTTCTTCCCACAAGATGCTTTTCTTTTCTTTACTCAGAACCCACAGCCTTACCAAATTCTTCTCACGCTGTCCTCACTTCGCGTAACCAAAGAAAATCACAGTACCTATGAAATACCACGAGAAGGGAAGGAGAAAAGGGCAAGGGTAACATTCAAAGCTAAAACCGCTGCTCTGTTTACCATTGGTGCCTTGTACTTCAGGATCCACCAGTGATGGCCACATACAGCCTGAGCTGTGGTAGTTCACCGAGGTTCAGGATGGAGCTCAGGAATCAACTTTCCTCTTCAAATCCCCTCAATGTCCTAGTCTGCCTGGGGTGCTGTGAGAGCACGTCCTCACCCCCTTCGTTCTTCTGTCCATTCAACAATATCAACTGAATCCTCCATCCAGAGTCGGGCTTGGGCTGCTGGAAGGATCCACTCCATGCGATTCCTTTCCTGGTGGTGCCCTCGAGTCTCTGCCTCCAACTGTCTAGCCTCCAGGTAGCACAGTCTGTATAGTGTGTCCTCTCCTTTTACGGCATCTGCCCTCCTTTGCCCTCACCAGTTTCCCTTCTGTCACTTGTGTCTGTTTCTTTCCTGTCACTAGTCCTACATTTTTTTCTTGTCCCTTTTCGAAAATTCCTCTTTTCTCACTAAATTTCCCCTTACTTCTCTAGAGCTTGTTTTCCTTGCTTCAGGTTTAGGAGCTTGTCATGGAACATCATCCCTAGGTAAGGGCATCTCTTCCTCCTCACAAATACATTGGTATTTCTATGCTGTTTACCCTCTCGTCAATCATAACAATCACATTTTTAAATTTTAAGACAAAGTGATTGGCTGGCATATGGCTAATATTTCTTTTCAGCCATATTGACTATACATAGCCCTGGGTGGCCAAGCCCATGGGTGGCTGACCCCACAAAAGTGGTCATGGGTATCCTAAGGTGTGGAAAATCCACAGCATACCTTTACAAATGTGCCAGTTCCAGGTGTGAGTCGTGGGCTGGAGGTAATCTGGCCTGCAGCAAGTTTATATGCTGCATTTGACTACCATTTCTTCCATGAGTTTTGGGCACTGTTTAAAAAGGTACAAGCGAAGCCAAACACTAAAATATGGGTCTGGCTTTGAGTGGAAGTTAGTCCAAGCCCTGTGCCCAAACCCTGGTTAGCAGTGACCACGATAGGTTGGATGCAGGCCCTGTGTCCAACCCCTGATGTACACAGCTGAAGGCCATGTGTATTGAGGGATAGATGGTCAAGGGTGGATGGGCGCAGGGCCTGGCCTGTGCTAATTCCTGTTGCGAATGGTCAAAGGATGTGCACTGCAAGGGGTGAAAAAGTAGTGAATTATAGAAAAAACAATCGCATTTACTGAAAAAACATAGTTAAAAAGTGAGTTTATGTAAAGGGAAAATGTGCAAAACCACTGAAATTTGCCAGTTAGGTTAAGGAGCACACACAAACCTCATGGTTGACCGTCATGAACAAAACACATACTGGGCAACAGCAAGGAAACAAAAGCAAGTTAACTCTATAACAACATGGCATTCAACTGTGCGTTATGTCACTGTGCATTCCTAAACATAACTGGTGAATTTCAGTGGTTCTGCACATTTAGCCTCAAACATAACTCACTTTTTTATACAACTGAGCTACTGAGGGCAAAAAGGAACTCTAGTAAAGAGGCTGCATTGATAACTAAATGCAGTGTGATGACACAGATTTAAAGAGAGGGGTTACTCCAATTGGATTCTTCAGAGAGTCAGAAAAAGGGTTGAGGGCATAAAGAGAGAAAAGATTTTATTTATCAACACCTCTGACACCACTGATGATTAAACACCTAGAGTGATCTTTACATACAACAGAAATTCCAACTGAGGGAGACAGATGTTGAATAAACATTGGGAAATCCTTAAAAGTGATATGTTGATTGGCAACAAAATTACACCCAAACCCAGATCACATATTGCAAGGACAAATCATTGAGGGACACCCTTGTGTACAGTGACATCACATTAACCAAGGGGGTCAGTAAACAAGATCTACAGGGTTTTTCCCATGTGGGTATTGTAAGACTTGCAGGTTTAGTCAGATAAAAAAAAAAGTATACCACTCTGGGACAATACACAAATCCCATCACACAATTCCTCACCTGCAGCAATCAATTAGTGAGCTATATTTTGGAATGTCCATGCTGTCTTGGATATGTTTGCAGTATTGTGTGCTCAGTTAAAAAATGAGTATTAGAACACATGCAGGCCATTGATCACTGTGGCCCCAACTACCCAGTAGCTAGACACTTCCAGGAGGTACATTCAATGACCATATCAAGCTATCCTTCTATGCCATGGAACACATTGCCAGAAATCCAGAGGTGGTGACCGCACCCTACATGAGAAAAAGAGAGTCTGAACTGATCATTGATCTGGAAACTTGATCCCCAAAAGGGTTAAACTGTGATGAAGAATTAAGTGTGCATTTATACAAGGATTGAACTGTTGAGTGCAGGAGGATGTGACACCATATGTTCTGCATGTTCAATATTTTAGTCATGAGAACATCCTGTTAAAGCTTATTGGAATTTGTTGTGATTCTGCCTCTGATCCTTGTCTCTTATGACCAATTCATATTGTGTCTTTTTGTGTTTGAGGAAGAAAGGAAAGGGTCCTCTGAACAGCTCTCTCCTGTGCGGCTGGAGGATGAGCACCCCTACCCTTTTCTTCGTCTTCATTATGATGGTGTAGTGAAACATATAGATAATATTTTGCACAATTTTCTTTATCAATTTTCTTGATCTACGTTTTTTGTTGTTATTTCATTTGTTGTGGGCACAGGAACTGTAACGCGCCATTGATACTGTTGGGAGGATTCTTCAGACTGGGAATAGCCTCATATGTGAAGTATGTGTATTATACAGATTGATCAGTTTATCGAATGCATCTGTGGGATTTCATTTGTTTTTCATGTAAAGTATCTTGTCAAAATACTTGTGTATATCTAACGTGAAGGGACCCTTCGTCCAATGGTGCTCCCTCCTGATTTGCTATGGCAATATATGTCAATTCTATTGCAGTGAGGGGCGCATGTACTCCAATCTATCCAGATAGGGAATTCCAGCCAGGCACATCTTTCTCTCCTGAAGCGTGTTGGTCTTGCCGTTTTACACATCGATACGTTTTATTTTCATGATGTATTTCCTGAGTTACGCGTTCTCTTCCCCACTGGGAGTGAATTTATTTGACCATTATATGGTCATGGTATGTACCACATATGGCTTAGTGTGTGTATACTGACTTTTTCAGGTTGTTTGAATCACTGGGTTGGTTTATGTAGCTGCTTAATAGTATAGGTTTTGTACACAACATTTGTCAGAAACGGGCAATATTTATTTTATACTTGGAGTAGGTTACTTGCCAATTACTTCATAAATTTTATTGTGTATTTTTACCTAGATCAACCAACAGTGCATATGTATGTTTGTTCATATATTTTTCAGCTTGCATGATTTTCACATCTTAATTTTTCATATGCGCATCTGCATTAAATACAATTTAAGTTTAATGACTTTCATTGGAGATATGCATTGTAATGAGAACGCAATTCATATATTCTGGTTTAATTTCAAATGGTGTGTACTCCCTTTCAAGATGGTGCGGACATCTGTTTTCACCTTGTCATTAGGTTAAGAGACTTCGTTTATGTTACTGAAACTGGTGATTTATACACCATGTTAAGTGCACTTTTATTTATGTGAGCAAGGCCGCAGAGATGGCCGAAACGCATCATGTGGAAATAAACTGGACAACGCTGGTATCCGGAGTGAGTGCTTCATTTGCTTTTGTGTCTTTGGAGATTATTGCCAGCAAGCTCGGCCTCCCCAGAAGCAAGGTATCCCTTTATATATGTATACGTATATATATATATATATATATATATATATATATATATATATATATATTATATACAATATATACACACACACACGTAATGTAATAGTTTACTGTACAGTTAATTAAAAACATTTACAAAAATATGTCAGGTTAATACCAATTCAGAACAATCAGCCTAAGATAGGACTTAAAATATGTTTTAGTGGCATAAAATGTGTCACTGAACCACCAAATAAATTAGTTAGGGCCTAAAGAGAATAAAGTGGAAATCCTTGGTGGAAATCAAAACAGTTTGAAAATTGACATAGGAGATGGTAGTTAACACAATAAGGTTGGCCGCTAGGCTCCGGCAGAGAGTAATTAAAAGCGATAAGGATATAGGGTACAAGGCGAACTGCTGATGTTAGTCGAGTGAATGGCAGCATCGGAAAATGTTATTAATCAGGTACTTTTCCAAAACCTGACCAGGTAGAAAAAATGCATGCCAGCCAAATATTGACCCCAGAGTACACAGACAGGCAGGTAATGATACTCTGCAAATTGTTCATTTTGGCCACCATGGTGAATATGAAGGAACAAAGGTGTGGAGGGAGCAGCAGAATGACCCCCAGTGGCTTCAGAAGTTGAGTGGGGTTCCTTGAATGGTTGATAGTTAAGCCATGGTGAATCGAAAGTGTAAAGTGCTGGGGCAACCATTGGGTATCCAAAGAGTATTTCAGATGTTTTGGTAGCAACAGTACAATGACCTTTGAGAATTCTAAGAGCCCAACTCAGGCCCGGGCTGGGTTTTAACTTTTGATACACTAGGTTAAAGTTGGTGATTACAACCTATACATATTGCAGCAACAGCCATATACTATCCCAAAAGGACTTCAGATGTTTAGTGGCAGCTGTATTAAGATGTAAGCAGATTTAGGGGCCTGGCTCTGGGCTGCCAATGCTATAAACAGGCCCCAATTTTGTCACTGCCGACTGAAGGAATTTAATTGTTTTAACATTTAAAATGAAGTTCCCTGGGTTCAGGGCGTGCAATTACAGCTTGATGGCAAGTGTGAACTCCCTAGCAAACACATTTTCTGTGGAGCAAGTTTCCCTCCAGCTGAAGCAGGGAGGGGCAGCTGCAAAGAATGTGAATGATGGTTTCCATGCCCAAACCGCAAAGACACATTGCGCTTTGAGCTGCAGTTTTCCCCCATGTCAGGCAATGGTCCTGCATGTTACATTTCCACATTCTGAGTACAACAAATATGGCTTTAAGCCAGAATGGATAGGTACAAATTATATATTTCTGCTGGTCCCACTAGGGTGTAAGAGTTAATCACTGCCCAGGCGTGTGAGCGCTTGCTTAGCAATTTCAAGTCATCCAGCCTTGAAAGTCTTTCCACTGTGGTTGCTGTGAGCTTTTTGAATGCGAATTGTGGAAGGTTTTTCCCCCGGCTTCTGTAGGCAAAAGGGCTTTTAATCTGTCTTTAAGGTGGTGCTTAAGCTACGATCCTGAAGTGTCTATGTTATATCAAAGTAGGCTGTTCATGGTGCCTGGAGGAGCGAGTCTGAACCTATGGCAAAAATTTAAGAAGCCACTGCTTTTGGCCCAGGATTGATTCATTAAGTTAAACTAGAGCCTTAGTTGTGCTGGTGATGCTCGCTTTGGCAGACGTAGTGCAGCTTTGTATATCTTAGTGATGATCCTTGTCCAGTAGTACTGCCTCAACGTCCAGGGGAATTTCTCTTCCGTAAAACAGTGCAGGAGTGATCATCACCCGGAGTAAGCAGTCTAGGCTCGGGCCCTTAAGATTTTGGACAAGTGTCATAAGGGAGAGCACAAGGCTAGTGCTTTTGTTTTTTAATGCAAGAAGGTTAGATTTAAATAACCCTTGACCAATCAGAATAATGCCCAGGTATTTATACTCAGCGCTACGTAGAAGCCATTCCCCGTTATGGTGCCACCTGCCACAACCTGCTGTTTTCTTAAAAAAGATAACAGTCATGGTTTTCCATTGGTTTATTTCAAGACTGTTCCTGACAGTGTAACTGTAGAAGCAGGAAATCTGGCGTTAAAGGCTGACTTTAGTTTGACTTAGAAGCACAAGGTCACCCGCATAGAGCAAGTGTGTCATATGGTGGCCTCACAGTTTGGGAAGGATGACAATTGACTTCATCTAAGGCCACTGTCATGTCAGCAATATACAGGTTGAAGAGCATAGGGACATACACAACCTTGTTTCATCCCAAGTTTGTGGGGATCTTCCATGAAATATGTGTGCCTTCCTCCAGTGTAACCTACACCCAGGTATTGGAGCACAGCTGTACAATCAAGCTCAGTAAGTCAGCTTTGAGGGCCCACTCCTGCAATTTGCGCCACAAGGATCCTCTGGGAATGCTGTCAAAAGCAGCTTTGAAGTCAATGAAGCAGGAGTAGAGCATAGAACCGCTCCTGTAGACCTTGTCACACATTGATACCAGTGCCATCAAATCTGTTGTAGTACCGCAGTTATTTCGAAAGCCACATTGATTTCTGGGAATGATCTGCACTTTAACTACCCAAGATTTCAAGTCGTCAAGCAAGAGGCTTGCAAATAGTTTAGCGTAGTTATAGATGAGGGCTATGAGGCGACAATAGCTGGGACTGGCTTTGGAGCCCCCTTTTAAGAGCCCCCCCACTTTCTCGCCCCCTACTTGACAGATCATCCCAAAACATCTCATGCCCAACAAGATTCTCAGGCACACTTTTTTGGAAAATTTCATAAAGGTTCGGCAAGCGGCACCAAAGATTTAGTCTAGTTAATTTTTTTTTCGATCTATGGAAACTAAAAGGTTACAGGGACATTTTATATATATATATATATATATATATATATATATATATATATATATATATATATATATATATATATATTTTACATGCACAAAACCATAGAAGTTCAACAGTTATTGTAGGAAGCTGGTTCTGTATATACTATATAAAAGTGAGATATAGTGTGCACAGAGTCCAGGGGTTCACCAGAGTCAACAATAGATAATACTAATGCTCTATTTGTGGTAGTGTAGTCGAACAGTTTGGCTTATCAGAGGGTAGTGTTAAGCATTTGTTGTACACACACAAGCAATAGAATTAACACACAATAACTTCACTCCAGACCAATAGGTTTTTATATAGAAACATATATTTTTTATTTCTAGAACCACAAGATTCAGTTTGCAGGTAAGTACATAAAACGAAAGGTACTTTGCACAGATAAAATCAGGACTTTGAATGGAATCAACAATGTATACAGTTTTCTTTAAATTGGCAAAAAGCTATTTTAAAAGTGGACACACTGCAATTTTCAACAGTTGCTGAGGGAAGAAAAGATTGTACAATATTCGATTTACAGTTCTTATCGCTGGGTTTTAGGTAGTCCGCCGTTGGGGGTTCAAGTTAACCCCAAACACCCACCACCAGCAACATGGGGCCGGTCAGGTGCAGAGGTCAAAGAGGCACCAAATTAACGTGGGCTCCAATGGAGACAGGGGGTACTCGGAATTCGGTCAGCCAGCAGGTAAGTACCCGCGACTCGGAGGGCAGACCAGGGGGGTTCAAGAGAGGCCTGGAGGGTCTCCAACTAGGCACCAAACACACACCCTCAGCGGCACTAGAGCAGCAGGGTGCAGGGTGAAAACAGGGCGTCGAGTTTCCAATGCAACTCTATGAGGGGACCCCAGGGATCACTCTGAGGCTGCAGACGAGGTCAAAGAGCTTCTCGGGCAAACCACCAGCTGGACAGGGAAGGGGGCCGCCTGCTGGCCGATACTGCACTAGGGTCAGGTTCTCCAAGGCCTGTGGACTGCGGGTGCAGTGTGTCCTTTAGGTGGCAGATATCTTCGTGCGGAGCACGCAGTCAGGGGGGGTCCTCTGAATTCCCTCTGCAGGCGTCGTCGTGGGGGCTTTGAGGTGTCAACCCAGGGTGGGCTCTTGTTCCCAATCGCCTGGGGACCTTTCTTGCTGGGTGGACCACCTGAACACGGGCCACAGGCATCAGGTGCACATGGGTTAGGACTCACGCATCCGAAGTGAGGTAGGAGACCTTGGTTGAAAGTTTCTTTTGGACACAGCTGCTGTCCTTGGGAGATCTTGGTCCTTTGGGGTGCAGCGTAGTCCTCTGGAGTTGTCAGAGGTTGCTGGGCCCACTGGATGCGTCGCTGTTCTTCTTGCAGGTTCTTTGAAGCAGGAGACAGGGCGGTAGGACTGAAGTCAAAGCAGTTGTCATCTTCCTTCTTCTCTGCTGGGGTTTTCAGCTTAGCAGTCCTTCTTCTCTTTGTAGGTCACCAGGAATCTGGTGAACTGGGTTCAGGGAGTCCCTTAAATCCTAGATTAAAGGACGTGTTAGGGATCAGAGGGCAGTAGCCAATGGCAACTGTCCCTGAGGGTGGCTACACCCTCCTTTTGTCCAGTCCCTTTGGGGAGGGGAGGTGCATGCCTATCCCTATTGGTCCCTAACCTCCAAACCAAGATGGAGGATTCTGCAGGGAGGGTGTCACTTCAGCTGAAGTGGTCACTCCTCCTTGTCTTTCTTAAGTTTCCTGCCGAACTGGCCACCCAAAGTGGGGGCTTTGTCTGGGGGGCGGGCATCTCCACTAGCTGGAGTGCCCTGGGGCACTGTAACATGAGGCTTGAGCCATAGAGCTCACCACCAGGTGTTACAGTTCCTGCAGGGGGGAGGTGTGAAACACCTCCACCCAGAGTAGGCTTTTGTTTCTGGCCTCAGAGGGTAAAAAGGCCCTTACCCCAGCAGGTCAGAAACTTGACTGCTAGTGGCAGGCTGGCACAGACCAGTTAGTCCTACACTAGAGGATTGGGTAAAATACAGGGGGCATCTCTAAGATGCCCTCTGTGTGCATTCTGTGATAAATACCACACTGGTATCAGTGGGGGTTTATTGTGCTGAGAAGTTGGATACCAAACTTCCCAGTATTCAATGTAGCCATTATGGAACTGTGGATTTCGTTTTGACAAACTCCCAGACCATATACTTAATATGGCCACACTGCACTTACAATGTCTAAGAATGGACTTTGGCACTGTAAGGGCATAGTGCTCATGCATCTATGCCCTCACCTGTGATATAGTGCACCCTCTCTTAGGGCTGTAAGGCTTGCTAGACGGGTGACTTACCTATGCTACAGGCAGAGTTTTGTGGGCATGGCACCCTAAGGGGGATGCCATGTCGACTGACTTTCTCTCCCCACCAACACACACAATCTGCAATGACAGTGTGCAGGTGAGGGGTCCCTTCGGGTGGCACAACACATGCTGCAGCCCTTAGGGACCCTCCCTGGTCACAGGGCCCTTGTTACCTTCGGTACCTTTTACAAAAGACTTATCTGTGTGCCAACGGGGTACCAATTGTGAAAACAATGGTACATTTTTAGGGAAAGAACGATGGTGCTGGGGCCTGGTTAGCAGAATTTCAGCACACTCTCAGTCAAGTCAGCATCAATATCAGGCAAAATGTGTGTGTGTGTGTTGGGGGGTGGGGGTTAACTGCAACAAGTGCCAGTTTCCTACAGTTATAATTATAACTACTTCAAAAAACTATAACTCGTGCCGTAAGGTAACTATGACTAGCATCCCTGCCATGTACAGTTTTCTCATAATAACTTTACTGCAAATGTTGCGGTGATATTAGCAATTATGTCATAGAAGATGTCATGACTGATGTAATATGTTGGGTAATCAACAGTGCATGGTGAGGACTCGAGTTATAGCTAACTTAGGACATGAGTTATAGTTTCTTGAGATAAGTATGACTATAGCTGTTGCATTTCTATTGCTCTGTGCATGTAAAATCTGAAATAAACTGTAACAACACTGTAATCATCATCTTTTTCAGTGAATTTCTATGTTTTTTATTTATGTTAAGTAATATTTAACTATTTTACGTTCAATCAACCCCTGAAGCACATGGCCTTTGGCCGTGCATGGCAGGAGTCAGCCTTCAGGTGTGCACGGTGGAGCTGGATGCAGGCCCTGCAGCCAAACCCCAACACGCTCCCAGCCCTGGGTCACGCACTATCTTCAGCTGTGAGCAGCAAGAACTGGCATGTGGCCAGGCCCTGCAGCCAAACTCCCGCAGGCACCCATCCCCACATCTCGCACAGCCTTTGGCCGTCAGTGGCACAGGTTACTCGCAGGGCCTGGCCACAGGTCAGCCACTCCCCCGTAGGCACCCCACCCTGCACCATGCGCCTTTGGCCTTATGCTGCAGGGGTTGTGCACAGCCTTTGGCTGTGCATGGTGGAAGTTAGCCACAGGCCCTGTGGCCAAACTCCCCCCGTACACACTAAGCCCTGTGCCACACACGTACCATCACCTCACACAGCCATCAGCCACGCACAGCAGGGTTTAACTGCAGGCCAACCCCCGCAGGCACCAAACTCTGCTCCTCGCACAGCCTTTGGCCGTGCTTTGGGGAGGCAAAGGGCCTGGCCTGCAGCTCACCCCCCATTTTTCGAAACCTGGGTGAGGTCCACATAGCCCCCCTCCCTGGGCCTATTACTGCCCCAGGGACCTCATCCCCCTGTGGCCACCTGGGAGACTGGGCAGAGTGCCCGGGCTTATTTTGGCTCTGGGGATCCCATCTTTCAGGGCCCGCCAATTAGTATAAGGGAGGAGGCCATGTGGGTCCGCTCCCCGGGCCGATTTTGGTCACAAGACTCCATCCCCAGGGGCCAGGCATTTATTAGAACGGGAAGGTGCCTTGTGGCTCCGCTGCCCGGGCCGATTTTGGTCACAGCGCTCCATCCCCAGGGGCCAGGCATTTACTAGAATGAGAAGGTGCCATGTGGCCACCCCGACCCTATTTTGGCCCCAGGGACCTATCCCCTGGGGCCCTACCAATGAACTGGAGGGGAGAGGTCTGTGTGGTACCTCTCCCCAAACCAGTTTTGGCACTGGGACCTTATCCCTGGGGGCCCAGACAATTATTTGAAGGGGATGGGGGCCACATGGCCCCCATCCCAGGGCCAGTTTCAGCCACTTATTGCCGGGTGCCCTGGCCCCACCCAGGGCCCCCAAGTGTGTATTTTTTCAAAATATCCATGGAAAATTGCATGGGGAAACACATTTTTGGAACTTACCCCCTTTTTCTCGGCCCCCGCTTGCCTACTCCTCCCAAAACTTTCAAGACAGCAGCTGAAGTGAGTGGTGTACTAATTTTAAAACTTTTGTGATGATTCATCAAACGGCACCAAAGTTATTAGCAAAACAAAAAATGCTTTTCCTATGGAAACTAGGTGCTAGCTATAACTACCTCCTGGTGACTTCCAGTAGGTAATATATGTGTTGTGTGTGTGTATATGTGTGTGAATAGATACAGACAGCAAAAAAAAAACTAATGTTAAAGTGACTGCAAGAAAGTGTATCATTATTTATGGTGGGCAATCACCCACCTCAAGGAATAATGAGAGGGTGAACCCCAAAGTCGCTAAATGAACCTCTGCTCAACTCTTCTTATAGAGATGGCATAAAGCAAACAGGTTTAACAGAGAGCAATGTGTAATTAGGTCAATGTGAATTAGAAAATCGGAGTACAGTTTATTAAACAGAATGGCACAAAACAACAATAGTCCAATAAAGGGAACTGGGTATGAATTTTCAAAGTTTTAAGTGTAAATAACATATTAAAGCAGCAGGCTCAAACAGGCAGGACAGACCCTTTGATCAGTTGAGAGTAAAATTTGCGGGTCGAATTTTGCTTGCGAATCTGGGAGATCGAGAAAGAGGAATAGCTGCATGAGCGAAAGGGCCATCAGTGAAAAATCTGTAAGGTTTCTGACGCAATTGTGTTACCTTCCTGTAGTAAACCAGCAGATTTGTTTTTGGATTTTGGTTTTTGAGTGCTTGCAATCTTTTACATTAGTTTTGTGAGAGTCTGAGTTTAGGGGGACGAGCCGCAAGACTTTGTCAGGCGCAATACGTGTGAGTGTGACGTAACTGGAGCTGCGCTGGGATAGGTTGGTTAGTGAGAAGGGTCACGCATAGATTGGCAGCTGTCCGTGAGAGGCAATTGGTTGAGAACATGGGTGAAAGGAATCTTGGGAGTAAAAGTAATTTCCTAATTTGATTTTGAATAAATAAAAGTAGAAAAGATTATGTTTTTCAAGGCACTGAAGACTGTCCTAAGGGGAGATACATACATTAGAGCAAATGTAGGGGAGCCTACACCGCAGGAGAATACACCAGCTTACAATGTAATAGAGGAGCGAGGTGTCGTGCCATGTCTTTGGTTAAAGCAATGGTGCAAGTTAACAGAGAAAAATGGGAGCTTAGCATTTCCTGAGAATGGGATGTTCAAATTGAGAATTTTGGAGCAATTGCGGATGGCGCTATATGAATCAAAACCCCTTCAGAGACCAGCACAGTTGGAGGCATTAGCAGTGTGGGAGTTGGTTGTCCGACAGCAAATGAAATTTGAGAGGAGAATAAGCAGGTAGAAAAGACTTTAGCGGAAGCTAAATGGGATTGGGAGCAGAAAAGGTGGAGATCAGAGACTTTGCAGGGAGTTAAATTGTTTCCTGCCATTTCACAGGCAGACGAGCCGGAAGGAAGGAAAGCGACTAGAAACACTAACAAAAGTCCATCCAAGAGTATAAAAGGTCCCCCATAGTAGAGGAAGAATTAGATGCTGAGGATATTGTTACACAGATATTGAAAGACAGACCACCACCGTATGCAGTCCATGAGTGGCCAAGTACTAGTGCTGATCCAACAGCCCCGGCACAGGCAATGGGGATGGTGAGCCCAGTTCAGGTTAATGCTAGCCAGACACAGGGTGTGGTGCAAGGTAGTCCTAATGTACTGACTACTCCAGTAGTTCAGGCACAGATGCATCCTCCACCGATACAGAGAATTTATCCTGATGTGCCTATTTTGGAGACGACTTTGAACTTAGTGGTACCTACAGAACAAGTAGTTCCGAGACCTGTGCTAGTTCAGACTGAGCCGACTCAGATATTGTTGCCCCAGGTGCAGCCTCAGGGGATGCTGAGGTTTACACCAATGACAGGGACACAGTCAGACTTGACACCGATGATGAATCAGAGTATGGGAGTTACTCTCCCACAGAGTACAGGTGCCAGAGCTGCCCCAGATGAAATATCGCCGCCGATTACTGTTGGTCCAGTGGTACCATTATTTGTGCAGAAGAAACCAATTATGAGAGAACAGGGAATGATGTCTCAGAGTCTAATGAGGAGGGGACCAAATGAGCAAGTTCAGGTAGTCTCTACCATTGGCCAGACTTTTGATGGATCAAGATCCTTGTTAGATCTTAGTCCACTTGTTGCACTTCTAGATGCTGTGAATGGACCTAGTGCAGGTCAGGGCTTGCAGCTATTGACACCGCAGATACCGAATGCAGTGGTACAACAGGTGCCACGGGTGCAGGCAAGTGACCTTTCATTACAGGGACTGATGGCTCAGCAATTGACTGAATGGTTAGACAAGCTGAATACCCCACAGAATGCTTCCAAGGGTGAGGAGCAAATAAATTGGGTCAGACTGAGCATGAAAGCAGGTGAACTAGTTGAGGGAACAATGGGGGTGAATAGATTAGAGTCCTACACAGACGCAGAATTAAAATACTTATACCTAAGGATTACAAGAGAGGTGGGCAAGGTACACCAGAGATTAGCAGACCTGGCAGACAAACATGGCATAGAAATTGAGAAAACTAAACATTTGAAGCGAAGTTACAGGTTGGAGTTTGAGGCAAAGGATTTTGAACACATGAGGTCTGCCGGAATGAGGGTGCATCTTAAAGAATTATTGCAGAGTGCTCAGGTTTGGGAAACATTAGAGAAGTGGGAAGGCAGATAGGTAAAGAAAAGAGACAAGGAAAAATGAGATTCTCTAGAAGTGACCGAGAATGTGCAACAGGACAAGGATCCAGGGAAGATTTTACCAATGAGGAAAATCCCAGGAGGAATTTTTTTTCATGCTCCTTGGAGCAGGAGTGATATTCTATAATTTACGAATGATTACCCAAAACTGAGAAAGAAGCCATTAGAGTGGTATCAGCAGACGGACAGGTTTGTGAAGCTCGCAAAATGCCTGTGGGAAGACTTGAACACATTACTGGAGATAGTGGTGCCAGCTGATTTGTGGGTTGAGAGTAAAAGATCTGTAGATTGGCCAATAAGTGAACCGGAGAGAGATAAAAGTACAGGTGCACCATCTCCTGAGGTAATGAAGAATTACTATAAGGTGATAGAGTTCCTGAAGACGAGGATTTCACCCAAAAACATTGATTGGCAGAGGATTGATAGGACAGTGCAGAAAGTAAAGGAGTCGATATATCCATATTATGAGAGATTGTTGAAGGCATTCAAGGAGTACAGTGGCAAAGAAGCAATTGAGCCGAAAGACATGCTGCATTTTGTGTTCAGATTTGTGGAAGGCCTGAGACCTGAGATAGGTCAGATGATTAAGAGTCATTTGGTTTGCTGGCAAGCAAAGCCGATTGATGAGATGTTGCAGTATGCAAAATACTGTAGTGATGAGACTGAGTTGAAGCAGAAAAGTTGAAAGAGAAGGTGATGATGATGCAGATTAAGGCAGCTCAAACAGGAGTACATGGAACTTTTGTGCAGCAGATGTCGCAGAAGCAGGGAAATGTCATGTTTCAGCCTCAGATGAGGGGTAGAGGTGTTGGAGGCAATATGAATTGTGGTCCAGATTTGAATACTGTAGTGGTTCAGAATGATGTGCAGGGAATGAAGAAGCTATTGCTGTGTCACATTTGCAGAGCCGTGGGACACTGGAAGCGAGAGTGTTGGATGATGGTACAAGAGGGTGCTGTTCAGCAAGGTAACAACATCAATACATTTCAAATTGTGAGAGGACAGACGGAGTGGTTCCAATCCAAATTTTCAGAATAACGTGAATCAGATGCAAAATTTCCAGCCCATGCAGCAGGTGAAATTGCCTTGTGCACAAGTGTCACAGTTGCAGCAGATGCAGCAGTAGGTACCTAGACAGCAAATGCAAATACCTCAAGCCCCGATGAAGCAGCAACAGATGATGCTTTCTCAACAGGTCACAGGTCAGAGACAAGACAGAAATAGTAACAAAGTGCACCAATTCCTGTTACACAGTGAGAATGAAATAAATGGTGAATGGATGAGTGACAGTTCAGATGAGAAGCCATGTGTGCTTGCGACTTCTTTAGAAGTAGATCAGAGGGGACCCGATGTGAGGGGAAAGGTTATGGGTCACAGAGTCTCATTTCTGGTGGACACAGGAGCTACACGCTCTACTGTAAGAAGTGCAGAGGTCCCGAATCTTCCCCTTTCAGGACGAACAGTTCAGGTTGTGGGGGTAGCGAATCAATATTTGACAAACCCAATCACAGACCCAGTGCAGGTTGAGATTGGCAATTTCCATGGACTGCATAAATTTGTGGTCTGTGATTCGAGTCCGTTATCCCTACTGGGAAGGGACTTGTTGTGTGAGACAAAGTGTTTGATTACTTGCTCAAATGATGGAATTGAGTTACAGAAATATAGTGATGATGAGGAAGTCCCAGTGCCAGAAACAGAGTGTAAAACTACAAATGAGGAGTACCCCTTGATTGAGTTTTTCCTGATGTTCACAGTGAGAGAACTTCATTCTGATTTGCAGGGAACAGTACAAGAGAACGTGTGGGATTTGACAGGGAAAGAAGTGGGGTTGATCAAAGGAGTGGAGCTGATAATGATTACCTTGAAGCTGAATGCAGTTTTCCCGCAACTTCCACAGTACAACATGACACAATATTTCCTGATGAAAGAGGCTCAGATAATTGCAGATTTTGTGAAGCATGGAGTTTTGAAGGAGGTGTTGAGCAGTCCATGTAATTCACCAATAATAGGTTTGAAGAAGCCATGTGGGAAGGTTCACATTGTTCAGGATTTGAGAAAAATAAATTACATTGTGGTCAAATGGTGTCCCGTAGTGCCCAATCCAGCTGTAATAATGTTTCAGATTCCATACGATGCAGAATGGTTCACAGTGGTTGAGTTGTCACAAGCGTTCTTCTCTGTGCCTCTTAATGAGGATAGTCAATTTCTCTTTAGTTTCAAATTCCTGGATCGAGTCTACTGCTGGTGTCGACTTCGTCAGGGGTAAACGGAGTCACTTTCCTTGTTTAATCAGATCTTGAAAAAGAATTTGGAGTCATTAGAGTTACCTTTTCGATCGACATTGGTACAGTACATTGATGACTTATTGATTGCGTCCAAGACAAGGGACAGGTGTAAGTATGACTCGATTGCCCTGTTGAACCATTTGGGAAAGTATGGTCATAAAGTGTCACCACTGAAATTGCAGTACTGTCAGAAGGTAGTGAAGTATTTGGGTCACCTAACTGAGAAAGGGTCGAGGAAAATATCCAGAGAAATGATTACAATGATACTGCAGATAAGTCCCCCAACCACACAGAGAGATGTCAGGATGTTTCTGGGTATGGTGGGCTATTGTCGCCAATGGATCCCAAATTTTTCAGTGATTTCAAAACCACTGCAGAAGTTGACTCATAAGGATGTCACATATCGTATAGTGCTAGATCAGGATGAGATTAAAGCGTTCACTTAGTTGAGAGAGAGTTGTGCACACCTCCAGCGTTGGGTATGCCTGACTACATAAAACCCTTCACCTTGTTTTGCCTTGAGCGTGATGCATGTTCATTGTCTGTCTTGACACAGGTCCATGGAGGTGCTCATCGCCCAGCAGCATATTTTTCAGCTACCTTGAACCCAGTTGCAGCAGCCTTACCAGGTTGTTTGCGTGCAGTTGCCGCAGTTGGTCAGAGTCTTTCACAGTGTGAAGGAGTAGTGATGGGATATCCCCTGACTGTAATGGTCCCTCACTCGATCAAAATTTTACTGACAAGGACGAAAACCCAATACTTGACTGTTGCTAGGTTGACTAGGTTGACTAGTTATGAGACAAGTATTTTGGGTGCTCCAAACGTGACACTGAAAAGATGTACAGTGCTGAACCCAGCAACTTTACTTCCAAGTGATACTACTGAAACTGAAAAAGAAGATGACATTGAGAACAGGATATGCTGTGTGCACAATTACAGGTACCTTAGAAGCTTCTTGGCTTCGAGGGTTGTATTCTGCTCAAGTAGCTGAGTTGGTCGCTCTTACTTGAGCATGCTATGTTTCTGCTCGTTTAAGAGTCACTATCTACACATATAGTCAATACGGATTTGGAATAGTTCATGATTTTGGTCAATTGCGGTTGCAGAGAGGTTTTCTGACCTCTACTGGGTCACCAGTGAGAAATGGTGATAGAATAAAGGAGTTGTTATATGCAATTCAACTGCCTGAAGAAATTGCCGAGGTGAAATGCAGTGCACATCTAAAGTCACAGGACTTCGTGTCACTGGGAAATGGATATGCGTAACAAGTCGCAAGATTTTGCGCCTCGAACGGTATATTGTTTGAAGACAAGTGGGAATTCTTACCTGAAGAAGACGCTACATGTGCAAGTTTTGCATTAAAGGTGATTGACACATTAGAAGAGTTAAAACCTTTGCAGAATAACATTGACAAAGAGAAGAAACGTTCCTGGAGTAAAATGAAATGTGTCCAAAGACAAGATGAATTGTCAGTCTCTGAGGAAGGTCAACTGGTCTTGCCAAATAGCCTGTTGTCCCAGATGGCGAGTTACTATCATGATCAGGCACACATTGAGAGGTATGTCATGGCTCTTCTGTTCAAAATTGATTGGTTTAACCCCAAGTTTAGACATGCAGCTGAAGCAGTTTGCCATTGTTGCATCATTTGTCAGCAATTAAATGTGTGGAAAGGGACAGTGGTTAATTTGAGCAACATTGGAAGAGCAGGAGGTCCATTCAGCAGAATGCAATTGGATTTCATTGAGATGCCTGTGTGTGGAGGTTTGAGATATGTGTTGGTGATTGTTTGCATCTTTAGTCACTGGATTGAAGCGTACCCTATACATACCCTACACGGAGAAATGATAGGCTCACTGAAGCAAAATTGCTGCTTAGGGAACTGATACTGCGCTTCAGATTTCCGATCTCTTTAGAATCAGATAGGGGAATGCACTTCAATAATGAGGTGATTAAACTATTGTGTGCAGCATTGAACATTGACCAGAAGTTGCACTGTAGAAGCTTCAGGACTAGTGGAGCAGATGAATGATACTTTGAAGTCAAGGATTGCAAACGTGTGCAGCTACGAATTTGAAATGGCCCGATGCATTGCCTTTGGTGTTGATGTCAATGAGGAATACACCTGAGAGGAAGGCAGGATTGTCACCCCATGAGATCCTCATGGGCAGGGCAAGAGGTTGCCAGCAGGTCCAGCCAATGCACTTGTCAACATTACAGATGATATGGTGTTGGATTACTGCAAGGGTCGGGTTGATGTAGTCCACTCTTTCTCTCAGCAGGTGGAAGCCACCACCCTGCCACCGATCCACGATACAACTTGAGAGTCGGTGACTTTGTTGTTGTTCAAAAGCATGTGCGCAAGATGTGTTTCGAGCCTCGCTGGAAGGGACCGTACCAAGTGGTTCTAACGTCTACTACAGCTGTGAGGTGTGCTGGGATCCCGAGCTGGATTTACGCAAGTCACACAAAGAAAGTGGCATGTTCACTGGATCATGAAGAAGCGTTGTTGAGAGTACCAACAACTGTGATATAAATTACAGCACAGGAAAAGGAGCAAGGAAGAACTGAAGCTGAACCTGAGCTCATTGAAGACTGTTCCATCACTCCTGTGAGAGACGAGGGTGGAGACCACCTCACAGAAGGTGCTGGGGAACCTATCTCAACCAAAACAGCAGGAGAGCCTGGTATAGAGGAGGTTCTCCCAGAAATAGACGATTCCGAGAGACAAACAGAGCAATTGCCAGATCCAGAAGGGTAAGGAGTTGAGCTAGATCAAAGTCAAAGTGATCCGACTCCTCCTGAACAGGTTGTAGGTCAGTCAAGAGAAAACACCACAGAGAAAGAAAAGGATTCTAGTTCTATCTTGAAGAGAATACTGGCAGAAGGATCACTGAAAGGAGATGAGGGGCTGAAATCGCAAGTGGAGAAAAGGAAAGAGGTGGTAGTCGAACCAACAATAGAGGAAAATGTAGATACTACGAGACAAGAAGAACTAAGTGAAGGAGAGCTGAATGGTGATCGAAAGTTAAAAAGAAAGAGAATAGGAAGTCGAAGATGGACAGGTCCTGAATGGGCATATGTAACTATAAACGAATGGCAGCAAGAGTTTATGGGGGTCATTCTGACCCCGGCCGGCGGCGGAAGCCGCCGGCCTGGCTGGGACCGCCAGAATACCGCTGCGCGGTCAAAAGACCGCCGCGGGCATTCTGGGTTTCCCGCTGGGCTGGCGGGCGACCGCCAGAAGGCCGCCCGCCAGCCCAGCGGGAAACACCCTTCCATGAGGATGCCGGCTCCGAATGGAGCCGGCGGAGTGGAAGGGGTGCGACGGTGCAGTTGCACCCGTCGCGATTTTCAGAGTCTGCATGGCAGACACTGAAAATCTTGGTGGGGCCCTGTTACGGGGGCCCCACGACACCCCATACCGCCATCCTGTTCCTGGCGGCCAAAACCGCCAGGAACAGGATGGCGGTATGGGGGTCGGAATCCCCATGGCGGCGCAGCAAGCTGCGCCGCCATGGAGGATTCCCCAGGGCAGCGGAAAACCGGCGGTACACCACCGGTTTTCCGTTTCTGACCACGGCGGCCTGTTGGCGGTGCTCCCGCGGTCGTTGGCCCTGGTGGATTTTACCGCCAGGGTCAGAATGACCCCCTATGTCTTTTTGTTTTGATAAGGAAGTTCTAATATTTTGAGGTGATATGAAAGAGATCAAGGAGCTGAACTGCTGAAACAATCTAAGAAATAGTTTTTGAGAAAAGACTGTTGAAAGGAACTGAAAAAGACACTGATAACCTAATTTGACTTTTGAAAACCTGATTTTGACTAAGAGAAGGGTTCCTGGAAGTGAAACTGAACTGCTGAAGAGTCGTCTATTTTTGCTGCAAGTTTTCTAAGTTACTTCTGCTTTCTGATTCTTTACAGATCATGGCTGATTTTGGTAAACAGGTTAGGGATGCTAAGCGCTGTAAATATATAAGCATTTGTTTGGCAATTACGTGTGAGATTTTGTTTATAGTATTAGTTGTGGGAATGTCTGTTCTTGATGTGAACGGAGCCAAACATACTTCTGCCTTTAAGACTACTATACTAATGGCCTTGGAGAGGTTTAAGTTAGATGAAAAGTATTTGCATGATTATACTAATGCACAAGGAGAACTTTCTTCTAACGTTTTCCATCACCTGTTGAGTGAGTATGTTGAGACGAATGATGCAAGAGATTGTCTTGTGTGTATGCAGATTCCTTCATCAGTTGAGGTACCACAAGGCACTCCACGACACCGGACCGGCCTACCTCAACGAACGAATCAACTTCCACAAACCAACTCAACAGCTCCGCACCGCCGTCCTCGCCCTCGCTACAGTCCCCCACATCCAACGCACCACCTCCGGCTGCGGCAGATCTTTCTCCCACCTCGTGGCCAAAACCTGGAACTCCCTCCCCACCAACCTATGCAAGACCCAGGACCTCCTAACCTTCAGAAAGCACCTCAAAACATGGCCTTTTGAGCAGTAACCCCCCCAAGCACTTTGAGACCCTACTGGGTGAGTAGTGCACTTAAGAAATTTGTTTGATTGAAGGAGTCACCTATCATAGTCTTCCACTAACGTATGGAATAAGTTGTAGTCTTTTACTAACAAGGTTCTATAACCAGGAATATATTCAGTACTTTTACTCTAACCATGATGTTGCGTTTTTGTTTGTTCCTATCATTAGGTAGCTGAGTAGAGTAGCCAAGGATAATGAAATAGTATTAGTTAGAGGATTCTTTGAACCTACACTAACGTTTGGTACAGCACATTTGCATAAAAACAACTTGACATGCTTGCTTACACCTCTAGAGAAAAGCTTCTTAGATCATACTGATGACAGGAGAAAGACGTTGAAGGTGAAATTAGAAAAAGGCTTGGAGAAAAGGGCTTACAAGAATGATTATGCTTATAGTGCAATTAAAAAGTAATGGAAATTAGCTTTAGATGTATTACACGTAGGGAAGCTTTGTATATATAGGCTAAAATGGCGCACTGACACTTTATTTGTGGGTACGAGTGAATGTAGGCATGTGTTTTTTGTTTCAGAGTAAATGGACCTTTATGTTGAATGGACAGGACCCTGTGATTCCGGGGATATATTATATTTGTGGACTTAATGCTTATTACCGTCTTCCAAGAGGATGGTATGGGACATGTTATTTGGGGATATGATTCCCAAAGATTTACCAGATGGAGGATTTGGAAAAGGTTCCAAAAGTGACTGAATTTCATCATAAGAGACAGAGGAGGGAGTCCTCTTCGCGATAGTGGGAGATATATTTGGTGTGGTGATTCCTTCAGTGGGAGTCATCCTGAATTCGATCAAGATTCGAAAGTGTCTACTATTGTGGATAGCATGCTGGCAAATTTTTCAGGGGCAATACTCCTGATAGATACTGAATTAGCTGCGGATAGAGCTATGACTCTTCAAAATCGTCTTGCATTCTTTTAGCGAAGGATGGCCGAGTCTGTAAAATGATGAACTCTAGGCATTGTTGCTCGTACATACCTAACAACAGTAAAGAGATAAGAGACTTACTAACTAATCTGACTAATGCAAGTAGTGATATGAAGGAGTTGAAAGAACCAGGTGTTTGGGAAAAGGCTGGTAAGGGGTTTGCTTCGGTGGGAAATTGGCTTAGTAGTATTTGGAATGGGGTGTTGTTGAAAATTATACAGGGAATATTATTCATTGTGGGTTGTCTATTAGGAATATGGAGATTATGCAAAATAATTAAATTGAAAACGTCTAAAAAGAATCAGAGGAGGGAAGAAAAGAAGAGGGAAAGAATCTATAGGGAAAATTTAAAGAAGACACAAGGGGGTCATTCCGACCCTGGCGGTCATGGACCGCCAGGGCCGGGGACCGCGGATGCACCGCCAACAGGCTGGCGGTGCATCCATGGGCATTCTGACCGCGGCGGTACAGCCGTGGTCAGAAACGGGAAACCGGCGGTGTCCCGCCGGTTTCCCGCTGCCCTGGGGAATCCTCCATGGCGGCGCTGCAGGCAGCGCCACCATGGGGATTCCGACCCCCTTACCGCCAGCCTGGTTCTGGCGGTTTTGACCGCCAGAACCTGGCTGGTGGTAATGGGTGTCGTGGGGCCCCCTAACAGGGCCCCACCAAGATTTTCAGTGTCTGCCAAGCAGACATTGAAAATCGCGACGGGTGCAACTGCACCCGTCGCACCCCTTCCACTCCGCTGGCTCCATTCGGAGCCGGCATCCTCATGGAAGGGGGTTTCCTGCTGGGCTGGCGGGCGGCCTTCTGGCGGTCGCCCGCCAGCCCAGCGGGAAACTCAGAATTACCGCGGCGGTCTTTTGACCGCGCAGCGGTATTCTGGCGGTTCCCGCCGCCCGTCAAGCTCAGAATCACCCCCAAAATGTTGAAGAAATAGAGCTATAAAATTGTGGGTGGTAAATGTGGTGTGATGACACATTTAGTCATCAGAGGAGGGATTGTTGAAGCAGATGTCTTAACTAAAATGTATTAATGAGTGTTTATGTATTTTGAATGATGACATGTACAAAATGAATAACGTAGAGAAAATAATATACACGTTTGAAATTGTGACGAAGAATGGCCACCAGTGTTCAAGAATTGTAATAGTTAATTACTAATACTTATGAAATATGAAAATGTATTAGATTAATGTAGTAATATGTCATATTTAGGGTTATGAAGTATGCTTTAGTTATAAAATGTGGGCCTTAACTTAGCGAGTGCCTTGGCCTAGTGTTGCCAGGCCTCAAGCAGAAGCATTATTCCTTAGCATTTAATAGAAAATACTGACAGAGTAAACTGACTGTGAAATGTTCATTGTTTTAATAAAATGCTTAGCAGAAGCCTTCCATGAGAACCAACTAACAGGAGAAAGTGCCCTTAAAAGTGTAACAATTGTGTGCAATGTGTGTGAAAAGTACTTTCCCAGGACGCGAATAATGAAGACACTGACTGGGGAAGAAGATGCAACAAATTTGATACCTGATGAGCCGGATCATGAGAACATCGTAAAGCAGACCAATCAATGTCATGTGAAGGACGAAATATTAGAATTCATAGATTTGGTATAGAATTATTAATGGGTAGAGTAATAATGTACGATTAACTGACCAATTGGGAATTAGGGGATAGTTTGGCTGACTTTGATATAACAATGTGACAGAGGAAAAATATTTCAGACCTTATCCTGATTTTGTGATGCGATATTTAGAGAAGAAGAGACTTGAGATTCCTTCATTGGGCTCATACTCTCTGACTGAGAGCCTGATGCTTGCTGATCGACTGATGACCTGAGGACGAAGACTGATTCTGTTTGCTGACCCATAGCGTGGATAGGTAGATATGACAATATAACTGATGTATTTTTATGCCTTTTCTTTCTAGGTACCAACTGTGTTGTTTTGATAATTCCTTAGTGTAGATGTTTTCTAAATTTGTGTTCTAAATTGTTTGCATGAAGCCCAACATGCTGATGCTAATCTGGACTAGATAAGGCTATCTAAATGACGACTGACAGGATTGCAGGGACAGATGTTTGACGAATTATCTAGCTGAGTTCTATGTATGCCATATCCATGTCACAGATGACTTTGCTATTGATTTGCACTGTTGCCTTAGAATGTATTGTGAGTCAAGCTTTGGTTAGATTGTATTTTTTCCGTCGCTTTGGTCAACCAGAATTGTTCTAACGTGTTGCTTGAGATTAATCTACATGACTTTAGCATTGTTAACATAAGGGAAATAAAATTACTAAACTTTACCAAAGGTGTGATTATTCATGGATGAAAAGTCATGGTATGTGATAATTACTGACTCCATTATCATTTGATTATTGATTTGACTAATGATTATTGATTGTTGTGTATTGATTATTGTTTCTACTCTGGAACTATGGCAAGAACATCTTAAACGAGTTGAAAGGTTCATCGACCTATATGCGCCCCCTTGTAAGTTTACTTATTAAGGACCGACGCGCTAACAATACAAACACAAAATGACACAATACTTAACAAACCACCATTGTGGTGCAGATAAATGTTGACAGTCATTGTATTCCATACAACCACAGCTCTACAATATGATGCTCTTTTTTCAGATCAGATATATAATATGTCATGAATAGGCTATGGTAAAACATGACTAGAGAGATACATTTGTAAAGATCTCTAGTATATCACACCCAATTGCTAATATATTTTTTTACCCTTTGACTTAGAAGCTGTGGCTACTATTATGTTCTTGTGTGCACCTCTTATTTGATAACCTGGCCCTTCTTACTATGTTCTTAGGTGTCTCCATTTTTATATCACATGTGGTATCCCCTCAATTATTATATATAGTTATCAACCATGGGTATCTTGGGGTCCCCCTGTTTGGCCGGTATCCTTTACTGGGATTAGTAGTCGGATATAGTATCCATATACTCCCCCTCGTTCACCTTAGCGTGACATGTGAGGATCCGAGGAATATCCCCTTTTCCCTTTATATTACTTAGTAAATCGTCCGGATCCATAATCACATTCTAGTGCCTTTGGAGGCTTACCCATGATTTTATTCTAATCTATTGCAGGGATTAATCAATTACCACAATACTATGCCATATATTGATCATTTAGAGATCACTTACACAAACCTAATATCACTGCCACACCATAATTCTCATGGATTACAGTCCCCTACATATTTATGTACTTTCTACATATCGCTAGGTTGTCAGTCTTGTCTTTACCATTAAGCTCCCATATCCTTACAGTGGGACCACCACCTCCCGGGGCACAATTGGTAATGAAAGGCTTGGCCCCCTTGGGGACTTCTGCCCCTCCAGGGCAGAATTGGTAATGGAATGCGGGGGGCACCCAGCCCCCTAACACCCCTGCGGACCATCACCTCCCCAAGACAGAATTAGTAATGGAATGCGTGTGGTTGACCGGCCCCCTCGCAGCCCCAAGGACCGCCACGACCTCAGGGCAGAATTTGTAATAAAAATGCACCTCCTGGGGCTAAAACTAAATAAGATAGGGAGTCCGTTTCTGACCCCAGCCCCGGCGACCACCCCTCCTCAGGGCTTTATAAATTGGAGCCCCCCCCCTCGAGGAGCCAATGATGGCCCTGGAGACCGCCACCCTCCAGGGCCGACTCCTGCTGTGCCATGGGGTGTCCACCCCCACGACATCAAGTCAGAGCTATCAAAAGAGCTCTCACTTGCTGGAAGCAGAGGATTCCTCTGTTTCCCTGCCTCCAGAGATGCAGGCAGGAAAACAGGGGAAACAATTGCTCTCACAGACAGGGAGATGCATGTTTATCAGCTCCCTCTCTGTGACAGCTGTGCCAGCTCCTGCAGGAGGCGGGGAGCGAGCTGGAACCACAGGGGGCTTCAGGCTCCCCCACAGTCCCCAGATGTGGTTCCCAGGTGCCCTTGGGGGCACCCAGATGACATGGCCAGGCCCCCGGTGATAGGGTCCCAGTGGCCGAGAGTGGTCCGGGCAGGGAGGTCAAGCAGTCCCCCTCCGGAAAAATAAAATAAAATGTTCCAACCGGGCCCAGGGGTTGGGATCAACAGGCCAAGATCGGCCCAGTAAGGGGGGCCACGTGGGCCCCTCCACAAAGAAAATAAGTAATTAGCACCGGGTCCCAGACATGGAGTCCCTGGGGCTGAAATCAGCCAGAGGAGGGGGGCCCATGTGGTTCACCCCGACCCCCTCCCAAAATACATATATTAATGCCGGCCCCCCGGGGATGGGGTTCCCGGACCCCCCTTCCCACAAAAAAAAAATTGAGAAGACTGGGCCTGTGGATAGGGTCTCCAAGGCGAGGCGAGGGGGGCTACCCGGAGGCCGTGCACAGCGTTGGTTGGATCAACATATAGTAATGAAAATTACTTTACAAAGAAAACCATAGAAATTCACTGGAAAAAAACAAAGGTTTGCTCGTCTACTCTTTAAGGTAAGATCAGAATCTTTACAACTCTGACTAGATGATCTGCCTTTGGTGTTGCTCCCACTGAAAGCGTGAGGATTCCACTTGCATTTCATAACTGGGGCAGTGTTTACACAAAATAATGGAATGACTTGAATGACTACCACCTTCTAAGACATTGAGTTTAAAGCATTCCTCACCTGAAAAGTTAACTGGTTACACTACAGGTCTCGTAATACAACCTGCTGAAGACAAATCAGGAGGTTCAGCATACCAGTCAACCTACTGGGCCTTTCGAGGAGTGCAAAGCAATGTGTCTGTGGCGGGTGGTCTCATTAAAGTCATTAGCGGGGAACAACTTTTTGGAGGAAGTGAAGGTTTGTCACCTACTAATGTCAATGGGAAGCATTTGACATGTTGAGAGGATATAAACATTCTAAGATGAGTGTGACCCTTCAAATGACAAAAAGGGAAATGCCATGGGTCCATTAGTATGTTCAGGAAAAGCCTTTTTGAGGAATGGGCAAACTGCTAAATTGTCTAAGGCCCACAACCAATAACGGATCCCGGGGCAAAGTGATCACGAAGTTCCACCATAATGACAGTAAGCATAAAAACTGGGTATTTTGGTCAACTGGGCATGCATACTTCACAGAAACTCAGTGCAATGATCAGCCTAGCGACACCTAGCTCCAAGCTCTCAGGCAGTTGGTGGTAATTAAGTTCACAAATAATCTTTCTATTTCATATCCTTACTTCAGCTGTGCTTCTTCACCCCTCATTCTACTTTTCTCCTTACCTCTCTCTAAATCTCCAAGTACCTACCCCACTCTCAATACCTCGCTTATATCTATTTTGCTTCTCTTTCAATATACCTGTCTTTCCTACCCCTCTCTCTCTTTCTCACTACCACTCTCTGGATTTACCTCCACCTCTCTCTGCTCTACTGCTGTCAGGAATGTGCCTCTTCCTGCAAAACAGATCGAGGTTCTTGACTCAGACCATAATCTACCTACCTATCTCACCTTAAGAACATTCTGCGGGGTGACAAAATAGCCTATCCTCCAAGATCAGACTGGAACATGGAAAGAAGGGTATTAGAAGAAAGGGAGGGTGAGAGAGAAATACACTATAGCAGTGAGAGGCTTGTCACAGAAATGGATATTACAAAAATCACAGAGTTGGGGCTGAAGGCCCTGAAGCACAAATTGCAATGGTGTGAGTGAACACAGACACATATATAGAGAGATATACAAACATGCACTGGAAACACATGAAAGGATATTCACACAGGGAGGGTAAAGGATCTCACTGGGTACTTCAGAGGAAAAGTCTGTTAACAAGATGCAGAGTCATCCCTTTATATTTCTTTTGCTACCTCTCCTCTGTCTAAATCCCCTTTCTACATTGACTCTCTCTCTCTCTATGTCCCACTTAACTCTTTCCACATTTCCTTCACCCAATCTCTAGCTCTCTCTACCTAACCTCACTCTAAATCTATACCTATCTACCTATTTCTCTTTCTCTAATCACTTTCTCCTTATACCTCCCATATCTTTCTTTTTAGCTACCACTTTTACCTTACTATCTCCCCACGTTGCCGATCTCTTTACACTCACCTTTACCTACTTTCTCACTCCACTTCATTTTTCTCTGTATACTATTCTCTTTAACTCTCAATACTTCCGGCTACCATCTCCTTCTTTTTCTCCTACTCAGCAGAGATGAATGTTAATATCTAGCCAAAGATGTGTATACATAAAATGAGGAGAGGGGGACTAGGCAGAGAAGGAGAAAATTACCAGAATCTATCTGATGAAAAGGTGAAAACCCAGCAGCACTGATCTAGAATGGGTTTTGGTCCATAGAGCTTACTACATTCTAGTCCAAGGCACTTGCTGCCAGTGCTTTCAACTGGAATATGGTGGTGGTGTTTCAGGCAATAAATGCATATGCCTCATTTTAATATTATGCAAGAAGTCCTCTAAATAATTACCAAATCATTATTAGTGTGGTTTTCCTACAACTTAAACCAGTTGATTAAACACAATATTCTCTCCTAACCCAATGTAGGAATCTGGATGTCAAATCCATGCTCTGTTTTAGGATGTGTAAATTTTGAAACAAAAGCTATTTCTAATGAATTCTGTGTTATTGTAGCAGGGATTTTATTGAAAATTAGATATTTTATTTGTCCAGATGAACCAGGTGCAAACCATAGCGGGGAAAAACTCCTGGGGGACCTTCTCAGCTCTAGCCTGATAAACACAATTGAGCTGTTGGGCAATCTCCCTAGACAAGCACAGACTTTTGTGGGCTTGGGTACAGTCATTATGTTTTTGTGTCTAGAATCTTTAGTCTGTTTGTCCTCAGGTGCGGGGTAAAGCAGGAGCATAGTGACCATAACCCTACTGAGATAGTGTTTGACTTGCTGGATCTTAGATGTCCCCATGCAGCTGTGGGACCTAGGAGTATGGCGATCAGGGATAACGGGCTCAGGGTAATCTGGCAATACACAAACATACAACTTTTCCTCTCAGCAAATTCATCCCCCACTGAGATTATGGTTGCAATGGATAAGATGAATAGCTCAGCTAGGGATCTAAATAATGGCACTCGCAAACCAACAAAGAATCCCTATCCTGGGTGGTTTGATAGCATATGCATAGGTTGCAAAAGGAGCTAATCAGTAAGCCGAGAGATGGAACATGGATAAAACAAGCTAGACTTGAATATAAGCTAGCAATTAAAATCAGGAATCTGGAGGCTAAGAATGAGCTGTGGGAGAACCCTTTTCAGGCATGTCAGGCAAAAGATACTAAGGAGTTTTAGAGTATGGTAAATAGAGAGAGTTTTACAACCAGGACGACAGAGGGGTTGAAGGTCTAGTATTTCACTTGAACATTGGTACGATCACTTAAGTTGATTTTGTTCTTATTGCAAGACTCTGGGGGATGTAGGGTTGTTGGTTGATTCCCACCCCTGTTTGGAAATTAGGTTTTGCCTTGATGAGGTGAAAGCAGCTATCCAAGAAGGTCCATCAAAAAAGGCACCTAGCCCCAGTGGGATACCCATAGACATTTATAACGAAAATGTTCATCTGTGGGCCCCTATTGTCACCCACATCCTAAATGCTGGTGCAGTGCATGGCACCCACCTCCCCCTGGTGATTGCCATGCATAGTTCCAGTTTATATTTATAAAAAAAAAAAAAGGCATCAGGACTGACCCAAATGCTATAGACATGGGTACTCGCAAACATTTTCCCAGGGGCCAAAAAGTTTGGTCTGTGGCGTGCCTGGGGGCAGCATTGATGCCAGGGCGGTGGCGGTTGGGTGGGGTGACTAGGTGGATTGGTGGCAAGGTAGGTGTAGGTGAAGCAAAGGATATAGATCTAGTGGCTGAAATAAACAGTGGGAAACCAGAAAACCTGGAATTAATCCCGGCTTATCCACTTTTCCAAATTGTGTGATCCTAGGCAATTGTTTAGTGTCACTTTCCCTCCGTTTTCTGCATTATCACATTTAAGATGACCTCGAAATACATGATTTATGGTGTGCGCTGCACAAAACCTGCTTCTATGTTTGATTTAATAAACTATAATGTTGTTTATGTATGATAGGAACCCAGGCCACCCATGAAGTCCACATACCAAGTGACTTGCCTCTTTAATTTACTATTGATGGTGTTCTCAGGGTAAGGGAAATAATTAATGTTTCCAAATTTATGTTTGAAAACTATCACTTTAATAGGAATGCATCTCAATGCACTGATAAAATAAATTGTACTAAGGCAAAAAGGTTCTGCATGTTAACTAAATACACTTAATTAATTTTGAAGAGACTGTCTTAGTTTTACACTTATGCTGCAAGATGTCTTTAAAAATGAAGGCGTTTCTAAAGTTAAGTGCAGAAGTCCCTAGTTACTTCATTTCTTTAGCACCAATTAAGTTTGAAATAAATGACTGTGTGTATTTAATATTTTTGTTCGTGTGAGCAAACAGCTGCCCAGTGCTCCTGTTGCCCCAGGGGCCGCATGTAAAGGTCAGAGGGGCCGCATGAGGCCCGCGGGCCGTACTTTGAGTATCCCTGCTATAGACCTATCTCCTTGCTAGACTCAATGGTGAAGATTCTGGGATGTATTATCCTGCAGAGAATTGAGAGTTGGGCCCAGTATAATGCCATTATGAGCCCAGTACAGGATGTGTTTCAAGAAGGCCTATGGACACAGGGGCAGTGCTTGCATTTGCACCTGCTAAGTAGGAAACACACAATTGCCAAGAAAGGCACTCTATACCTTGTATTCATGGTCCTCAGTAGTGCTTTTGTAACGATTAATTGCATGAAACTCTGGGGAATTCTACATAACCTGTGTGTGCCTTACACTGTAACGGAATTCTTACAGGTGCTCCATGATGGAATTAGAACCTGTCAGGTTTGGCATCGAGGGGGAGTGCAATTAATTTTTTTATCTTTTTAGTAGTGTCTGTCAGGAATGTGTTTTATCCCCCATTTTATTAATTTGATATATTAATGGTTTGAACTATTTTGTAGTACCCCAGTAAAAAGGTATACCAGTTGTAAATGTCAAAGGCATGCTGCCTCTGCTGTATGCTAATGACGCAATATTACTTTCTACAACTTCAAATGGCTTACAGGCAGTGGTGGATGCCTTTGCCAGATACATAGATGACCTAGGGGTCAACACACCTAAAGCTTACTATATGGTGCAGGTTAAACACCAGAGTAAACCAGGTCCAGTGGCTATTAAAAGGAAATTATTTAGCTGTGTTCTTGAATTATCTTACCTGGGAATAACCTTCAACAGGGGAAACTGGTTACTGTGTATTTCTTTGGATGCACTCATTTTAACACCGCAGTGGGTGCTGTTTTTGAACTTACATCTAGAGTTGGTAAAAAGCCAATCTTGCTAAGGCTGGAGGTGTATAAGCTAAAATGTTTACCGATTTTAACTTTTGGGGCTCACATTTGGGCAATACAAAAATATGTTTTTCCGCAGCAGGAAGAGAATCGATTCTGCAGGTGGCTGCTTGGAGCTGGGCCCAATAGCCCATACTTTGCATTACATGAGGAACTAGGTCTAGATTATGTGGAGGATTGTATAAAGCTTGCCCCCCTGCTTATTTGGATCTCAATATGGGGGGAACAAGCATACAGTCCTGAGTGGGGAAATTATCTCTGACTGCATGTCCTGTTATTTGGGCTTAAAATTTGCCTGGCTGAATTATATTAGAAATATAACCAACAGTTTGGGTCGACCGGAACTATTCTCTTTCCCACCGCTATTGGATAACAGGGAGATGGGATGGGTCAAAAATACTGACTATGGCTAACAGGGAACCTATGGAATTGGGAAACCTTGTGTGGGAGATTTTGTTAAGATTCAGACATGCCAGGGCTTACAAACCTACATCTCCTATATAAATAATGTATGGGAGAGGTCGCTTGAAACTAGATTTCGAATGGGCACCATTAGGTGCAATATTAGCTTCTCATTGGGCCAGTTTAATCTGAATAGTATCTCTGCGTGCCCTTGATGATGCTCCTCCTCAAACTTTGTTGCACTTTACTTTGTACTGCAAACTTATGGACCTTTTAGGTGTAGCTTTTTATTACTTATTTTTAAAAAGCAGTGGTTTTTACAGCCCAGGCTAGCCTTTCTTCTTTAATGATTGGCTTTGAAATAGCCAAATAAAGTTAACTGAATTGTTGTTGTTGGAAAACAAAGTATCTAGGTCCAAGAAGAAAAGCAAATGGTTTTATTAATGCTTAAGCAACACAAAAGGATGATGGACGGAGTCCTGAAACTATTCAAACACTCACTCCCAGTCAAAGATCTGGGTTAAATCCATTGTTCTTTTACTCACCATTCCATCCCAGTTTCGACCCACCCACATGCAAATCTGTCTTGCCCTGCTACCCATGGGAACAGTCTAAAACAAGCATCCTGGGACCAGTTTTGGGGTATCGCCAATCATGAGTCAGGCAAGCTTGAACCCAGTGGCACAGTGAGCAAGGGACCCACATCTGGGCATACCCTGGCTACTTAGGCTAACTTTTCAACACAAAAGGATGAAGGACGGAGTGCTGAAACTTTTCAAACACTCACCTCCAGTCACAAATCTGGGTTATTTCCATTGTTCTTTTGCTGACCATGCCACCCCAGTTTGGACCCAGCCAAGTGCAAATCAGTCTTGACCCAAGTCCCCATGAGAAAAGTCCCGTCTGAACTGCCATGCCTGGCCCTCCCAGGACTGGAAACAAGCATCCTGGGACCAGTTTCAGGTTATCACCCTTCATCATTATTTTGTGATGAAACTATGTGTAACCTAAGTGGCTCGGGTATGCCCAGACCTTGGTCCCTTGCGCGCTGCGCCACTGGATTCACGCTAGCATCCTGTTTCTTTCAAAACTCTACTTTTCAATCTGTATGGTGACCCGCTGGCTGCTGTTATTTTTTAATATGGGAATATATTTTATGTGTATGCTGATGATTCTCTGCTAGTTTTCAAACTTTACCCCAGACTTAATGGTCAGAACACCATGGTTTGTCAGGCGCTGGTTGACCATGCACTATCACAAACTGAACTCAGGAAAGACAGAGCTACGGTTAACCAAATTTCTATTGGAAGATGGGATACAGCCCTATTACCCTTTTCAATTACCCTGGCACCTATTCCTGTGCAGCTGGTCAAAAACCTGAATGATGGAAGACAACTGCACCGTAACCCCTCAAATAAGTAAATTCTCCAGCACCTACTTGTGGCAAGTAAAGTCTTTAAAAAAATCTTGCTTTTCATCCCTGCAGACTACCGTAAAGACGTTTTCACTACCTTGGTATAATCACATCTGGACTATGCCAATTTCTGTTACCTGGTCCTACCACTCAAGCAAATTCAAAATGCTGCAGCCGGACTGACTGCTAAATCTTCCATTAGAAATCATATTTCCCCTAAACTAAAACATCTACACTTGCTTCCAGTATTTCATACTGTGTCTTGTTCAAGTCTGTGGTCATCAGTTTCAAGATTGTGCACCCTGAATCTCCTCTTATCCTGGCTGCAAAGTTTTATCAGTTTACTGTTTCTTTACATCTTCTTTCCACAGGCGAGTTTTTACTCTCCGCCCCTTGAAACAGCAAAGCATCTTTTGGCAGTCGTGCTTTTTTGCGCCACTGCATAAGAGTAGAATAAACTGACATTTGAATTAAGATTTTTACCTACTAACCCACCCTTAGAATTATTTAAACTTCATCCTTCTAAGTAGGGATATGATGTGTAGTTATTTGTTTAGCGTTATACACCTTTATACTGCCAAGAAACTATGGAGTCAAATGAACTTTGTAAATTACAAACAGAAATAGTTCTCTTTTTTGATCTTAGTTGTATGCTGATGATAGTCGTCTTTTTCTAAGAATAAACTCTGTGCACTCCTTCCTTCAAAAATGTCTTGAGTAGATTATCTGCTGGATGAAACTATACAAACTCAGTTTCAACGTTTTCAAAACTGAGCTTCTATTGATTCCTCCAAGAAACATTTACATCACTAAGCTGGATTACCTCCCTCAGGAGGATAGGTGTTATACTCAAGGTCAGCATCCATCTTGATGAATGCTTACTAAAATACTTTTAAGATAGCGCAATATCAACTCAGGATGCGATGGAAAAGGATACTATATCCATCAAGCAAAGCAAGGCTTAAAGACACTAGTGAAAGCATTAGTCTTGAAAAGAATAAACTATGGTCCTGTATGTGCTGATAAACAGCCTTCTTAGGCCAAGATTAGATCCACTAAAAACTATTCTTTAGTCAAGTGACCGACTAATTGCAAGCAGCAGCCGCAAAGATCAATTTTCTGGCTTACGCTTAATGCAAGATGCCAATATGAGCACACAAGTGTTAAGTACAAAGCAGTTCATCTCAACACCTCAAATATCTTGAACTGAAACTTAATACATGAAATCCCAAACTTACTGGATATTGGTTGCTCAGTTTTGAAAGCAGTAGGATTTATGAGAATGGATGAGGTTAAGGAAGTGACCAAAATGGGGTCTTAATCACATGTTATTGCTAAACTAATATATAAGGCAGAGGAGTTAAACTGCTTGGATTTAATGATGTCAGGGATCCGAAATGCAGCTAATGAATAACCAGGAATTAGAAGTTATATGCAACATTACTAAAGTGCTCTCATGACCAACAGCATGTTTGGTATTGACAATAATACATCACCAATATTAAGTGATCCCTTGTATTGCTTGATTTGTTTTATTTCTTCTCAGTACTTACAAACAAGAAGTCATATCTAGTTCAAGTGAGCGCAGTAGGTCTCACTCTTGTGCATGGATTACATGCGTAGGCAGGCTGGGACAGTTTGACAGCCCTGACAAAGGCCCCAGACCCAGATGGGCTGTGGACAAGGCCCGAAACATGTTGGCATAACAAAAGGTTTTTTCGGACACTAATTTCATACCCTTGTTACCCTATAATAAAAGGAAACTTGTGGGTATTACAGGAAGTATTTTAACAATTTATCCCGGATCCCTGCTTCTATTCAGTAAGATACATTATCTTAGAACTTCCAATTTTGGTTGAGTCCCCCCTGGTAGCATCCTCCTAGGTGCCAATGATGAAGCACGCCAATTCTAGTGGGTAAGGCATCTATTCCAATTCTCTATGAATACAAGAGGGAGACTTTAATAGTGGCTTCCTACTTCTGCCATCTCCCACACCCCAACCCCTACCCCTTCCTTTTTTGCCAAGCCTAGTTGCCATTTTGTGTATATTAGTTTTGTGTGGGAGAAGGCAACTATGATAATTTCTCTAGCTCTCCTTGTGTGTGATTAAAAATAGAGTAAGTCAGATTTTATATATATTTAGAATTGCTGTATTCTACAAAATTAACCTGAAATTAATACACAAGAATAATCAAAGCCAGAAAACTTTTACAGTCAAGTTTCATTGTGACGTTTACTTTGTTTTATGGAGATTTGTAACTTGAAACATTTTTTAAATGCACAAAATATTTCCTCTAGCACTTTACGGATCAGAATTTTTTTGTATAGGAAAAAGCGATGGTGTTAGATCGAGTTGTTTAAAAGAGAATGTTAAATCTTCCAAGTGGGTAAATGATTCAAAGTATACGCTGTGAAATTAACATATCTTGGTAGGGTTACCAGGAGTCTTGGATCAGCCAGGCAGTCCCGGTTTTTTACTAGCTGTTCCAGAAGATTTGGGGAAATTTCGCTCATGTCCTGAGTTTTAGAGAGGGTCGGCTGAAAATGGTGGGAGGTGATTTTGTTTGTTTTCCAAAACTGAGATAGTTGTCAGGTATTATCAGAAAGCAGTATAATTAAACAGACATTACATCGGTTTAATGTATCTGCTTAGTACTTCTTCTGTAACTCTATGCTGGAGAGGGCTGTCATTCTGTGCGCTCGGTTGACGTAAAATTGTAGTCTTTCTTCTATTTTTTTTTAAATGTCCCGGTTTTTGCCTTTAACATTCTGGTCACCATATATCTTGGTCACATATGGCTGAGATACTTTTTTAAAAGATTGTAAATAAACTTTCAGTAGATGATGGAATAATTCATCAGGATCTGTCGGCTGAAATCAAAACGTAGTGAGCTAAAATTGGCAAGGGCTCTTTTGATATATATATATATATATAAAATGCATTAAGAACTATTTCTTGACTTCATTGGTGTGCGGCGGTTGGGACACGTGAGTATTTTACTACTACTTAAGACATTAAGGTGCATGCATGTCCAGATGAAAGAAAGGACTCCACCTAATATTTTTAAAGTGTATTAAAAACAGGATATGGAAGCAGGCCTTTTCAAAACTGTCCCAAAACTCTAACACTCTGTGCCTTTCCATTAGGGAGACATCTACAAGCAACATCTTCGAGTAGAAACTCTAAATCTTACTGCAGAGAATATTACAGGAGAAAGATAAACTTCTTAGTTAGCCCAGTCAGTTTTTTTACTATCCCACCACACCAATTGTTCGTACCTAGTATAGGTATGGCAAGATGCCACAATACTGTGTATTATTTACTATTATTTTACAGCAAAATATGCAGTATGAATGCTGTAAATTTGATTTTATGACAAGACCGTAGGCTCCTATTATGCGTTTCTTTTCTTGCTTTAATAAAACAGCAGCAAGTGAAAAACTACAATTCCCATGAGCGCAGAAAAAAACAGCCAATGGGAAACAAGTTGTAGTACATTACATTAACCAATGGGTAACCATGTATACTATTATGACGTAACTGGACTGCGAACAGCCCTCTTTTCTTGCTGCTCGCAGCCAGTTAAGTCATTTTTGTTATTACTCTGGGTCAATAATGCATTTTGTGGTTTAAATGTTAGTGTTTACTTGTTGGTTATCGTGCCGTATTTGCGCTGCTTTGTTATGTTAATAACCTCATTTATTGCTCCCCAGTCGGCAAGTTGCCGCATTTCTTTTTCCCGGCTCGCGTGCTCTGTTAGCTTAGAACGGTTTCAACCGTTCCTCATGCGTCGCACCGTTATTTTCGGCCGGCGCCTGAGGAACGAGTTGTTCTCTTCTGACTCGCTTGTCAGAAGCACCGACTGACGCGCGTTTTTTTCCCTCAAAGACTTCGTAGCCCCTCGCTTACGGACACATTCCCTCTCCGGCAGAGCCCTTCTAGTCAACATCGCCTCTCACTAGGAAGTGTTGGTTTACGCCCAGGGGCAGAGCTGCGTGTTCTTTCCCCTTTCTCAGGTAACCCTTAAACTCCTGGTTTTCTACAAATATGGAATCTGGCAGTTCCTCTTCAATGCAGGTAGATCCTGAGGAAGTATCTGCCATTAAACAGGATATAAATCTGTTTATTCAAAATTCTGTTCAGCAAGCTGTAAACACCTCTATAAATAAATTGTCAAAAAATTTTGAATCCTCAGTTTAAAAAATGCTTAATAAGTCTTTATCAGCCCACTCTGCAGGGGAGTGCAGACAGCGCCCCTCATCCATGTCAAAAAGTACACAAAAATCGGCACTAAAGGTTTGTGAGGTTCCCTCACCCATGGCAGAGGACGCGGTTCCTCAAAAGGCTCCAACTAAGGAGATTACAGTCACAGAAGGTACATCTTAAAAACGCAAGGCGAAAACCAAAAATATTATGTCTCCTTTAATTATTACCTCCATACCGGACACTGATGATGATGTCCCTGCTGCGGATTCAGATGTTGATCCATCTGACCAAGATGATTGTGACTCTGCGTCTGTTCCCAAGAAACCTACATTTTCTTCCTCTGAGGCCTCCAATCCCTCACTGCTTCTTGATTGCGAAGGCTTGCCTATGTTTGCTCCTTCCTTTATATTACACCCCAATTCGAATGAATGGTTCCCGGCCACTCATGTGGGGGATTATGTATCGGCCAAATTATTTTGTCCTCTGGATAAACAAACTCGCTCCAAGCTCAAATCAGAATGTCCTCGTCCCTCTCTGGCGCATGAGTCCTCCACGACACCTACCATTGACCAACCTATCCTGACATTTTTCACCAAGTTTGGCAAGGATCCTAGAAAAGGTGTTGATAAAGCCGGGTCCTCTTGTCAGGACAAACTGTTGGACGTCATTGCCCCTCTCACTCGTATATTTGACTTGGCTGAGGCTGCCAGGATTGATGGCTCCTCAATTGACCCTGAGGAACTCTCCTTATGGGTTCAAAGGTCGGTCTGTCTTCTGGGGAACGCTAAAGCTGCTATTTCTCAAGAAAGGCGCCAAGGTATTCTGCTCAAATTAGACCCTAAACTGGTGCACCTAGCCACAATTCAATCACAGGTTAAAACAGAGGGCTTTCTATTTGGAAATAACTTCATTAAAGAACTGGGCAAGTACGTAGCCACGTTTACCTCGCTGGATAAGGCTCAACATTCTTTAACGAAAATGTTTAGCCAGCGGGTTTTTGCCAGGGCCGGCAGAGGCAGGAGCTGCTTTGCCGGCCGCTCCTACTACAATCAAGGCTCCCGTGGCAATTACAACTCATCATACCAAGATTTCAGGCCACAGTTTTACCTGCAAAGGGCCAGAGGCTTTCACACCAGAGGCTTCAAGAATGCCAGAAATACCAATCAAACAGGTAAATCCCTTTTCTTCTCACGTTTCCGTGGGCGGTCATCTTTGTCATTTTTTCCCAAATTGGTTATTAATTACTTCAGATCCTTGGATCCTAAATACCATTCGAGGTTATACGATAGAATTTTATTCAACTCCAGTACAAGCCGTTGTTCCTCCTCTTCCTCGGTTCTCTACAGATATGTCCACTCTTTTTCCTCTGAAGTCCACACTCTTCTGCAGAATCATGCCATTGCTCTTACTCATCCAGACCATTCAGGTTTCACCAGCTCCATTTTCTTGGTTCAAAAGAAGAACAAGAAAATGAGACCTGTTATCAATCTCAAGTTCTTCAACCAATTTGTAGTTTACCGCCATTTCAAAATGGAAACCATCCTCCATCTCAGAGATTCTCTGCTTCAGAACGATTGGATGGTCCGTTTAGATTTACAGGATGCTTATTTGGTCGTCCTGATCCACCCAGAGCACAGGAAGTTTCTTCAATTTCAATGGCTCGACCAATTCTTTCACTTCACATCTCTACCTTTCGGTCTCTCTTCAGCCCCATGGTGTTTCACCAAACTCATGAAGCCAGTGGTGGCGCACCTCAGGGCGTGAGACTCCTTATTTATCTGGACGATATTCTCATCATGAGTCAATCGCCACAATTACTTACAACTCACCTCAACTTAACCTGTGTTCTTCTATCGAACCTCGGTTTCATCATCAACATGGAGAAGTCTCTGCTTCTCCCTACCCAAAGTATAGAATTCTTAGATTTTCTGATAAATTCAGTTTCCGCCACTCTGCTACTTCCTTCTTCAAAAATAAAATCTATAAAGTCAGAGATTCTTCAAATACTACGTCATTCATCCATTTCCCTGAGGACTCTTGCCCGCGTCGTCGATCTTCTTTCCTCTTCGATACAGGCTATATTCCCAGGTCCTTTGCATTACCAAGCTCTTCTGCGGCTAAAGATTCAACATCTGCACAAAGGTCTTTCTTACGCAGATATTATTCCTCAAGATCACGATTCTCGTACAGAACTGCAATGGTGGATAGACCATTTAGACGCCTGGAATGGAAGGGCTATTTTTCCATCAGCCCCAGATCTTGTACTAGAGTCAGATGCAAGCCTAGGGGGTCCGTTGTGGGCCAATCTCGACTGGAGGTTCATGGTCGTTAGAGGAGTCGAAATTGCATATCAATTGTTTAGAGATGCTTGCAGGCTCCTTTGCAATCAGAAGCCTCACAAAGAACAAGGTCTGCTGCGCTATCCTTCTCAGGATGGACAATATTTCGGCGGTGCGATATATCAACCATCTCGGGGGTACAAAATCCAAACCTCTAGCAGAATTGGCAAAGAGTTTTTGGGAATTCTGCCTTACAAACCGAATTTCTGTTCATGCAGAGTATCTTCCGGGAACTCTCAACTCCATTGCCGATTGGCACTCACATCATCTACACGACTCAAGCGATTGGAAGCTCCATCCTGCGATCTTTCATTTCCTACAAGACAAATGGGGGCCCTTGACGATTGACTTGTTCGCGCCTCACCTCAACGCGCAACTCCCTCTATTTTACAGTTGGCGGCCGGATCCTTTGGTCCTGGCCTCCGATGCATTTCTTCAAGACTGGTCCAAGTCCCTTTCTTACGCTTTTCCCCCCTTTGTTATGGTCAGCAGGGTTCTTGCTCAGGTTCGTCGCCAGCAAGCCACTTTAATTCTTATTGCTCCATTCTGGCAATCCCAGATTTGGTTTCCAACTCTTCTGGACTAGCCATAGATTTTCTTTTTCTCATCCCTTCTTTCCCAGACCTTCTTTTGGACCCTCTACAGCACCCTCACAACCTCATTGTGAACAACCTTCTTTCCCTTTCAGCTTGGAAAATTTCAGGAATTCCCAATTTTTCCCTCTCATTTCGTCACAAGCTTCGGAATATATCAGACAATCCTGGGCTCCTGGAACAAGGAAGGCCTATAAGTCAGCTTGGGCTTTATGGCACAGCTGGTGTCTGGGAAAACACATTGATTCCCTTTCAGCAGACGTCACTTTTATAGTAAATTTCCTTGCTGCTGAGGCTAGCAAGGGTAAAGCCTTTCGTACTATTAATTTGTACAGGTTAGCCATCTCTTCTAATCACCAGTTCGTCGATGGAAAGCCGATGGGTGAACGCCTGCTTATTTGTCGCCTTTTAAAGGGAGTAAAGTTTTCTAATCCACTGCTTACTAAATACAGTTTTTTATGGGATGTCAATATAGTTCTGAACTTCTTTCTTTCATGGCCTGACAATTCTTCTCTTACTCTGAAGATATTGTCGGCCAAACTCACTATGTTGTTGTGTCTTGTCTCTATTTAGCAGATTTCGGATGTCAAATCATTAGATATTTCCTCTATACAGTTTACTCCTTCAGGTGTGTTATTTACTGTATCTCGAAGAACAAAAACAAATCTACAATCTGTTTTTTATCCATATTTTCCGGATCATCCTAAATTATGTGTAGCACAATGTTTGAAAGTATACGAGCATATGCCTGCTCATCTAAGAACGTCCTGAACTCATCAACTCCTTAATTCCTTCAGGAAGCCCTACAAGCTTGTGTCTTCCGCTACTTTAGCTCGCTGGGTTAAGTGGATTATGTCTCTGGCTGGGATTGACACCTCTAAATTTGGAGCCCATTCTTCCAGAGGGGCTATGGCATCCAAAGCCTTTTGGGCAGGTTCCCGTCTTGAGGACATTCTTAGATCCGCAGATTGGTCCAATGACAATGTATTTAGAGTCTTTTATTGTAAACCTGTAGATAATGTTTTTACAAATGTCATTAATTTGCTTTGAACATGCATAATAGGAGACTCCGGTCTTGTCATAAAATGTAGATTTCCCTAGTTTTAATGACGGAAAGTCTTAATTTTATTAAAGACACGGAGGCGAGTATTATCCCACCCTTTTCTTGGTAACTAGTGTTTGTTTATATTTTTTCCCATTCCTCTAGTGTCATCATCGTCTGTTCAACCTGCTACCTAAGTCATCGCTCCATGGTGTGGATGCTCTATCAACGTCGATTCTATCACCTTATCCCCTTTTTTGTTTGGCAGATCACCAGTGTGCTTCCCTTCACCGGCAGTTTCCTGGACTTATGAACTTTTGCTCCGAGTTGTTATCTTTTATTATGGCTATTATCATTTTGGCTTCTATTTTCCCTTTATTTCGTGCCAGCTGAACTTTAAGCGCAAGAAAAGAGGGCTGTTCGCAGTCCAGTTACGTCATAATAGTATAGATGGTTACTCATTGGTTAATGTAATGACTACAACCTGTTTCCCATTGGCTGTTTTTTCTGCGCTCATGGGAATTGTAGTTTTTCACTTGCTGCTGTTTTATTAAAGCAAGAAAAGAAAGGCATAATACTCACCTCCGTGTCTTTAATAAAATTAAGACTTTCCGTCATTAAAACTAGGAAAATCTACATTGTTACTGCATAACAAGCACACATGCTGTATAAACACTGAAATGCTTACTGTGTACTTACTGTCAGCAGTCTAGATTCCTGACATTTGCTTTTCTGTAAGGAACAAAACACATACATTTCCGTGTGGCACTGCGTGAAATAACTTCCTGTACAGAACAGATATTTCTATAAATTACACGTTTATAATAATGGTAACAATTAGCACACCTGAGAGAGACTTGGAGACACGCATCACGGATACTGAATTTATCTAATTAATGGAGTTTCTAGGTCGGAAGAAACTAAAAAGGAAGTCTGTCTTCAAATCCGGATTTGGCATGTGCGCTTCTCTGCTGAGCTTCTATCGATTAACTGCACTGTGCTCGACGAGAGGAACATGCACTGCAATGTTCGGTTTGCTACACGACCTACTTGAACCATGCCACTGCTGTACACAACTCCGATGCCCATGAAGGTAAGTACCCACTTTACAAAACTATGTTTATCCTCCTGTATGCTACATCTTGCCTATTCCGCCACCGTGTTGTCTATCATGTTCAGAGTCCCTTTTCTGTCGTTCTTTGGAGTGCGCAGTCTGTCTTCTATGTTAGTAGTCGTGTCCTGCTTTGTTGACAGAGGTTAAAAAGCGGCTGTTCCCGTAATATACACCTTGTGCTCGTATACAGTAGTTCGCGGAGGGCTGACAAGAAAGTTTTGTAGGTTTCCATTTGGGCTGTATCGTTTCCGCTTAATTTATGATGTTCCCATTTAGTAACATCCTTACAGTTGCTATTTCGCGTGCTTGTGAGTCTGGTCTTAGTTCCGGTTCCTTCTCTAATTTCCTGGCAGGCTACGGCTTTACATGGTAGTCCTTCTTCCTTGTCTACGGGCGTGTTTCTTCTCCGGCTTCAATCTCCCGTTCGCACGCTTTTGGTAGTCTTTCTCTTCTTTCCATGATGGCGCGGCCTACTGTACGGCAGCCGTTAGGTACCCTTGTGTTTTCCTGCACCCGCCGCTGCCCAGAGAACCGAAAGTGATGAGGTGAGTACGCGGGAACTGCGAGCGAATTGAATTCCGCTCTCCAGGGCGTAATGAGATAGAAGAAACCATTCTACGCCCTGTCGGATACTCGAGCCCCCTCTACTGAGCTGCCATGGTATCCTCCATCCTTACCTGTCTGTTACTGCTTCCTCGTTTGTCCTGGCCCCGTGAGCTGCCTTTGTCTGTCGCGGGGGTCGCTAAGACTGACCTTCGACTCCGGACCCTCGCATCCCAGTATCCTCTGAGCTCATTTACATAGAGCTGCACCCACAGTGCACTGGTACAGGGACACTTAATATAATACCGCAGTGATGTCAAAGCAACCTGGCTACCACTGGAGGGAGGTGGGGCCGACTATTTTTGCAGTCTCACCTCTTGGTGTACCAAAGCGCCAAGCAACTGCTGCCAACCTCTCAAAGACCAGTACAGATGGCACATCGCTGTGTGCATCTTGCAATACATTACCATTTTTTTTAAGAACATGCATGCACCTGATGTCTCACAGTTACGTCACTGCATGCCTCCTAGTTCCGTGGTGCCCAACTTGTGGTCCGGGGACCCGTAGGGGTCCGCGACTGCTTAGAAAATTAAATAATATTAACAGATTAGGTCCCCAGCTTTAAGTAAGGTCCCAGGGTTCTAGTAATGATAAAGTGGGGGTCCACCGAAATCAAAAGGTTAGGAAGCACTGTCCTAGACTACTACTGTTGTTATTTTTTCATGCACATAATACACACATTTCAGTCTGTACACGAGCCCTCAATTCTCTGCGGAACCCACAATCCAATCACGTTTGGTGTATACGTTCAGTTGTGAATCCTATAATCCTCCTTGATCTCACTGTGCTCTTTATTTTTTAATGCTTTTCGTAGTATTTAGGTTCAATTCAACAACTTGCAACTGAATCCAAACCAATCTACATTAAAAGTAAACTATACATAGATTTATATTAATTGTTTCCGAGAGTGAAATCTTTCTATGCTACTTCAATAAGAACATATTTTTTTTGTACACAGTATGTATGTGTCATTATAGAACAATGAAAGCTCCTAAAACTGTTTGAGTGCTTTCATTGCTTTGTGTGTGTGTGTATATATATGTATGTATGTATATATATATATATCTGTACATTCAGAACCCCACTCTGTGTTCCCATTCCACTAACATTCGGTACCTCACTCGGTGTTCCCCTTCCACTACATTTCATTAACTGTATTTTTGCCTCAGTTGAACTACTATATTAAGAATACAATAACAAAAACGCCTACAATGAAAATCAAATAAAGCTGGATCACTATTTCACTTATATCATCAATAGCTAACCAGAAGGCAATATTTTCTTAATTTATTTACACGCAAGTATGCATCCCACATCGTACCCCTTCTTTTGCTGCAAATCCAAAAGTATGTATTCCAAGAATGTACATGTACTCCTTTGGTTCATTTATATCAGCATATGCCCTCACTGCTATTTTGACCTAAAGACTTTCCCACAATGTCTAAATGTCGGTTTTATTGTGTCGTCAGATCTTTCACCTAAAGCCCATTTCGGAATGCTTTAACTTTGATAAGTGAAGCAGTGTTGGTGCACTTCGGTATTCTTACTGATCCTCCACAGCCCATGCACAATGCTATCTGCTCTCTTGTTTCTGCAGTGCAGGGTCAGCATCTGCCCTCGTGTGTGGCATACCCCTTCAATGTGATGTGTTTGTGGGGCCATGTGTGGTACTTAAATTCAAACACAATCAGTTCGTGTAAAACAGAAAAATTGCCAAGTTACTAAAAGCAGATACATGACAAACTGAAGTGCATCCTGTCAAAGGAAGAGCTAGGACAGTGCGGGGATTGTATTGGTATTACAAGACTCAAAACAAAAAAGAGCGAGTAACTCCACCATGCCTCCAAACTCAAGTTTGAGAAAGCCTGGGATTCAAACTATGGAACTTGTAATCAAATGGCAGGCAAGATCATGGAAATTCAACAGAGCAGCAGTAATTTAGTAATGGAGACGATTGAAACTGCAAATATTCAACCAATAAATCAGGAGGATTTATATAGCGTGAATAATCACCCAAGAAGGTGTCCACACTCTTGAGGGTCAGGATGGTTCAGGTGACTCCGCCAAACAGAAAGGTCTTGAGTGCTGTTTGGAATTCCAGTAGAGAGGTGTAGGTCCAGAGTTGAAGAGGGAGGTCATTCCAGGATTTCGTTGAGAGGTAGGAGAAAGCGTGTCCTTCGCTGTAGCTGCGGTATGTACGGGCAAGTAAGAGGGCGACGGAACATAGGTGTTTGGTAGGGCAGTGGAAGTACATCGGACCGCTGATGTATACTGGCCCTTGGTTGTGCAGTGCTTTGTAGATGTGGATCATCAGCTTGAATTGGCATCTCTTCTGTATGAGGAGCCAGTGGAAGTTTCTGATGTGGAGGGTGATATGGGTCTGTCTAGGAAGGTCAAGGATGAGCCTGGCAGCGGAGTTTTGTGTGGCCTGGAGTCACTACAGAAGGTGTGTGTTGATCCCACCATAGAGTGCATTGCATAGTCTAATCAGCTGGTTATTAGGGCCTGAGTGACAGTATGTCTGGTGTTTTGGGAGAGCATTTTCAAGTCTTTTCGTAACATGTGAAGTATGTGAAAGCAGGCGTAGGTCTCTGACTTCATTGTAAGTTTTCTGTCCAGGATTATGCCAAGGTTTCTGGCGTGGCCGGTGGGTTTGGGTGATAGTCCTAGTGCCAAAGGCCGCCAGGAGTCATTCCAAGGGGTGATGCTGTTGCTGAAGGTCAGCACTTCTGTTTTGTTGAGTTTCAGGCACTTGTCCTTCATCCAGCTGGTGATGCTCATCATGCACCTGTATAAGTTGATTCTTGTATTGGCGGGATCTTCTGAGAGCAAGAGGATGAGCTGGGTGTCGTCTGCCTATGACATTATGTTTAGCCCATGGGAGCTGCCTATGCTGGCCAAGGGGGGTCACGTAGATGTTGAAAAAGGTGGGACTGAGGGAGGATCCTTGAGGTACACAGCAGATTATGTCCTTGGATCGGAAGTGAATGGCGGTAGGCAGACCTGCATTTTTCCGTTGAGGAAGGAGGTGTAGGAAGTTGGCTCTGTATGTGCTATTTCAAAGTAAGGAATAGCATGCACAGAGTCCAAGGGTTCCCCTTAGAGGTAAAATAGTGGTAAAAATAGATAATACTAATGCTCTATTTTGTGGTAGTGTGGTCGAGCAGTAGGCTTATCCAAGGAGTAGTGTTAAGCATTTGTTGTACATACACATAGACAATAAATGAGGTACACACACTCAGAGACAAATCCAGCCAATAGGTTTTGTTATAGAAAAATATCTTTTCTTAGTTTATTTTAAGAACCATAGGTTCAAATTTAACATGTAATATCTTGTTTGAAAGGTATTGCAGGTAAGTACATTAGGAACTTTGAATCATTTCAATTGCATGTATACTTTTCAAGTTATTGACAAATAGCTACTTTAAAAGTGGACACTTAGTGCAATTTTCACAGTTCCTGGGGGAGGTAAGTTTTTGTTAGTTTTACCAGGTAAGTAAGACACTTACAGGGTTCAGTTCTTGGTCCAAGGTAGCCCACCGTTGGGGGTTCAGAGCAACCCCAAAGTCACCACACCAGCAGCTCAGGGCCGGTCAGGTGCAGAGTTCAAAGTGGTGCCCAAAACGCATAGGCTAGAATGGAGAGAAGGGGGTGCCCCGGTTCCGGTCTGCTTGCAGGTAAGTACCCGCGTCTTCGGAGGGCAGACCAGGGGGGTTTTGTAGGGCACCGGGGGGGACACAAGCCCACACAGAAATTTCACCCTCAGCAGCGCGGGGGCGGCCGGGTGCAGTGTAGAAACAAGCGTCAGGTTTGCAATGTTAGTCTATGAGAGATCAAGGGATCTCTTCAGCGCTGCAGGCAGGCAAGGGGGGGCTTCCTCGGGGAAACCTCCACTTGGGCAAGGGAGAGGGACTCCTGGGGGTCACTTCTCCAGTGAAAGTCCGGTCCTTCGGGTCCTGGGGGCTGCGGGTGCAGGGTCTTTTCCAGGCGTCGGGACTTAGGTTTCAGAGAGTCGCGGTCAGGGGAGCCTCGGGATTCCCTCTGCAGGCGGCGCTGTGGGGGGTCAGGGGGGACAGGTTTTGGTACTCACAGTCGTAGAGTAGTCCGGGGGTCCTCCCTGAGGTGTTGGTTCTCCACCAGCCGAGTCGGGGTCGCCGGGTGCAGTGTTGCAAGTCTCACGCTTCTTGCGGGGAGTTGCAGGGTTCTTTAAAGCTGCTTCTGGAAACAAAGTTGCAGTCTTTTTGGAGCAGGTCCGCTGTCCTCGGGAGTTTCTTGTCTTTTTCGAAGCAGGGCAGTCCTCAGAGGATTCAGAGGTCGCTGGTCCCTTGGAAGGCGTCGCTGGAGCAGAGTTCTTTGGAAGGCAGGAGACAGGCCGGTGAGTTTCTGGAGCCAAGGCAGTTGTTGTCTTCTGGTCTTCCTCTGCAGGGGTTTTCAGCTGGGCAGTCCTTCTTCTTGTTGTTGCAGGAATCTAATTTTCTAGGGTTCAGGGTAGCCCTTAAATACTAAATTTAAGGGCGTGTTTAGGTCTGGGGGGTTAGTAGCCAATGGCTGCTAGCCCTGAGGGTGGGTACACCCTCTTTGTGCCTCCTCCCAAGGGGAGGGGGTCACAATCCTAACCCTATTGGGGGAATCCTCCATCTGCAAGATGGAGGATTTCTAAAAGTTAGAGTCACCTCAGCTCAGGACACCTTAGGGGCTGTCCTGACTGGCCAGTGACTCCTCCTTGTTGCTTTCTTTGTTCCCTCCAGCCTTGCCGGCAAAAGTGGGGGCCGTGGCCGGAGGGGGCGGGCAACTCCACTAAGCTGGAGTGCCCTGCTGGGCTGTGACAAAGGGGTGAGCCTTTGAGGCTCACCGCCAGATGTTACAGCTCCTGCCTGGGGGAGGTGTTAGCATCTCCACCCAGTGCAGGCTTTGTTACTGGCCTCAGAGTGACAAAGGCACTCTCCCCATGGGGCCAGCAACATGTCTCTAGTGTGGCAGGCTGCTGGAACTAGTCAGCCTACACAGACAGTCGGTTAAGTTTCAGGGGGCACCTCTAAGGTGCCCTCTGGGGTGTATTTTGCAATAAAATGTACACTGGCATCAGTGTGCATTTATTGTGCTGAGAAGTTTGATACCAAACTTCCCAGTTTTCAGTGTAGCCATTATGGTGCTGTGGAGTTCGTGTTTGACAGACTCCCAGACCATATACTCTTATGGCTACCCTGCACTTACAATGTCTAAGGTTTTGTTTAGACACTGTAGGGGTACCATGCTCATGCACTGGTACCCTCACCTATGGTATAGTGCACCCTGCCTTAGGGCTGTAAGGCCTGCTAGAGGGGTGACTGACCTATACTTGCATAGGCAGTGAGAGGCTGGCATGGCACCCTGAGGGGAGTGCCATGTCGACTTACTCGTTTTGTTCTCACTAGCACACACAAGCTGGCAAGCAGTGTGTCTGTGCTGAGTGAGAGGTCTCCAGGGTGGCATAAGACATGCTGCAGCCCTTAGAGACCTTCCTTGGCATCAGGGCCCTTGGTACTAGAAGTACCAGTTACAAGGGACTTATCTGGATGCCAGGGTCTGCCAATTGTGGATACAAAAGTACAGGTTAGGGAAAGAACACTGGTGCTGGGGCCTGGTTAGCAGGCCTCAGCACACTTTCAATTGTAAACATAGCATCAGCAAAGGCAAAAAGTCAGGGGGCAACCATGCCAAGGAGGCATTTCCTTACAGGAGGCAATCCACTTGAGGGCCTTTTCTTCGGATACCGATGGGATGGAGACTTCTGATGAGGGTGTGATGAGATACAGTGTCAAAGGCTGTTGACAGGTCATGAAGGATCAGAGCCACTGTTTCGCCCCGGTCGAGAAGGCCTCTTTTGTCATCGGTGACTACGATCAAGTTATTCTCGGTGCTGTGGTTGGTGAGGAATCCAGATTGCGAGCTGTCTAGTAGAAGGTTCTGCTCCATATATTTCCTGAGTTGTCAGTTGATGGCTTTGGCAGAGAAAGGGAAATGGGGCAGTAGTTTTTGGGTGTGCTTAGGTAGGCCGATGGTTTCCTGATGAGTGGATTGACTTCTGCATGCTTCCAGTCTTATGGGAAAGTTGGCCGTGACAAATTAGGAGTTGAAGAGGGTGGTAAGCTCGCTGCTGATTCTGCAGCTTCCGAGGTTGAAAATGCGGAGTGGGCAGGGGCCCGTGAGGGCTCTTGAGTGAAATCAGTTCATGATGGTGGTGATGTCCTGGGGGTGAGGGGACGAGCTAATCCCCAGATGTACGGCCGTGGTCTGTGCTGAGTTTGGTGAGTGCATGAAGATAAAGGAAATCTGGGGATTATAGATGGTGTTGATCTTGTCGTGGAAAAAGTCGGCAACACTGTCACACAGTTTTTGGTAGGGGGTAATGCTGTTTGCTGTGGCTGTGTGATTGACAAACTCTTGGACGATGTTGAAGAGCTCTTTGCTCTGGTTGGAACTGGACTTGGTGCGGTCGGCTAAGGCTTTCCTCTTTGTCTCTCTCAGTGGCCGGTGGTAGCGGATGAGGAAGGTCTTGAAGGTGGTCCTGTCTGAGGTGTCTTTGCTTGTGTGCCATCTTGTTTCTAGTTGCTTGCAGTGGCGATTTGCTGTTCTCAGTTCCTTGGTGTGCCATCTTGCCTGCTTGGTGATTCTTCTGTGTCTGCTGGTCTCGATGGGACCAATGATGTCGGCACAGTTAGTGATCCAGGAGTCAACATTTTTGACAGCTTGGTCCAGGTTAGATGCAGGGTTATGGCATGATGAATTGAGGGCATTGGCTCTCAGATACTTTGCTCCAGCTGCGGTGGAGTGCGTTGGTTGGCTCAGCAGTGGAGGTGTGGGGGCAGGAGATGTTGAAGTATACCATGGAGTGGTCGGTCCAGGTGATTTCTGTGACATGGCTGTACTTGACTCTGTGCTAAAAGTGAAAATGAGGTCCTGTGTTGTAGGTGGGGTTTGTGATGAATTGGGTGAGTCCGATGTTATTCATGCTTTCGAGGAGGCTGGCAGTGTTGGTGTTGTCGAGGTAGAAATTCAGAACGCTGAGGAATGGCGAGGGGGGATGAAATCAGGATGACGGTGCAGAAGCTGAGGCGTGGTCTGTAGCGGCAGTGCCTCTGATGGTGGTTTTTCTATATGTTTGAAGTTGAGGTGTTCCATGGTCTTGTCGCTGAGGTTCTCTTATGCTAATGAGACGACTGGATTTGGGCAGTTAAATCACCCAGGTTGTGGGTACTGAGTACACTTCTACACCAGGTGACACCTATCGTCCTAATCGGGGTTTCCGGCTAACTAGCAGCACCTCATCTCTGGCCGAGGTGATTGTGGCAACCGGGCACATGGCAAAAAAGACTTCTCGGGGAATCATGTTAAATCTGATCTCATCCCCTTCTCTCAGTTACCAATCAGTCTGACCCAGGCAAAGACAACAGAGGCAGATTATAATTCAATAAGCGTTTATTGAAATAACTGCATCATAGATAAAAATGGCTTGTATAGCAATAACTAGGATGATAAAACACAATATATGCAAGCATGTGACTAAAAGTGTAAAAAACAAAAACAGTATTACCATAGTAGCACAATAGGAGAGATATGTAGTTCTCCGGCCTATGCTATGTATGAGCACAGGATACTAAGCCTAATCTGCCATTCAGGTTTTTCCCCTGGGAGAACATCATCCCTCATACTTGGGAAGATGCCTGCAGTCTAGAGAGACACCGTCCCCATGTGGATCAGGGGTTCGGCTGTCAAAGCAAGCAGCTGTAGCGAAGCAATCAGCAGGTCATCTGGCTGGAATCTCCCTCTAACGTGTTTGGGACAAAGAGGTGTTTTTATAATAAAACAGCTGACATTCTAAGAAATAGCCTCCGCGTATGAGTGAGAGTTTTTCTGTGAATGTTGGAGACCCAGCATACCACGTTTGTTGGCAATCCTATCTGACTGTAGCCTTGTAAAGTGTACAAAGTGTCTGCTAAGAGCGTATTGTTTTCCTAGGGTAAAGGACAATGTGGAAATAATAATAAAACAACATCACAAAATAAAATTATGGGCGGGGTGTTGAAACTTTTCAAACACTCACCCCCTGTCACAGATCTGGGTTTAATCCATCGTTCTTTTGCTCGCCACGTCACCTCAGTTTGGACCCAGCCTAATGCAAATCAGTCTGGGAACAGTCCAGCCCGAACTGCTAGGCCAGGTCCTCCCTGGACAGGAAACAAGCATCCTGGGACCGGTTTCAGGGTATCGCCCTTCACCAGCCAGGGTAGCTTGAATCCAGTGGCGCAGCGAGCAATGGACCCACGTCTGGGCATACCCCTGCCACTTAGGGTGCACAAAGCAACATAACAAAATAAAATGATGGACGGAGTGTTGAAACTTTTGAAACACTCACCCCCAGTCACAGATCTGGGTTTAATCCATCGTTATTTTGCTCGCCACGTCACCCCAGTTTGGACCGGTCCCAGGATGCTTGTTTCCGGTCCAGGGAGGACCTGGCTTGGCAGTTTGGGCTGGACTGTTCCCATGAGGAACAGGGTCAAGACTGATTTGCATATGGCTGGGTCTAAACTGGGGTGGCATGGTGAGCAAAAGAATGATGGATTAAACCCAGATCTGTGACTGGGGGTGAGTGTTTGCATTGTTCAGCACTCCGTCCATCATCCTTTTGTGTTACTAAAGTAATAATAAAACAAAACAGTGAAAGTGGCTTCTGCCAGAAAAACAAAACCATACTAACAAAAATGTATCTATTTGAAAGTGCACAGCTGCAGGCCTAGTTAGCTAAAATAACGTGTATAAAATATTGCTAAAATAGCTATACAACACTCTCCCCTTGCCGGTCAAAGGTGGTTCAAAGCAAAAGCTAAAATAAGCTATTAAAAACCCTAATTAAGAGCAAATAACATATATGTTAATTATGACTAGCTAAGAGACGAGTAGTAAGAAGGACAATTTAAAGAGCCACGCAGTGGCGCAAAGACCAAATTTAATAGTCAGTGTCATTTTGGAAATGGCCAGTTACATCCGGGACAATTGAAGCCAGGAGACATTTCACTTCAGCAGGTGGTAATATATCCAGATCATGTCCAAGGAAAACCACAGCACTCGTGTTTCAAAGCCTGAGCTTCAGCTGAGGCAGCAGCATTCCGTGTAGTGCCCATCATTAAACTATGTCGCAGTATCCACAAATGGCAACTCGGAAAGTTTGTACTTAAAAGGGACTGAATCTCTGCAGATGACCTTGCAACTTGAGGCGCGTAGATCTCGTGGGCAGATGTAAGCACCACATGTTTTTGAAACAATAAAGCCTTTAGTCTGCTCAACTTGTCAAAATACACATCAGAAGTATCAATATGAGGTCAAATATCTGCTACTGCTTTCAATTGTGCGGGGGGGGGGAGGTAATTCCTGCAACATGTAACAATTTGGGAGACCGAAACGATGTAAGCTATTCCGGCTTGCGTTCCGCAATAGCTCTCCCTGTTAAGGAGCACATAGCTGCCATAGGAGAGCACCTGGATCGCAGGTCTAATCAAGGGGACTGGAACTTCCTCCAGATAAGCCAAATTTGCCGCGGAGGCATTACATGCTGCGCGCAAGGACACCTGTTTACAAACCATAGAATTGCTCACAGAAGTCTTGCATTCGATGCCGCTAAGAAAGACCTCTTTCATACCATTAAAATATTTGTATGAAAAGGGAATCTCCCACACCTCGTGTATGTAACTATCTCCCAGCCTTTCACATCTGGCTACTGGAATGTGTTTTAAACAGACTGTAAATTGAAGTGTTTAAAATACGCAGATTTATAACCCCATGTATTAGCCACTCAGCAGATGGTATTTCAGACGCAGTAAGAGGCAACTTTTCAGATTTTTTCTATTTTTATCGTGATATGATGCTTCCTTCTTAGTCATTATTTGTTATTGTCACATTAAATGTTGAAAAAATGTCCTTGCACTCATGCGTTGCCAGGGAATTAGACCTTTTTTCAATGTCTGTAATGTCCAACCTATCTGCACAATGGATCTTAGGTGACTTTGTCCATGTTGCTAAAATGACACATCACTCTGTACTATGTCTATTGCAGAGGATACAATGTTATTTAAGGTTTACATTTGGTCAGACAAGGTGTTAATCCCTTTATCCACAATGGCTAATGCTTTCTGTAAATGTTCCTAATATATTTGCCTTAACTGAGCAGCCGCTTCTTTTTGGGAAAATTTCCAAATTTCATTAGATGTGGCATATAAGATGAATTTTCTGCATTGTCTTCTGGGGCCTAACAGGAAATCCTGTAAGTCTGTATAATTGGACAGGAGACTAAGATGTTCTTTGACAGCATCCAGTGAGGAGCCCTTGAACCATTGCTGGCACGATTTTCCTACACTATATGTTGTCACTATACCCAAGTGTTCCGAGGGCACATAGGGAGGGTCAGGCCTATTTGTTCTAAAACCCGAGGAGTTTACGAAACGCATATGGCACCCATTGGTGTCTACAGGCCACAATAACCACCCACCAGGATGTAAAAATTACATGTTCTATGTTCCATTCCGGACCCATTAATTGAGCTGGTCTTCAGATGCATTTATATACTTTTGCCATTTGTAAAATTTTGCAGGGGCAGGTATACTGGGCGCATTCAATTCCTTGATGTTTGCTAAGCCTAAAGAACTTGTTTGTTGCACAGTTTAATTTAAACATATAGTTTGAACAGGATTCATACAGGCTCTGAATAAAGCTTCTACTCCTCTAATTAGCCAATTTGTTATTCCCCCACACACGTTTTAAATCAATCAGTTTCAACCAGTGTTCATAACCTTCTATCGCCAACCGGGAAACAAAGGAATCAGAATAGATTAACTGTGTCTGTCAATAAGATATGCCATTTTCCATTACTGGTAATTTAAAATAATGACTCAGAATTTTTTACATTGTGCCCAGAAAAATATGCAAACTTTTTAGTATACGTTTTAGAACTGCCCAGTGGTGGAGTTGAGCAGTGTTCCCACTGTGTATATTTAAAAATCTCTCTGGGGTACTAGCTCTGTGAATGAAATAACGCCCTTAGTAATTATATCTCCATAATTTCCTTTAATCTGGTACACATTATCATTTTCGAAAACTGTATAATACTGTAGATCAGACATCATAGTATCAAGTTTTTTCACATCCCAATCATTGGAAACCACCCCAGGTGTAATTACATTATTCAATGAAAGTTTGAATCCATATGGAATTTGAATGACCTCTGTAGGACCATACATATTGAATAATACTTTATCCCAATATATCAAATAATACTTTATCCCTAACAATCCCATCAGGAATCAGTATAGCTGAAATGTTCACTAGGGACAAGTCTCTCTGCGAATTTTGTGTGATGAAAAATGTGGTTTTAGAATCTCATCCACCATTTCAACTGTAGAGCGTTCAGGAAGGTAATGACCATGTATGAGAAGAAATATAACAGTAACAAACCCAATCCAAAGAAGGAAAGCAAATATAGTAAATGCAAACCATAGATAGCTCCATGGACGAACAAAATAGTTATTTTTTAGCCACTGTATCAGCTTACGTGCTCTGGACAGTTCTGTTGCAATTGAGGCAGATGGCAGTGCTTAATTTGTGCTTGTTGTTTCTGGTGCAGAGCACCAGCACTTAATTGTGAGGGCGGCACATATTTTTTTGCCTCAAGCATTTACTGTGAGCAAAAGACACATGGGAAAGACGGAGGAAGAGAAAAACCTAAAAGCATCACAAAAGGAGAAAGCAAAAAGCTGCAAGAGTGAGCTGAAGGGGCAGGGAGTGGCTGTAAATGGATTGAAGAGGCCCGATATGGCTTTAGGATTACGCTGCCTCAGTATTTCCTGTTCGCATATTTAATTGCAGCAGCTGCGAGTTTAAGAGGAGGGCTTTGAGCACCGGCACGTTTTTATTTACAAATTAAGCACGGCAGACGAGTCAGTGATGGTGTCATTAACGTCGACAAAATAACCAGAATCTGTTCGTGCAAATATTGAAGTTATGTTTTGAAGAAGAGGAGTTGTGGAAGACTCCCTCAGCGTTTCATAGTAGACTACGCCATCTGTTTGTGTAGGATGTGAAGAATATTGTTCAGTATCACCAGAAATCATTGTAGAAGTAATTGTTAGTGGAACAAATGAAAGCTCATTTTCCACCCACTCCAAGCTCGGAGAGGTGTCGGCATTGCTGTTGAAAACTTGTAGGGGAACATCCTGGTCTGTAGTGGGAGGGATTTGGGTACTACCCAGGAGTCCCTTATGTCTGCTGTGCAGGATCGGCCACATTGTGTAACTTTACATTGTCAATGGAGACAAAGCGATTCTCTTTTGGACCAGGCAGCGATGGTAGAATTACAGTTCTAAATACCATGTATTTCCAGGACTGGAACTGCTGCACGATAAGGACTGAACTCCTTTTTCACAGCAATCTTTTCACATACTAGATCTGCTAGTTTCGGAATCCAGCCGGTAGATGTTACTGGTACATCCCTAATTTAAGAGGAGGCAGCATTGGCAGATGCGTTGTCATCACGGAATTGTTGTAACTCCTGCAAGACAGTGACACGTTCATTTATGTCAGAAGTTGTATCTGCCGTCTCCACGCCAGGACACTCAAGATCTGGAACATACATTTTTGTTCCAAATAGGCATACATTGAAGTACGCCCTCCCAGGGACCTTCTGGGCAGATTATTAAGTGCTTTCTGAACTCTATACAAGTGTGTAAGCCAACTACGGTCCATGCTTAATACTCTTGCTGTTCAGGATTGCTTTAAATCTCGGTTTCGTTGCTCCACAACACTATTTTCCTTGGGATGAAATGAAAACGAATAATGCAGTTGGACTCCTAACGAAGCCATGGCATCCCTGAAAGACATTGAGGCAAAAGCAGGGCCTCGATCTGAGTGGAAAGCAGCAACATCATATTTACCGATAAAGACTTGCAAATCCTTAATAACAGTTTTAGCGTCAGCCACGCATTGTGGCCAAACCCATAGAAATCTGGAGCATGAGTCAACAGCAACTAAAATGTATTTGTAAGCACTGTCTGGTGTCAGAGGACTGCAATGTTCCAAGTATTCACATTGTAAAGGTTTGTTAGAAATTAGGAAGGGTGTCTGCGGCGGGTGCTTAACGCTGGAACCTTTAACTTATTGGCAGATGTCACAACAAAGGACATACTGCTTGGTCTGTTTGTAAAGACCTGGCCACCAATACCATGGTTGTAATATTGAAATTGTAGCCGCCACACCAGCATGAGCAGAAGCAACTCATGAGCTGCTTTTTATTAATTTAGGTCATAGTTCTTTATTGGGAATCACTCAAACTCCCACACCGGGTATTGTTACTTGTGCAGCAAACAAGCCTGCCATCCAGTAGGAATATTTAGCAGGATATGCTTTAGGAAAAGGTGTACCATCAGCCAAATCTTTCACAGCTGCTAGTGTCTCATCATCTACTTTCAATGTAGAATGAGTTACTGCTGCGATAGAAGCCAAAGCAACCGCCGACTTAGCTGCTTCATCAGCCAAAGCGTTGCCTTCCACTTGTATTCCAACACGCTGGAGTCCTAATGTATGTACAACATGGACATTGGGTAGGGTTTCTTTCAGGTCCGCTTTCCGCTACTTTCACCCGCAGAAGTCTGTGTTTAATGGTATTTCCTTTTGAATCTCTGAACCCATTTTGGTGCCAGTAATGCAGATAGTCATTGAAGAACTGGACACAAGAGTTCGAATCACAGACAATCATCTCATCTGTTCAGGATCTGTATGTTCCAGTGCCATCACCAGAGCCTTGAGCTCTGCAAGTTGTGCAGTACAGTTCCTTCGAGTTTGCGTGTAAGTATGTTGTGGATGGATCTTGCCATCCTTCATGTATCCACTCACGACTGTGCAGGTAGCTGAGTATTGATATTTACTGCCTATTGCTGGTTGGGCTGAACCATCAGTGTACATAATGGTCTGATATTCTTCAATAGGTAATGTATTTGCTGGGACTGGATATTCAAGTTCATATTGTAAGAATTCTTGGGTCTGTAATTTAGAGTAAAAAACATAAGTCAATATCAGTGGCCGTCAGAGACGTTGCCCATTGTATCCAACATAGATGGAATGTTTTAGCGTTAGAAACGCTTGCTTTTGTAACAGCCTCAAGGGCTGGGATGGGGGATACGACAGTGATACATTTCCCTTGGGCCAGAGGTCTCCTTTTAAGGACTGCCATCTGGACAGCAGTGAGAATTTTCTCAGTGGGAGCAGAGCGTTGTTCAGCTGTGGAATATAAATGTGATTTATGTGCAGTTGGGTCTGTCTTACCCTCATTGAAACTCATATAGGTGAAACCAACGGCACCAGCAATTACTCTGATGAACAAATGTTTTTTTTATTGTGCCTTGTAAGTAACTGTTTTGCTTCAAGCATGTCTTTTTGTAATGCTCTCAGGACGTATGTGTGTTTGACTGTCCATGATTTACCGCTAAAGTCAGGATGTATTCAATCCTATAAAGGTTTAATGCATTGTGCACAGTCTGGAATGTAAGTTCTGCCAAAATTTAGAAAGCTCAACACTGATTGGAGCTTCTTTATTGTTTTTGGTGGTTGTAGTTGTGAGCATTTGTACACAAAAATTGGGGTGCAATGCTCTTGCCTTCATTTGACAACTCGTATCCCAAAACCAGGACACTGAGAGAGGCTATTTTTTTTAAAATTGAATTTGTAGCTGAATTTGGCAAATCCTACAACAATGCGGGCCACTCGTCTTAAATGCTGCATGAGGTCGTAATCTGTAAGGTAGATGCCATCTACATATGACAATGCCTCAGGGTCTATGTCGTGTAAAATTGATGTAACACAAGCTGAGAACCGACCTGGGCTGTTCTTGTAGCCTTGTGGGAGTCAGCAAAAAAAATTCTGAGAGGCTAGGGTGCTGAAACTTGTTAAGTTCCTATTTTCAGGCGCTATGTTTTGGCAGAAAAACCTGTTGGCTATATCCAGGGTCGTTTTGTATTTTTCCCGCAGAATGTTGTTCATTTGTGCTGTGCTGTGTGCATTGTGTATAGGAAATGTTTTTGTGTGACTGTTTAAATGTCTGTAATTTAAGACTATTCTATATGAGTGGTCAGGTTTAGCGACTGGAAATAATGGATTATTCATTATTGAGTCTGAGGGTTCAGTGACACCCTGGTGCTATAATTGATTGAGGATTTCCCTCACAGGGGCTTTTGCATCATACTTTATTGGTCATTGAGGTTGGGATTTTATTGGTATTACGTAGTAGGGAAAATCTTTGTCTCACCCTACATGATCGCTGTATAATGCAGGTGCCTGCGCCACTGCCCAGTCAATGGTGTACATTTCAGCTAGCTTTTTAGGGACAAGGGGCGAGAAGGACTTTTCAATTATATCCTCTCCGCAAGGGAGATTGCGGACAAATACTAGCGGCCAATTATTTTTGGCTAGCAAGATATCATAAACAGAAACTACGCGGTCCCAAAAGATGGCGTCCATCATACGTTCAATGTCTCCTTTCAACTGAATAGTTACTTTATACACCCTACCTGGTGTGGGGACACTCATGCCCGCAGTCTCAACTTGCAAGAAGTCATCAGTTGCTTTCACCTCCACATGCTCTAGAAGATAATGGCGAACTATTGTGACATCTGCTACACTATCTAGCAGTGCCAGTGCCCACTTCCTGTTCTTGAGTAAAGCCCTCTTCTTGAGTGGCATGTAGGATTGCAACTGCAGCCACCTTTTTTCTTTTTAAATTGGGGTTTCTGTTGTGGAAGTTTCTCTTAACTGAAACTTCAGACGAGCGTTGTGACTCCAGAAGATTGGCAAGTGTTAGTGTACCATGTGCGGTAGTATAGAGCGTGGCAAATACTGTGCCACATGAGTTGCAGTTATCAATTGTGGGAACCATCCCGAATGACAAGCACAAAGTGAGTATTCTATGTTTATCCTACGGTCCCGTATGGGAAAAAACTGCTTCCAGCGCATTTATTTTTTGAGCTAACCAAAACTGAATTTCCTCCTGCTTGGCGGGTGCCTTACCCAGGATCGAATTTACAGTAGCAGGATTAATGCCTGGCGTAACTGAGTGTGGTTGCGCTGGGGCAGCACGTGCTGGGTTTGTATTTAACGTTTGTATAGCAAACTGTACTAACAGTCTGTATATTGTTGTGAACTCTACATATAAGCAGCGGACTTCAGCTACCACAAACTTTGCTGCATCAGGATGCAGTGTATATGTGGCCAATAAAGGCCAGGTCGGGCCATCATTACTCAAAGGACCTAACCTAACACTGAGTATTGTATGAGTAAGGCGCCATTAAGCCAGTTATTATGGTCTAGATAAGATAAAGGTCTTTCTAAATATGCATAAGCTCTGTAATTTGCAGGTGCATTTGCAGGTGTGTATTGATGAAATGTATTTCTCATCTACTGCTGGAAAGGTGACCCAAGAATAATAAAAAAATCTGGTTTGTAGGCTGGATGAGCCTCAACAGCAAATGTAACTGGACCCCCTTGGGCTGTTTGCCAATAAATGTGCAGTAAGGGGGGTCTCATATTTACTGCAATTGCTACCCGTTGAGGTTTCGCCATATTTCTGGTATTTATGTGATCAGAGATAAGGATACCAACTGGGAATTAGTCCTTTTAAGGCTCAAGCTTTAACAACCTACAGCTCAAGATAGGTCCTACCTGCTTAGCTGAGGAGGAAGTCCTCAATGCCACGGATGTCTCCGTATATAGTATCAAGGTATCTTTTAGCCTTTAGTGAGACAGAGATACTTGGAAGGATCTGAATATTAGTGCCTGACCAAACGTAGGCAGCGCCATGTCATGTAGGTTCTCATTATGCTAATCAGGCTACTGGATTTGGGCTATAAGATCACCCGGATTGTGGGTACTGAGTACACTTCTACACCAGGTGACACCTATCTGCCTTATCTGGGGTTTCCGGCTAACTAGCAGTGCCTCCTCTCTGGCCGAGATGATTGTGGCAACCGGGCACATGGCAAGAAAGACTCCTCAGGGAATCGTGGTAAATCAGATATCATCCCTTTCTCTCCGTTACCAAACAGTCTCACACGAACAAAAACATCAGAAGCAGTTTATAATTCAATAAGCATTTATTGAAATAGCAGCATCTTAGATAAAACGGAATGTATAGCAATAACTAGGATGATAAAACACAATGGGCCTGATTCTGACCCTGGCGGCCGGTGACCGCCAGGGTCACCGGCCACGGGAGCACCGCCGACAGACCGGCGGTGCTCCGAAGGGCATTCTGACCGCGGCGGTTCAGCCGCGGTCAGAAAGGGTAAACCGGCGGTCACCCGCCGGTTTACCGCTGCCCTTCTGAATCCTCCATGGCGGCGGAGCGCGCTCCACCGCCATGGGGATTCAGACACCCCCTACCGCCATCCTGTTCATGGCGGGAAACCCGCCATGAACAGGATGGCGGTAGGGGGTGCCGCGGGGCCCCCGTAAGAGGGCCCCGCAAAGTATTTCAGTGTCTGCTATGCAGACACTGAAATACGCGACGGGTGCCACTGCACCCGTCGCACCTTCCCACTACGCCGGCTCAATTCTGAGCCGGCGTCCTCGTGGGAAGGTTGATTTGCCCTGGGCTGGCGGGCGGCCGCCCGCCAGCCCAGGGCAAATCTCAGAATCACCGCAGCGGTCTTTCGACCGCAGTGCGGTGTTCTGACGGGGTTACTTTGGCGGGCGGCCTCTGCCGCCCGCCAAAGTAAGAATGACGCCCAATATGAGCAGGCATGTGACTAAAAGTGTAAATTACAAAAACAGCATTACCATCTAGTTCTCCGTCCTACGCTATGTATGAGCACAGCATACTAAGCCTAATCTGCCATTCAGGTTTTTCCCCTGGGAGAACAAACATCCCTCATACCTGGAGAAGAAGCCTGTAGTCTAGAGAGACACCATCCCCTTGTGGATAGGGGTTCGGCCAACTAAGGACGCAGCTGTAGCGAAGCAATCAGCATACAGTCGTTCTCATCTGGCAGGAATCTCCTCTAGTGTGTTTGGGACAGAGGGGTGTTTTTAAAATGAAACAGCTGACCTTCTAAGAAATAGGCCTCGCGTATGAGTGCATGTTTTTGTGTGAATGTTGGAGACACAGTATACCACGTTTGTTGCCAATCCTATCTGACTATATCCTTGCAGAGAGTTCAAAGTGTTTGCTAAGAGCGTATTGTTTTCCTAGGCTAAAGGACAGTGTGATAGTAATATGAAAGTGGCTTCTGCTAGGAAAACAAAACCATGCTGACGAAAATGTTTCTAGGTGAAAGTGCACTGCTGCAGGCCTACTTAGCTAAAATAACGTGTAGAAAATATGGCTAAAATAGCTATAGAACAGTCTGGATGGTGTCTTCTGTCTATATGCTGCACGTATGTGTGTTTGACTGTCCTTGATTTACCGCTAAAGTCAGGATGTATTCAATCCTATAAAGGTTTAATGCATTGTGCATAGTCTGGAATGTAAGTTCTGCCAAAATTTAGAAAGCTCAACACTGATTGGAGCTTCTTTATTGTTTTTGGTGGTTGTAGTTGTGCGCATTTGTACACAAAAATTGGGGTGCAATGCTCTTGCCTTCATTTGACAACTCGTATCGCATGCACATTTGTGTATCGCCTCCTCCGGGGCGGTCTTGGTGTGTGATCTTGCATCCGTCGGGTGTCACTGTGTCTTATACACCAGAGATCTGGGCCCAAACTCAAGGACAGCTGCGCAGATATTTGCAGATTTTGCACCCTTGTTTGGACTCGAAATCAGTTACAGCAAATCCATAGCATTCTTATTCTGTAAGACGGCTATAGGGGATACAATTGCTTTTGGTAACAAAACATTGCAAGTAGCCACTTACACCATCCGGTATTTAGGAATACACATATATAGAACACCAGTAGATCTGTAGGAGGGCAACTTACAGAGAGCAATAATCTTGCTCTTACATTTGTCTTACCACAAAATGTGCCACTTGTGTACATTTAAGGTTGTTTGGATGGCTGCTGCTGGTCTATTTGCAGTTAATCGGTTTGTCAGTTTGATTAATTTTATAGGATTGCCTTAAACTGGAACCCACAATAGAGGCTTATGGTGTTGTTGAAATGCTCACATAGATTTAACAGACTTGATATCTTTTTGTTTATTACTTCCAGTGTTATGTCGACCACTGGGCAATGATCTAGTGCTCTTGCCTCCCATGGCTTGTCTGTAAGTTGCTGCTCGACCTCAGAGCGAAACCCTGATATCCAAAGCCATGCATGCCTGCTGAGTAATGTATTGGTGTTAACATGACTTTTCTGCTACAAGTATGTAAGCACTGAAGTCACTTTTTCTCATTGAACAAATACTGAGCTTGTTAGTTTCCTTGAGTAGCTCCCTGCCAGAGTTGTTCGCCTAAAATAACTGGAAGTAACTGCTTCGATACTTACCTAAGTTAAAAAAAAAAAAAAAAAAAACATTTCTAAGTATCTAGTTGAATTTGCCAATGCTTGTTTATGGTTAAGTAAAAAAATACATGTTTACTGTACCTTGTAAATTCTTTATCTCCAGAAAACCCTGGTGAATCTTTTTTGTTTTAGTCTCTAAAATACAATCCGTTTTTATAAACTAATTGTTGGAGTGCCTTGTGTATTTCTTCTTCAATGGTTATGGTGCTTCTTGTTCCTTTGTGTAAGCTTGACTGCTCAGAGTCACAGCTACCCAGGGTTGAGCTAAGAGTTTGGCAAACTGAAACTACTGGTCGTAAGGGGATTGGTAAGTGTATTGGAGAGTGAGGTCGCACAACCACACCCTATATCCTCACATTACCTTTCTGGTATCTGTGCCACAGGTTCTCCAGTGTCTTGGGCAATGTGCATTCTATGGTGCATGATGTCTGTGGGATTATTGTGTCCCTCAGTGGTGTGATTGTCACAGTCTTTTGTTAACTGTATGTTTTCAAGCCTATTCTGCTTCAAGGTTGAAACGCTACTTGATCCTATAAACTATATTTGTACTTTCCCATGTGTTTTTGAGGTTGTGGTGACCTTTGAATGTAATCCTGTTTTTATAGTCTGTGTAAGGAAATGCCTCCTTGGCATGGTTACCCCCTGACTTTTTGCCTTTGCTGATGCTATGTTTTGAATTGAAAGTGTGCTGAGGCCTGCTAACCAGGCCCCAGCACCAGTGTTCTTTCCCTAACCTGTTCTTTTGTTTTACACAATTGGCACACCCTGGCATCCAGGTAAGTCCCTTGTACCTGGTACCCCTGGTACCAAGGGCCCTGATGCCAGGGAAGGTCTCTAAGGGCTGCAGCATAGCTTATGCCACCCTGGGGACCCCTCACTCAGCACAGACACACTGCTTGCCAGCTTGTGTGTGCTGGTGAGAACAAAACGAGTAAGTCGACATGGCACTCCCCTCAGGGTGCCATACCAGCCTCTCACTGCCTATGCAAGTATAGATAAGTCACCCCTCTAGCAGGCCTTACAGCCCTAAGGCAGGGTGCACTATACCATAGGTGAGGGCACCAGTGCATGAGCATGGTACCCCTACAGTGTCTAAACAAAACCTTAGACATTGTAAGTGCAGGGTAGCCATAAGAGTATATGGTCTGGGAGTCTGTCAAACACGAACTCCACAGCACCATAATGGCTACACTGAAAACTGGGAAGTTTGGTATCAAACTTCTCAGCACAATAAATGCACACTGATGCCAGTGTACATTTTATTGTGAAATACACCACAGAGGGCACCTTAGAGGTGCCCCCTGAAACTTAACCGACTGTCTGTGTAGGCTGACTAGTTCCAGCAGCCTGCCACACTAGAGACATGTTGCTGGCCCCATGGGGAGAGTGCCTTTGTCACTCTGAGGCCAGTAACAAAGCCTGCACTGGGTGGAGATGCTAACACCTCCCCCAGGCAGGAGCTGTGACACCTGGCGGTGAGCCTCAAAGGCTCACCCCTTTGTCACAGCCCAGCAGGGCACTCCAGCTTAGTGGAGTTGCCCGCCCCCTCCGGCCACGGCCCCCACTTTTGGCGGCAAGGCTGGAGGGAACAAAGAAAGCAACAAGGAGGAGTCACTGGCCAGTCAGGACAGCCCCTAAGGTGTCCTGAGCTGAAGTGACTCTAACTTTTAGAAATCCTCCATCTTGCAGATGGAGGATTCCCCCAATAGGGTTAGGATTGTGACCCCCTCCCCTTGGGAGGAGGCACAAAGAGGGTGTACCCACCCTCAGGGCTAGTAGCCATTGGCTACTAACCCCCCAGACCTAAACACGCCCTTAAATTTAGTATTTAAGGGCTACCCTGAACCCTAGAAAATTAGATTCCTGCAACAACAACAAGAAGGACTGCCTAGCTGAAAACCCCTGCAGAGGAAGACCAGAAGACAACAACTGCCTTGGCTCCAGAAACTCACCGGCCTGTCTCCTGCCTTCCAAAGAACTCTGCTCCAGTGACGCCTTCCAAAGGGACCAGCGACCTCTGAATCCTCTGAGGACTGCCCTGCTTCGACGACGACAAGAAACTCCCGAGGACAGCGGACCTGCTCCAAAAAGACTGCAACTTTATCCAAAGGAGCAGCTTTAAAGAACCCTGCAATCTCCCCGCAAGAAGCGTGAGACTTGCAACACTGCACCCGGCGACCCCGACTCGGCTGGTGGAGAACCAACACCTCAGGGAAGACCCCCGGACTACTCTACGACTGTGAGTACCAAAACCTGTCCCCCCTGAGCCCCCACAGCACCGCCTGCAGAGGGAATCCCGAGGCTTCCCCTGACCGCGACTCTCTGAAACCTAAATCCCGACGCCTGGAAAAGACCCTGCACCCGCAGCCCCCAGGACCTGAAGGACCGGACTTTCACTGCAGAAGTGACCCCCAGGAGTCCCTCTCCCTTGCCCAAGTGGAGGTTTCCCCGAGGAAGCCCCCCCTTGCCTGCCTGCAGCGCTGAAGAGATCCCTTGATCTCTCATTGACTTCCATTGCGAACCCGACGCTTGTTCTAACACTGCACCCGGCCGCCCCCGCGCCGCTGAGGGTGAAATTTCTGTGTGGGCTTGTGTCCCCCCCGGTGCCCTACAAAACCCCCCTGGTCTGCCCTCCGAAGACGCGGGTACTTACCTGCTGGCAGACTGGAACCGGGGCACCCCCTTCTCTCCATTGAAGCCTATGCGTTTTGGGCACCACTTTGAACTCTGCACCTGACCGGCCCTGAGCTGCTGGTGTGGTAACTTTGGGGTTGCTCTGAACCCCCAACGGTGGGCTACCTTGGACCAAGAACTGAACCCTGTAAGTGTCTTACTTACCTGGTAAAACTAACCAAAACTTACCTCCCCCAGGAACTGTGAAAATTGCACTAAGTGTCCACTTTTAAAGTAGCTATTTGTGAATAACTTGAAAAGTATACATGCAATTGAAATGATTCAAAGTTCCTAATGTACTTACCTGCAATACCTTTCAAACAAGATATTACATGTTAAATTTGAACCTGTGGTTCTTAAAATAAACTAAGAAAATATATTTTTCTATAACAAAACCTATTGACTGGATTTGTCTCTGAGTGTGTGTACTTCATTTATTGTCTATGTGTATGTACAACAAATGCTTAACACTACTCCTTGGATAAGCCTACTGCTCGACCACACTACCACAAAATAGAGCATTAGTATTATCTATTTTTACCACTATTTTACCTCTAAGGGGAACCCTTGGACTCTGTACATGCTATTCCTTACTTTGAAATAGCACATACAGAGCCAACTTCCTACAGTCAGCATTTATAATGCTTCTCTTTCTGAGCCTAATTCGACTTTGTCAAATTCCACCTCAAAAGCTTCCCGATGACACTTGGTAGAACACTTCTCTTTCATCAATTAGCTTGTCAGGTGTCTATCCCGTTGCTGCTAAAGGCTCCTTTTACAATTAAACGTTTACATGCCGGACTATTATTTTCATTGCAGTTCCTCAGTAAGTGTAAATCAAACACCCTGTTAAGTTATGATGAAGAGAATATAGTATTACCTCTTGGATAGAATTTAAGTTCCAATTATTTCCATGCTCCGCCGTCCACCCTCCAAAGAGTCATTCCATCAGTCCTGTGGATTCTCTTAAAATTCCAACGCTGTCTTGCACTTTTTGCTCTGTGACAGCGTCAGTGCCTTTTTCTGTTGGCCTCTGCTGTCCAGATAGTGTCTCTGTGTGATTTTGCAAGCGAACTCTGAATCCGCTCCAAACAAAACTTGTGGTGGTAAAAAACAGTCTGTGCCATGGGGCTTCCCGAGTTTCGGAGGCCTGAGTCTTTCCATGCACGCGCAAAACTAAGAGAAAGGCTGAACAAACGCGGTCATATTAAAAAAAAACAACAATAGACGGCAGGAGAGCGCAACGATTCATGTCGCAAATGTTATGGCTATACTGGCACCAGCGCCAGACTGTAATTTGTTACATCTCGTGTCAAACCAGCCTCATATAATGGCATTATGGTTTTTAAACGGACATATCAATATTCCGTATAAAACCTCACCATCGAGCAGACAAGTTCATGTTAGTCCTCCGGGGGTTTTGAATAAGAGTTGAATATGAACGTAAAGCCAACAAAGGGAGAGAGGGAAACATATTTTTTTCTATATTTGTACACAAAACATTATTAATTTGTCAAGTGTAGTAAGCATTTTAATCGAGTGGGAAGCTACTTTGTCCTCTAGATAGGAGGACACGTTCCAGAAAATATGTTTAGGGGAGAGGAAAGAAAAACGATGCTTGCGAGCCACCCACAGGTGACATGAACTATGGTAGTGATAGAAAGTCCTTAAGTTGTTGACTCAAGTGTAAGACTAGACATGACCAAGAAACATCTTATTGTAAAGATTTACAAGATAGCCAATGTTTGTGTGATACAACATTAAGAAATTAGGGTGAGAAATGGAAATAAGAAAGGGAATGAGTTGAGAATCTGATACTTAAGAAGACCGAATATGTGAAGTAGACACCTGATATCACTACAGGCATTCCAGTTACTTTTGATTTAGAGTAAAAAGTTGGAAATGTTATCAGTCAGTGCACTCCTATCATTCAATTTACAATTCTGATTGTGGCTGGATGCTGATGGGACATCTTACAAAATGTATGTTTGCTGATAACTGGTATCATTATAAAACCTGTAGGCTTATTTGTCAAATATATCAGTTACTGTGAATGAATGTGATTGCAATGTCGTTGTTACAAGAGTGGACTTTGTTACATTTAACAAATAATGTTTTTGTTTTACAGCGTTTCAGTGCTGGGAAATTAGTCCATGAAGCCTCCAATATGGGTAAGCACTCCTCTTAATTTTGAACAGTCAGTGATACCCTGGTTGAACTACCTAAAGTAGCATGGTCCGTGGTAAAAAAGAAAGATTTTGTTTGCAATTCCATAGCATATGGTGCAGTGCAGGCTGATGATTAGTGCATCACACCACCTTATCACTAAAGTTTTGGCAACTGCAAGCCATGCAAGAATTGATGTCTTAAGAAACGTGTTCACAGAATTATGACTCCTGGAAAAATCGTTTTCGTGATAGTTTTTACTTTGTCCTTAATAGAATAAAAACTATTACATTATTGAGAGTTTGTTCTCTTTTCTAAAGAGAGAACTGTCACATTGAAGGACGTGTAAATTTGTAGTGGTCGTGGGATAATTGATTTTTATGACCAGAAAATGGAAGTGGTTTTGGGAAAACCTGCTGGAATCTCCCAGACTTACATTTCCCAAGTATTATAGCAAAACCGAAAACCGATCAGCCAGTAGGATTGTTAAGGCTCTGCTTAGGACGCTAGCAGTATTCGGAGAAACTCACAATAACATCAAAGGTAAAACAACTGGATATCTGCCCGTAAAATACTATTTCTAAAGCCAGCAACCTTAAAGAAAGTGCAATCTTAACATCTTTCCAAGTTTTCTTCATGGTTATCACCCAAACTATTGAAAGAGGTAGCTGTCCCATTCTGGCCAAGCCTTTAAAGACAGGTTAAGTTAAAGGGTCATCCTTGCCGAACCAGAAGGTGGCATATATGTTTATCCTTCAAATGAAAGTGCTACACCTTTTGGAGTAGTAACACACTATCAGTTCCATATCTTCTGACTGAAGCTCAAGGTTGTAGGAATATACTTAATACTCTGATTGGCTCTAGCGAAAGCACAATGGCCATCGGAGTTTGTAGAGTGATATATAGTTCATGCCAAGTTCCCAAAAAAGATATAAAAATTATTAAATCTGTTTGTACTTCATGAAATCAACCCACATTTTGCTGCTTCATAAACCTACGCTGGCTTCCAGTAACGCAGACAATAGAATTCAATACTTTCTGCACCATGTTAATGACTCTTTGGGGTTTTATTCCAAATTACTTACAGAATCTTACTCATTTACTGTTTTGTCTGTCCGCTTATATCAAGCAAAGGAAGTGTGATACTTCAGACAAAATTAAATGGTAAAAGATGAAGCTGTGAACCAGAACGATTTATCATTATCTATGGCACTTCCAACTGTTGAATACCTGGAGCACACGACAGAGGAATCATCCAACTCTGGCAGCCTTTAAAAGAAACCTGAAAACATATTTGGTGCCCCTGACCTCCCTCATACTCTGCCCACCTTCCTCTAGGAAACAATCGGACCCCAACAAGTTAATATTGGACATAGCAAGGACCAATTGAGGAAAGTGTTTTGATGTGTTGCGGCATGTTTTAGTTATAGAAGCGCATTCCCCGGATGGGAGATTTGAGTAGTATGCATCTGTAAGTCTTGCATTAGAATTTGTACTTCTCTTGCAATATTTACTGTTTGCCAATTTGTTTTGCATTGTCTCTTGTAAATCACTTCTCAGGGAAGAATGCCTTTCATGACTGCCAACACACTCCTGTCTCATGTAATGCCATTCACAAGCATCAGGCATTCAAGTGTCTGTCATGACAAATATGTATCTGGGCTCCAGAACGGCTTCTGTCTTCTGCGATGCTAATGGCCGCTATGGCAGAGTGAAATGCCTATTATAGCAGTCAACGCACACTTGTCATGACATGCATTGTGACTGCATCACATCAGTAAAGGCATAAGAGGAGACAGTCTGTGCACCCTTGCTACCTGTAAAGGCATTTACTGGTTATATTCGTATATCTATCATAACATCTAGGTAACCTTAGAAAGCAAGATTTTGAGGTGGAGTTAATTTCTTTCCTATTTTAAAAGTGAACAGTAACTACAATCAAAGAAAAACACATGACTTGTCACCAGTTACCTTGGCCACGGCCTGTCTACCACATTTATCCCTTCTCTCATTTTCCAAGTGTGTGTGTCTCCGGTGCACTGGAGGACCTTTCCACATTTTTCTTCCAGTCTCTAAATTAGCTATTCCTCAATGTCCCTTCCTCCAGTTGACTCCAAAAGCGACCGCAGGCTGTTTCTCGTAATATCCCTTTCAGTGACTCCCACTCATTTGTCTACTTTTTGAGTTCCCATATAAACTTCCAACTAGTTTCCCCCTGTGATAATATAGGTAATTACTCCACCTCTGTCCCTAGATGCAACTGCTCTACCGTCGTCCCCCCCCCCCCCCCCCATGACCTTTTCTAGGGCCATACTGGCTTCCCTGTCTGACACACCCAACACTATGTATTGTCCTCTGAAAACGACCACGTGACCCCCCTAGATGTGCATCCAGATGTCCCCTTTCATTCCCTCTACAATACAGGTTCCCATATATACTCCTCCAAGGTCCCACGGACTCTTCTGCTTCCTCTTCTAAGTGTCCCATGTACCCTCCCTGGCCCACCTTTCAGTTGCTGCCATTCCAGATTTGTACCGTCTTCACTTTGCCACCCGTCCCTCAATGCCTTATGTGTCCTCACCAGGTGCTGTAAATGGTCTAAAAATGCCAGTATGAGGGGCCACAGACCGTTGGTTCCATATTACAGATGCCTTCATTTCATTGTGCTTGCCCACACTCCTACCAATCTAGGACGTGCTGTCAGTAACTTCATTCCTTTACGCCCCTGCTGCAACATTTTCATTGCGGCAGTGTGAACAACTTACTAAATGAGATAAACATTTTTTGGAAAGTGTTAAGCAACTAATGAATAGATTACTGATGTTATTGTTTAGTCAAATACTTGAGCTCCATTCAGCAGATCTCTTTTACTGCCTCTATTGGTTTTTGTGTTTGTGTGTATTTATATCTAGAATGAAGTTTATTACATGCATCACCTTGAGTCTGTCTTTAATCAGCATTTGTCACTGTAGAAGCAAAATGTTAAGAACTTGTTACCAAAAGGTGCCCTAATCTTTCAACTGACCTGCTCTCCTCTCAAGAAAAATCATTAATACAAACATTTACATCTACACAGATGTGCATTTCTTATATACAGTATGTTTATAGCGCTGTGATTTTTGTTTCCTGATAATTATTGGCCTATATAGTTTGTATTAACAGTGTGTGTATAATGTTATAATGTGCACTTGTCAATTGTTTTTTTTGCCATGTTGGTGATATCCACTACATGGATCCATACATATCCAATGATGGTGGATATAAATCAGTGTAAGAAGCAGTGGTCTGCCACTCCCTACTCGCCCCCGCCAAACTCCAATGATGGCCAATGTGTGTGTCACAGTTATTAATGTGCATCCCACATCACACAAATGAGGCTTCTTTTTGCTTTCAGTCCAGTAGGGAAGGATGGGCCATTGACGCATAGAGGTCAACCCACATGACCCTCAATGATAGTCAGTTGTGTTACTTTTCAAGGTTGTGAAGCCATTTTTTCTACTTTGTTGCACCTTGTTACCATCTGTCTTGCACCACTCCAGATGAAAGTGTTGATTTCCTGAAGCCGGCGGCTGCAGAAGTGAAAGAAATGTCGTGGGAGAACCATCGTAGTTCACTGAAGCACAGGAAAATGTTTAAAGCTTACCCGGGACAACAGCGATTGCATGCAGTACACGAACTTCGACTTTCTGATAATCCAGTATGTATTGCTTAACTTACTTCATGCGCTGGTATTTATGATTTGGATTCCTATAAAAGTCCAGCATGCCACATGGAATACTTCAGCCGTTCACACACTGAAGTGTACCTTGTTTTATATAAGTGTATTGTCAGAAATGCAGTGCAAACAGAGCTTTCAGCTATATGTAGATTTGTTAAAACATTTTTTAAGCAATGAACATCCTTGTTGGCAGTCTGAGACACCATAAAAAAGAAGTGATAGAGCTTTCTCCAAAGTGGTGAGAGTTCTGATCTGTGACACTACGGTTTATTTTAAATTTACCACCTTTTAGATGTGTGCTTCTGTATCCCTTCATTGTTCTAGTTTCACCCAGCAGTCATACTTTTCCAGGAATCTGGTAAGTGATGTGCTGCAAAATTCAGATTGTCACACACAGTTTTGCCTTTCTGAAACAAACCTAGGCCCAGTCAGCCTAATGATAATTTAATGTTTGGCCTCACAAAGTAACTATTTAATCCCAGGACATGTTTATAGTGCACTTGAAACCAGATGAAGCCCCCAGCAGCCTAAGCCCTTTCTAGATCTGACTCTTGCCTTCTCAATAAAGTCCCACCTGCCCAAAGGACTTGCAAATAGTTGGTCATTTCTATAGAAACCTGTTTTAACATTATCACCTATTATTATGGTCCCACATTGAAGTGGTCATATGGAGATAACCTTTGACCTGGCCTAATTAACGTTAGTGATTGTCTGTCATAGCTGAGCAATTATGTTGCAGAAGAGACACACCACGGAGGGCAAACACATTATTGCAAAATGAAAATAAAAAAATGGTCATTACTTTCCAGCCATCAAAACAATGTTTTAACCGTATGCAATTAAATTATCATTAACCATTTGGAATTGGCTTCGCTGTGCCAACGGACCATCAATTAATGTCTCCATTTGAAGATAGTAGGCTACTTGGAAGCAATGCTAAAGATGACATATTTACTTCCTGTCTTCAGGTTTTGAAATGGAAAGCTCACAGCTTCTCTGTTTTTTCCTTTTCTAGTTTTGGGCTTTTAAATATTTTGTATGTACAATCCAAGGTTTGTGGGAAGAGGGTCTGTTTAAAAATACAGTGTCTCTCTGCCTAGGCACTGGTGTTTAGAATCAATAAACCTTATGGTGTGACTCCTTTTCAGTATGGATCCTAGGCCCTAAAACACCTGGGACCTGCATGACTGTACTGTTTGAAGAGTAGAGGAATGAAATGGGTGAGGAGCTGATGGTGGGATCATCTGGCTTAAAGATTAGGAATACTACAAAGAGTACAAAAATAATAATAATTTAGGCAGTATGTGACTGATCTCCACCTCTGGCATAGAAATGCATAGCAATGACTGTTTTTCCCAAACCTGCAGTTGATCTGGCTCCACTTTTTGTTCACTAACCCATGATTAACAGTTTTTTGATCGTCCATTTTCAGTGTCCCGTAAGAATGACACCTGAGCTCATGCAAGACCCCATTATGGTGTTCACTTGTGCTCTCTGGCAACTTGATCAGTTTTGGGGTAGTTATTAATTACTGTAAACCCTGCCTAAAAGTGCGTACAGATTGTCAAATTGATGCGCTTAAAACAAAGATAAATGAAAGAGTACAAAGCACATACCCATGCATATTAGAAATGTTTTTTTGAAGGGACTCATGTAACACTGCCTGCGAAATATGGAATACAACAAAGTATATAGCGGTTGTAAGTTATGTGTTATCATTGATAACCACTATAAAGTATAATGAGCGTATAGGAAGGTGTGATTTAGAGCGCATAGAAAATATAACTGCGTTCTTTTGAGGGTGGGATTTAGAACACCTGGAAAATATAACTACATTCTTTTGTTTAAGGGTTCAACAATAGGAAAGGAATGTTGTCCAATACTGAGTCTGAAAACACTGGGCATTGACCAAGCCTCTGGTGCGAGATTAGGGAGAGTTGAGCTAGGAAAGTGACTATAAAAAGTAGGTCAGTGATTCCCAGCAATTACACGGGTCTACATATTGGCCAGGTAGCAAGTGAAGTGCCTGAGTATCCGCCACACCCCAAACGCCCCTCAGCTGTTTGAGGGATGTGAGCACCATCCAGTAATCTTAAATGGACGGTGTTCGTCACATGGGTTAAAAACCGTCTGGTTCTTGTTTTAGTGGGAGCACATGCACAGTAAGGAGACAAATTACAAAGGGTCATGTTGGAGTGGCCATCTCTGCTTGTTGTGGGAAGTGTTGTCTCTAGCACTTGCTATCTAGTTAACCTGTCATTGCATCACATGCAATCTGGCTGTCTGGCTATATCAAGAAAAATTAACTTGGTAATAGTTAGATTTTGTTAATCTGTAAACATGTCAATGTATGGAGCTGATTCCAAGTTTCTAACCCCAAATTGTCAACCAACTTTTTTGGGAGCTCTGATGCTTTTATTAAGGCAAGTTTGCATTGTTAAAGTGTATGTTTGGTCTTATCCCATTGCCAGTTTCTTGTGATTCCCCCTTTTCATATTCTTATTATTCTTATGTTCATACCAATTTTCTCTTTCCTTGGGTCTGCAGTTTTTTTTCCTAGATTTCTTTCACAAGTTTAATACCTTGCGTCTTTCTACCATTTTAAGCCTCCTGTAATGTGTAAAGCTGCTTTAAGAAATCAATAATTAAAGAAAGAAAGAAATAAGTTAGTTCTGACCATGCTTCTTCTTAACTTTCAGTTTCATATAAAAAAGCCTGCTGCATTGGACCATGCTTGCAAGTCACCAGCTCTGCCTAATCTGTGGTTTCAACGGTTCCAAACAGGTAAAACATTGGTTCTGGGTTTTTTTACGTGGAAATTTGTACACCCCATGTGTAAAACAATTTCATCAAGCTGTTCCACGTCAGGTCATTGGCCAAGAGACATTTTTGTACTAATACTGTTGCACAATAACCATTGATGTACTGGGGCTAGATATGCATGCAATCCTTATCAAGGTCTGTCCTGATGTTGATACCTAATGCAATCTTTTAGGTCTCCTGACTAATCTTTGCATTTAACCCCAGGTGTCTGAAATGGTGAGTGTAGTAGTACATCAAACCAAACTTCCTTAGGATAGCCATGCTTTCAAGTATGGATGTTCAGTTGCATCATAATTAGTGACTGCTTTACTATCAGAATAATATGTGAAACGTATTCGCCTATTTTTTGCTAAATGCAGCAATCTGTGTTGTTGGAGAAAGCCTATGAGGTTCCTACCTGTGTCTGAGAAAATGTGGATATTTTAATGTGAGCCACCCAATAGCACGTTTGCTCCACTGTATGCTGTGAACTGCACCTCTTTCCGCAATGCATGAAGCACAGTATATGGAGTATGTAGCCAGTCGGTTTGATCTACACAAGTTTATATTATGTTAGCTTGCTCATTTTGGCATTTATTACTTACCTGTGGTTTGCTGATTTCTGTCATCTTATAAAGGAATGTCTTCATCTGAAAGCTCCGTAGCCTCTGGCGATAGTGTAACGTTAAGACAAACTGCAGACGTAATTGTTGACAAACCTACTGCCAATGGACATTCAAGACACCCTGTTCACGCTGTTTATACAACCTCACAGAAACCACGGCCAGGAAGAAGCTTGTACCTCGAAAGTTGGAAAACACCAAGGTATGCAATTCTATTCTTTTAAGTCTTTATTTTTTTAACATGATGTAAAAATATGAGAACATATTAGTTTTATGTGCACAGTTAGCATCTGGCTCAAAAAAATGACTGCTTGAAGGCAAATTCAAAGTGCTTCCTAATTTCCCTTCTGTGCACTCACAACTGAAACCAGGCTCAGATGGATACCTCAATTAAATTTAGAGTAAAAACAAAACTACATCTTGCCCTGGAACCAGATATTCCAAATTCACTCTTTCTGCCAATTACCCTGCTTAGAAGAAGCGACTATTAAGGAATGGCTTATGTCAGCATGTCATTTTTTATGAAAATCTTTTTTTTTTTTTTTTTTTAATGTGTCCAACGTTCTCTGTTGCCTGCCATTGTTAGTATTTGTGCTGCAGATCCGGGGTTCATTCTGTCCTCATCTGCTGCATAGACTATGCTAAGAGGATGATTTGCCTGAAGTATGGAATCACTAAAAATGTGTAGTGAAGAGTCTGATTTTAAATTATCATGCACATCATTGTTTGTGAATCAAGTTGAAGCTCAAACCTATTCAAATAGAACTATTTGGCAGGCTTGGGGCTCCTTTCCCACTCATAAACTAACTTTAAGCAAACGTTTGAAACTCTTCTTCTCTTGATACCATCCACTCGTGTTGTTACACGTGCCTCTCCCCGAAAGACTTTGGCATCATCGTCCGAAGCAAACTATGAATGTATTTTGCCTTCTGCTCATTATTGTTTGTAATGCTGTTTGCCTGACTTACCAAAGAACAGTTTCTCTGTTAGAGGAAAAAAAGGAAAATATTTAGAAGCTGTGTAAGGTTTTCTCTGACAGCCTTAAGACACATGTGACAAAATCATATGGGGGAAAATTATACCTTTTATAACTGATTTGGTGTTTTACTTCGAATTCTTGTTTCTATCTATACTGTGCATCCCTCACGCTTTGTACATGCTTAAAATAGACATTTTCTTCCTGCAGTGGTGCACTAACTACTGTTGTTGGAAAGTTGAACCACCATGTTTCTGCCTATGAAAAATCCTTTCCCATCAAACCAACGACAAGTTCAACATGGGGTAGTTCATATCGTCGTAGTCCCATAAAGGCACAAAGGCGATGTATAAGTGCTGCAGAAGAGGTAAATAAGTTAAGTTGAAATTAAGTTTTATGTAATTATTGTACGCCTTTCTTTGCTAATGCATTCAAACTTTACAGTTGAAGCCTTTATTTTAACCTCGCATCAATCTCAAAACTGTGCTGTGACTTAATGGCAGTATATGGAGATTGTAGGTTTTTCAGCTGTCCTTTTTCCACATAAGTTCCCTTACTACTTTTTCGTCCTCCATGCTTTTACCTAGCACCAATATCTTTACCTCCACTGTGTAATGATCTTGCCTATTGTACGCTTGCTTTAATTCTCTCGGATTTGTCTTAAAAGAACATTGCTCATTTATGTTGGCAACCAACCTTTCAAATAATGGGCTTAATTATACCAGATCTGTAAGGAGATGAGGGCTTCCAAAAAGACGAAGTCTCTCATAGAAGCACTGTTACAAAAACTTGTACTTTCAATTTGCACTATCTGTATCTCTCCCCTCTTCCTCTTCTATCTCTTTGTCTTGCACCCATTTATTTATCTTCCATCTTCTTTTCTAACTTTATTTATCTTTCTTTCTCCATCTTTCTTACTTTCTTTATTTGTATCCCTCTCGCTTTGTTTTTGTCTCCCTTTCTGAATCCGTCACACTACCTGTCTTCCTTGCTTTAGCTTTCTTTCTCTATATCTAGTTCCATCTTCCTCTATCTAGCTTCCTCTGCCTTCCTGTTGTCTTCTCAGCCTTTCTCCAGTTGTTAGGTCTTTCTTTTTCTTCCTGATTCTGTCTTTCTCCCCTCTTCTCTTTATCTGCCTTCTCCAGTCTACCTCTGTTCTCCTCACTATTTTTCTCCATCTCTAGTCCACTCTTTATAGCTCGGTCTGTCTTTCTCTCAGTTGGTGTCTTCCTTTCTTCATCATCTTCTTATCTTCGTCTAACTCAGTGTTTTTCTCTATCCCTGTCTGTCTTCCTCTCTAGCTCTGTCTTTGTCTCTTAAGTCTTCTATCTCTGTCTTCCTCTACCTGTCTAACTCTATATACTTTAACTGCTTGTTTATTCGTTTACTTCTGTCTCTATCTTTATCACTGTATCTCTTATTTTGCCACATTTCTTCCTCTTTCTTTCTCCATCTCCCACTAAGTGCCATCCTCAGTCTTCCTCTTTTTATCTTCCTCTCCAACTCTGTAATATTTTCCCTATCTTCTGCCTTGCTCTGTTGCTATTTTCTTCTTTCTTTTGTTCTTGATTGTATCACATTGTTAAGCCACTTTCATTCAATCATGAGACTGATTGCATTATTTGTATAGGCCTTTCTATAGCTTGTGAGGTTGTGATCATCATACTCTCTCTGCCTTCCTTCCTCTTTTTTTTCATAGATTCTCTGATTCAGCCTGTTAGTGAATCAAAGAAAGCCACCAACAGGCAGGCCAGAACTTAACTGGAACAGAAAATTTAAGAAAAATAGCCAGGTTGCAAAACTTGCAAGGCCATCATAATTTATCAGTTGATACGTTTATTGCAGTGAATGTCAAGCAAATAACTACCCCAAGATGCAAGAGGGACAGAAATGAGCAGTTGTGATAAAACAATGATGACTAATCTCAAAAAGGAAAGGCTTGAGGAAACTGGCATACAAGGGCTCTGAACTTAGACAAATAGAGACTTCCAGTAAGTGGGAAAACTAGACCTCATCAGACGTGTAAGAAATGGACAGAGCCACGTCCACATACGTTATGCTGCTGTTGACATGGTAGTACTCCTAATAATTTGATTACTTTGTTCGGCATATTGTAACTTGGCCTCCGTAGTGTTTTATGTTAGTCATACAACGACTTGGCTTCCTGAATGTTTTATTACCCAAGATATGACATAGATGCACAAAAACATGAGTGTGGGCAGGCAGGGGAACACAAACGGTACTGCTGACTGAACTCAAAGACCAGGTTTAGTAGGAAGCAATAGACTAAGAAATACATGTCTCAGGCCAGTAGCTTTTTTTATTGTCCTCCATTTTACACCTCTGCTGTTGTGGAATGTAAGTTGATACTGGTGCTTCAAAGTACTGTCCTTTAGTGTTACTGCCTGATCTGGTGGTATAGAGTCGTACGCTTGAAAACAGATTAAAACGTTTCTGTAGGTATACAAGAACATCCCTGAAGATATCATTTTACAATTAGTTGATGCCAACTTTACCCAAAGATTTCCAAAAACTTATAGTTTGAGTACACAATACAGTACCTTGTTATGTTAGACATAATCACTTTTAACTGTTGAAGTTTTACACCTGTTGCTTTTTCGGCACCGAGATGACTGACCCCCAAGTGCACCTTACTCATACAGAGGCAAATTACTCTGCAAAGGCTGTGTGAGCCTGCTTTCTGCACCCCCATGGGAACATTAGTATTACAAAAGGACTCCCAGACACTAGTTTAGCTCTTTCTGTATTACAGATCGCACAGTGCTACTAGTGCACATAGACACTCTCATGGGGATGTTCCGTCACTTGTATGGGGCGCCCTATGCAATTAAGAAACACTTTGCTTCTGTGCCCACTCTGTATTACTGATGTGGGCATATAAGCAAAGGAACTGTCAGGATGCACATATTGCACGGTGAGTCAAACCCACCACTTGAACTCCACTCCTTCAACCCGGGACAATTCTCCAACAGAGTTTGGGAGAATGGGTAAACCCCTCTCTCAAAGATGTCCCCCTCCAAGCGGCTTTATTCACTCACTAGAGTTTCCTGCAGGAGGATCTCTGCCCTCTTTCAAATGCAGGGCATGTTACCACCTGCACAATGAAAAGCGGACAGGCAGGTTCCAACAGTGAGTCTGCTTTTTGCTAATGCACCACTCTTTAGGCAAGTGCGAGTTTTCAGCTTTGTTGGAGACAGTACATTAACTGTATTAACTATAATAGTGCACACTGTCCAACTGTGCACCTGGCACACCCATTTAAAGGTGTTCTGTGGCGTAAACAGGAACAGTGCGCCCCATATGGAAAGTGGGCCCAAAAGACTTTCACTTTTTGAAGGCCAGAAGAAAGGAGTCCAAGAGGAGGACAGGAGTCAAAGTATTCAACTCAGCTGCCTGTGCATAGGAGACTAAGGCCCTCATTACGACTTCGGCGGTCTTTTTCAAAGCCTGCTGAAGCAGCTGGAACCAGCTGACAGCCAGTACTGGCGGCATGCTGACTGCCATATTAGGATTTGTAGGAGGACTTCTGCCCATTTATGGGCAGAAGTCCGACTCAGTCGGCCTGGCCGATGGGGTTGAAGAGGCGGGTGCATCACCAGCACTGCCACAGCAGCAAGACTCCTCCCACCGTATTACGAGCCGTCATACGGCTTGCAAAGTCTTGCTGGTGTGGAGGTGCTGGTGGTGGAAAACCCGCAGGACCCATCCCCTCCAGAGCGACCAGCACGCCAGATAAGGAAAGGTGATCGTCTGAAAAGGGGGGGGAGGGGAAGGGGGGCACGAGGGAGTGTTGGTTGCATATGTGTGTGTGTGCGTGTATGTATGCTTATGGGGGTTTCTGAGTGCGTGTTTGTGAGCAAGTGAGTGGGGGTGCATGTGTGCGGATGAGGGGGTGCGCGTATGCAGAGGGGCGAGTGTGACTATGCATGCGCGGAGGGGGTGGGGTGTGAATGGTTGTGGATGGGGTGTGTGAGTGTATGTGGTTGGGTGTGGGGGGTTGAGTGAGTGAGTGTTTGTGGGTGGGTGTGCATGTATTTGTGTGAGTGAACGGGGGGAGCGGGTGAGTGTTTCTATGCAGTGCAGAGGGGGAGGGAGGTGTGAATGTGGAGGGGGTGCATATGTGTGAGTAGGGTGTGTGTATGTCAGTGTGAGTGCGGGTGTGGGTGTTTGGATAGATGTGTATGGTGGGGGGTGTTTTTAAGTGTGTGGATGGGTGGAGGGGTGCATGGCGGTGTAGGGACATGTGTGCATGTTTGTGCCGGTGACCGGAATGGGGATTCCTGTCCACAAGGGCGTTACCGCTAGGGTTTTCGTGGTGGGGTGAACGCCACAGAAAGCATGAAGGTTTGCAGGCTTGTAATCCAGCTGGCAGGCTCAGGCCTACTGCCAGCCTGGAGGTGCTCAGCGCCGGCCACGTCGATGCGACCGCACTGGCGGGCCAGGCTGCATTGTCAAGATTTTGGCTTCTGGCAAACCCCATAACTTGGAATGTGGCAGTCTTTACCGTCTGCTCCGCAGGGGTAAGACCTCCACAGCGAGGCCGTAATGAGGACCTAAATCTTTTGTTCTGTGGCATGTCTGTGCAGATTTTGCGAGTGCAGAGCCAACAAAATAGAGTGCAACTCAGCTGCCATTTTTTGATCAATTATTTTTTAAAGATATTTTCTAGACTAACCCAAACAAGAACAATCACTGTAATACAATTGCAGTCATATGTCGGCACTAACTGCAGTGATATTACCTGTTTGCAATGGTGATTTGTTCACATTATCTACAGTTAATTAAAGGACAAACAACATGAAGAGAACGTAATTGAGCAGCAGGTACCGTTTTTTTTATTCCACGAGATACCTGAAGAGAAAAAGCATCTGCAACCTACCATTACCTCTTTTTAATCTTGTAACATATATAGTTTAACAAGAATATTCCCCTAGCAATCAATCCAAACGTTACATTGTCAAGATATTAAAGCCTCACGATATGGAGTGGAGTTTATGAAGCCTCGAAGTGACAGTAAAGTATTCTTGGCTTGTTGGAACTTTGACCATGATAAAATAAACTGTTACCTGGATTTTCCACTGCCTCTGCTTGAAAGATCATCCACCAAAGGAATTTTGTCTTGGTGATACAAAATGAATATTATAAAAGGATTATTTACATACTTGCAATCATGGAATTCAAAGATTCGTAGAATTTGATGTGAATCAATGTGTTTGTGTTAATTTGTTACTACATTTGATAAATAAATTGTCTTGAGATAACTAATATAGGATTGTCCTGGGTCTATCACTTAATAAATCCAGTGGAAGATATATATATATATATATATATATATATATATATTGAAAAACATAAGCAAAAAATAGCCCACACATAATACTGATGAACTAGCAGTATTATTGTCATAATATAATGTTTATATTGATTCGTAGGGAAATTATTCTTGTTACAAAGTACATAGCAGCTCAGGTTCTCTAAGGATTAGAGTGCAAGTCCAGTTAGAGAACATGTTAACATGTAACTGCCACCAACTAAGGATAAATATAGATGTTGAAGAAGCGACATCAGGAATCTGTGGAGAACCTCAGTCGATCAGGAGAGGCTAAGGGAAAAGTATGAAAGTCTAGCACTTGAGAGTGAATCGAGGTAAAGTGAAATCAGTGGCACACTCTGCTAATTCCTAGCCTGCCTTGGTCCACACAGTTCTGAGTAAATACTGACAAGTGTGTGTTTTGGGAAGCTTTATCAAGTATGGGTCTGTGTGGATCAGGAATGTAATAAATGTGAAGGTTGAAAGGCTTTGTGCACGGTTTGAAATGCAGGGATACCCAAGCAGAATAACCCCTAAGAGCTGTGTGTTTTTGTGACTTAGTAGAACTGGCGTTTTCTCAACCAACATACTGTAGGTGCTCCCCTGTTATCTTCTCCATCACTGCTTGACGCAAAAGAAGGTAAAGACATTTGCTAGTCCCACTCAGAGAGTAGCCTGTTCACTGCAGTATTCGATTTCCGAGGAAGTATCTCTCCCTGTCTGTAGAATCCCTATCTGGGTGGTTGTGAACATAAATAGTCACTGGGGCCAGATCCCTGATAGGATGTGTGCCTAGTTTTGGATTACTAGTCTGAAATCCAGCTTTTGGGTTCCTTTTAGCTTTAGACTTTGAAAGGCCAGCTCCACAATCATTTCAGCCCACAAAGTACACTTTATGAAAAGAGTATGCCGTTGTGTCTCATAGTTGTGCCTAGCTTGCTTTATCATGCAGAATTACAACTATTGGTCATACCATTTTATAGTCAAGGAAAACAAAAAATTATCTGCAGTGACCTTCCAGGCATTACTCCGCTTTATATATTCCATAGTGCTTCACCTCTCACTATTATAACTGATCTTCAGTGCTTTGAAGTGGGCTGTCTGCACATAACTGCTACAGAAATAAACTGTACCATATATCCTTTCATTAGCGAGGAGTGTAAAGTACTATCTTCCACCTTAGAAGTAGTGCTCATAGACTTTACCAAAATTGGCATTTTTTTTGTTAATCTTCTATTCAAAATTGTATTTATTTGCCTATAGAAGTTCTTGTTATTGCACGCCAAAACTCTGAGCACCGGGTGGGAGAACACTTCATTGAACATAGCATGGAAATAATAGTGAAAAAGTGAAAAAAATATGACTAAGAACAGGAGTTCAAGTTTTCAGAAAGCTATTGGTATGTTTTAGTGCCCATTTGGGAAGACCAGATAAACAGACGAGTACAGACTGAGCGATCTTTTAGGTAGTCCTGTTTGAGGTCCCCTTTAAAAGCGGACATTGAAGTAGCGTGTCAGATATGTTTCTGTATCGCATTCCAGATTGTTGGCGCTTTGCCAGAAAACAACTGTGTTAGTGAGTGTAGAAGAATTTCTGAATCTGATAGTGTCCAACTTGAGCAGAGCTTGGCGTCTTCAAGTTCTCTTTCTGCAGCAAGTCTGAAGATTTTGAGGAAAGTATCCAGGTTTGTTAACCTGAAACTGCGATTTTGTCTTTCCTGTTGACAGACTGTTCGTGAAGAAGAAAAAGAAATTTACAGACAGCTGCTTCAGGTTGTCACAGGGAAGTCCTTTTTGACCACAACAACACCATCCGTGTTTCCGTCCCATCTGTAAGTTTATGATGTTTGGTTAGTGGGGATCTGTGTAACCTAGTATCCTCTGGTTTTCAAACTGAACCAGTCGTGTTGCATTTGTTTTGTAATGTAAATATTGTCTGCTTTAATTCTGAATTTCAATGTACTTTCCATGTTTGCACACAAATCCTTAAAGGTTTGGAGGTGGGTATGCCTGACTGCCTACATTTAAAAGCAGTGAGTACTGTTGAATGAACACAAGTTTTCAGCATGTTATAGAATATATGGTGCGCAATCTGTCGCTCTCTAGTAATGTTTTTGTTGTTGTTGTTACTTCACAGCATAGCTGTCTGCTTGAGCTCATATAATTAACAAAAATAGCTCCAGGAAGTGGTATTGAGACAGAGGCTTCGGCTTTGCTTCTGTGTTGATAATCTTATAAACCCATTTGATTCAGCAGTAGTTGTGCTAGCCCACTTAAGAAGTAGCCCCATTGCAATGCATTAAAAGTGCAATGTCTGTGCGTTGCAATGGAGGTGAATGCCTATTACTTTGAGTGGTGCACCAATTGCAGCAGCATGGTGCTGTTAAAAAAATGACATTTGCAAATCACCGATTTTTGTGGTTGACACATCACACACATGTAGCTAACACCAAAAAGGCATCTTAGGTTTTTATCCTTTCAGTGCAATATACCCTTATTCCTTTTTTGATGTCCACAATACATGTGTGACATGCAAAACAGTTCTGAAACAGAGCAAAAAGGAATTCAAGGGCACCACGCAAAGACTGACCTCCCACTAAAAACGTTTCACCCCACTTCATGTGTGCCATTTACGAGGGACTTCTGGGGGGGCGGAAGTTATTGCCAATTGGGGAACAATAACACAGTTTTAGGGAAAGAGATCTGGCACCGGGGACCTGGTTAGCAGGAACCCAGTGCACTTTCAGCCAAGATTGCATCAACTACCAGGCAAAAAGTAGAGGTGACCATGTCAAGCAAGCATTGACAAAGCCAATAGGTTTTGCATATACGAGATCTGTTGGCTATGTCGATGTTTTTTAACATGTTAGACAGCAGCATTAACTGAAATGCAACATGGCTTGAAGTAAAAAAAAAAAAAAAAAATAGTGCTGATGTGTTTTTTGTGTGTGTGTGTTTTGTTATTTTTTGTACTGCTTGTCACTGCTGTGCTCCAAGCATTAAAACACATTAGGGCTAGCGTGTATGCAGTTCTGGTAAAAAGCTGCCGAAAACAGCAGTCAATGCCTAATTGCACAATCACACACAGTACAGCCACTTCACAAAGAATTGCATGAATGGGAGGGCCGGTGGACGGTGTTGACAGCAGGGGGGTTGGGAGCGGGGCGCAGGGAATATATATATTTTTTCACTGCATGGGATTTTGCCAGCACAGCGCAAATCTAGGCTCTTGCTGTACTGCCATCCAATATCGTTGGGTCGAGTTCACGCTATATAAAACGGCAATAAATTGATAAATAAATAAAGTGGACTTTCTTGCACCAGAAAAGGGTTGTTGAGTTTGTACAAAGCACCTGCTCCTGCGTAACAAATGGTGAGAATCTTCTAGCGACAGAATGAGACCACTAAACTACCTACGCATGAGAGCCGCATAGGACGAATGCTTGTTCACACAGTTTTCAATGTGGGGAAATGCAGCACAGGTTAGATTTACAGCGTACTGTAGCCATGCAAAGAAAGGTGAGCTGTTTTTACTTTGTCAGCACTAGAGTGCAAACAGCATCTGCCATTTTCTCACTTTAGGAAGACGACAAAGTCCTCAGACTCACAGTTGTCATACCATGTGTTCCTTCTTCACACACATTCTCGACCTCTAAATTGAACACAGCAACTCACCCCGTTTCCCCCACCCCCCACCCTTCACTTTTCTCTCCTCACTCTTGTGCAGTAGGATTGGGAGAGTGGCGCAGCAATGCTGAAATGGTTCCTAATGCAAGTTTGGAAAGGGGGCATTTACTGCACTAATTAGATGCCCCCTGAACGTGGTGGTGGGGTGTCCTCTCAGTCAGTACTTAAATCGAAATAAAGAAGTGCAGGTACTCGCAGGAACAAAAATGAGGAGGGTGGAAAAATAAAGAATTTGTAGTGTGAAGTGGCGGGGGATTGAAAGGAATAAGCAGTGGATGGGTTAAGAAGAAAAGTTCAGACGATGGGAGAAGGCCTGGTGGGTGGGTGGGGGGGACTGGCGTAGTTTGACCTTACAGAGAGTGCGAGGAGGGGGTGTTTCTCTCACAAATAGTCTCCCGAGCAGTCAGGCTGAATTGTCTGTCAGCCTGGTGGAGGGTCCGAGCACCTCCAGGATGTACTTCAAGCAGTCCTGTACACTGGGAAAGTAAACAAAAAGTACCTGTGGAAGCACATGGTCAGTGGAAGGACACTAGCCATTAACCAGTGGCAGTGACCAGAAGGAGTACTTGATTCTTTCTCCACACGACAGTTGGACTGCGTAGCAGCAGAGAGCAGGAAGTGAAAGCAGACAATGTGCTGGCAAATCAGAAGCACCTAAATTAGAGCAATGTTGGACTAAGCCAATGATAAGTTCAGGTAAGTAAGGGGCTGGTTCTTAGCCCCTTTTAATATATTTTTTTTCTTCACACAAATGGTTCCACAAGCACAGCTAACAAGCAAAACCTAAAAGGGGCACTTTCCTATGGCCAGTAATAACAATTTGTCCATATATTTCTCATTGATACCTGATCTTCGATTTCTCTCCATTACTCTTAAAGGTCCTACCAATGTTTAGGAGGTTTTTTTTTTAAACAAAAGGTCACCCGGTATTTCTATTTTTTTTCTTTTGCTTGTGTTGCTTGAGAGCTGCTCATTGCTTTCTACTCCTTTTAGTTTCCTTTTCCAGAGAACAAAGAAAAGCTCAGTATTTCCCAGGTTCTGCTGCAAAAGCGTCTGTAAAGCTGCTGTTTCCTCAACTGCCTGTGCTTGCTCTATGTTCAGACACAGATCACTCTCTTAATCTGCATTTTGGGTTTCAAGCGTTTCCTGACCTTGTCCCAATATGAACTGTCTCATTGGTGGGGCTTACCTAATGCTCAAACACTAATTTCTTCTTTGATTAGTGCTATCTTTAGCATGTACCCTTCTCTGTCTGTCTAGTCATCACAATATCTCCAGTTCTTTCCTCCATCTTGGCAGTTAGTCTCCTTTTTGCTGCCTCATTGCACCATGTGAGGCTGTCCAGCACGCCAAGGGTGTTTGCGGAAATAGACTTTTTTATTGGTGCTGCTGGATCTTCTAGTATCCTTCTCCGCCTCACGTTCACACTGGACCTGTGAACAAGGCTCTTCCAGTCTTCCAAACAGTGTCCTCCGGGTGAGCTCCAGTACTGACAGAGATCAGATGACAGCTAGTAAACACCGCACTGATGGTAAGGTGCTCCCCACATTCAAGAGTAATTTTTATCTTGTTCACTCCAGTGAGCCAAACCCTTTCCATGGATGTCGGGCAGAGTGCTGCTGCCAGGTGCACTCTGCAGCTGCCATCTTCAGTTTGAGGTGTGCCTGTATGAGTTCAAGGTAAGGTGTGTCTGTATGAGTGCAGACTTAGCCTGTGCAAATGCACAGGTGTAGGAAGTTGGCTCTGTATGTGCTATTTCAAAGTAAGGAATAGCATGCACAGAGTCCAAGGGTTCCCCTTAGAGGTAAAATAGTGGTAAAAATAGATAATACTAATGCTCTATTTTGTGGTAGTGTGGTCGAGCAGTAGGCTTATCCAAGGAGTAGTGTTAAGCATTTGTTGCACATACACATAGACAATAAATGAGGTACACACACTCAGAGACAAATCCAGCCAATAGGTTTTTATATAGAAAAATATCTTTTCTTAGTTTATTTTAAGAACCACAGGTTCAAATTCTACATGTAATATCTCATTCGAAAGGTATTGCAGGTAAGTACTTTAGGAACTTTAAATCATAAAAATTGCATGTATACTTTTCAAGTTATTCACAAATAGCTGTTTTAAAAGTGGACACTTAGTGCAATTTTCACAGTTCCTAGGGGAGGTAAGTATTTGTTAGGTTAACCAGGTAAGTAAGACACTTACAGGGCTTAGTTCTTGGTCCAAGGTAGCCCACCGTTGGGGGTTCAGAGCAACCCCAAAGTCACCACACCAGCAGCTCAGGGCCGGTCAGGTGCAGAGTTCAAAGTGGTGCCCAAAACACATAGGCTAGAATGGAGAGAAGGGGGTGCCCCGGTTCCGGTCTGCTTGCAGGTAAGTACCCGCGTCTTCGGAGGGCAGACCAGGGGGGTTTTGTAGGGCACCGGGGGGGACACAAGTCCACACAGAAATTTCACCCTCAGCAGCGCGGGGGCGGCCGGGTGCAGTGTAGGAACAGGCGTCGGGTTCGCAATGTTAGTCTATGAGAGATCTCGGGATCTCTTCAGCGCTGCAGGCAGGCAAGGGGGGGATTCCTCGGGGAAACCTCCACTTGGGCAAGGGAGAGGGACTCCTGGGGGTCACTTCTCCAGTGAAAGTCCGGTCCTTCAGGTCCTGGGGGCTGCGGGTGCAGGGTCTCTCCCAGGTGTCGGGACTTTAGGATTCAAAGAGTCGCGGTCAGGGGAAGCCTCGGGATTCCCTCTGCAGGCGGCGCTGTGGGGGCTCAGGGGGGACAGGTTTTTGTACTCACAGTCTTAGAGTAGTCCTGGGGTCCCTCCTGAGGTGTCGGATCGCCACCAGCCGAGTCGGGGTCGCCGGGTGCAGTGTTGCAAGTCTCACGCTTCTTGCGGGGGGCTTGCAGGGTTCTTTAAAGCTGCTGGAAACAAAGTTGCAGCTTTTCTTGGAGCAGGTCCGCTGTCCTCGGGAGTTTCTTGTCTTTTCGAAGCAGGGGCAGTCCTCAGAGGATGTCGAGGTCGCTGGTCCCTTCGGAAGGCGTCGCTGGAGCAGGATCTTTGGAAGGCAGGAGACAGGCCGGTGAGTTTCTGGAGCCAAGGCAGTTGTCGTCTTCTGGTCTTCCTCTGCAGGGGTTTTTCAGCTAGGCAGTCCTTCTTCTTGTAGTTGCAGGAATCTAATTTTCTAGGGTTCAGGGTAGCCCTTAAATACTAAATTTAAGGGCGTGTTTAGGTCTGGGGGGTTAGTAGCCAATGGCTACTAGCCCTGAGGGTGGGTACACCCTCTTTGTGCCTCCTCCCAAGGGGAGGGGGTCACAATCCTAACCCTATTGGGGGAATCCTCCATCTGCAAGATGGAGGATTTCTAAAAGTTAGAGTCACCTCAGCTCAGGACACCTTAGGGGCTGTCCTGACTGGCCAGTGACTCCTCCTTGTTATTCTCATTATTTTCTCCGGCCTTGCCGCCAAAAGTGGGGCCTGGCCGGAGGGGGCGGGCAACTCCACTAGCTGGAGTGTCCTGCTGGGTTGGCACAAAGGAGGTGAGCCTTTGAGGCTCACCGCCAGGTGTGACAATTCCTGCCTGGGAGAGGTGTTAGCATCTCCACCCAGTGCAGGCTTTGTTACTGGCCTCAGAGTGACAAAGGCACTCTCCCCATGGGGCCAGCAACATGTCTCGGTTTGTGGCAGGCTGCTAAAACTAGTCAGCCTACACAGATAGTCGGTTAAGTTTCAGGGGGCACCTCTAAGGTGCCCTCTGTGGTGTATTTTACAATAAAATGTACACTGGCATCAGTGTGCATTTATTGTGCTGAGAAGTTTGATACCAAACTTCCCAGTTTTCAGTGTAGCCACTATGGTGCTGTGGAGTTCGTGTTTGACAGACTCCCAGACCATATACTCTTATGGCTACCCTGCACTTACAATGTCCAAGGTTTTGTTTAGACACTGTAGGGGTACCATGCTCATGCACTGGTACCCTCACCTATGGTATAGTGCACCCTGCCTTAGGGCTGTAAGGCCTGCTAGAGGGGTGTCTTACCTATACTGCATAGGCAGTGAGAGGCTGGCATGGCACCCTGAGGGGAGTGCCATGTCGACTTACTCGTTTTGTCCTCACTAGCACACACAAGCTGGTAAGCAGTGTGTCTGTGCTGAGTGAGAGGTCTCCAGGGTGGCATAAGACATGCTGCAGCCCTTAGAGACCTTCCCTGGCATCAGGGCCCTTGGTACTAGAAGTACCAGTTACAAGGGACTTATCTGGATGCCAGGGTCTGCCAATTGTGGATACAAAAGTACAGGTTAGGGAAAGAACACTGGTGCTGGGGCCTGGTTAGCAGGCCTCAGCACACTTTCAATTGTAAACATAGCATCAGCAAAGGCAAAAAGTCAGGGGGCAACCATGCCAAGGAGGCATTTCCTTACACAACCCCCCCCCCAAACGAAAGAGGATGAGACTAACCTTTCCCAAGAGAGTCTTCATTTTCTAAGTGGAAGAACCTGGAAAGGCCATCTGCATTGGCATGGGCAGTCCCAGGTCTGTGTTCCACTATAAAGTCCATTCCCTGTAGGGAGATGGACCACCTCAACAGTTTAGGATTTTCACCTTTCATTTGCATCAGCCATTTGAGAGGTCTGTGGTCAGTTTGAACTAGGAAGTGAGTCCCAAAGAGGTATGGTCTCAGCTTCTTCAGGGACCAAACCACAGCAAAGGCCTCCCTCTCAATGGCACTCCAACGCTGCTCCCTGGGGAGTAACCTCCTGCTAATGAAAGCAACAGGCTGGTCAAGGCCATCATCATTTGTTTGGGACAAAACTGCCCCTATCCCATGTTCAGAGGCATCAGTCTGCACAATGAACTGCTTAGAATAATCTGGAGCTTTGAGAACTGGTGCTGAGCACATTGCCTGTTTCAGGGTGTCAAAGGCCTGTTGGCAGTCCACAGTCCAGTTCACTTTCTTGGGCATTTTCTTGGAGGTGAGCTCAGTGAGGGCTGTCACAATGGATCCATATCCCTTCACAAACCTCCTGTAGTACCCAGTCAAGCCAAGGAATGCCCTGACTTGAGTCTGGGTTTTTGGAGCTACCCAGTCCAGAATAGTCTGGATCTTGGGTTGGAGTGGCTGAACTTGGCCTCCACCTACAAGGTGTCCCAAGTAAACCACAGTTCCCTGCCCTATCTGGCATTTGGATGCCTTGATAGAGAGGCCTGCAGATTGCAGAGCCTTCAAAACCTTCCTCAGGTGGACCAGGTGATCCTGCCAGGTGGAGCTAAAGACAGCAATATCATCAAGATAAGCTGTGCTAAAGGACTCCAAGCCAGCAAGGACTTGATTCACCAACCTTTGGAAGGTGGCAGGGGCATTCTTTAAACCAAAGGGCATAACAGTAAACTGATAATGCCCATCAGGTGTGGAGAATGCTGTCTTTTCTTTTGCTCCAGGTGCCATTTTTATTTGCCAGTACCCTGCTGTCAAGTCAAAGGTACTTAGAAATTTGGCAGCACCTAATTTATCAATGAGCTCATCAGCTCTTGGAATTGGATGAGCATCTGTCTTGGTGACAGAATTGAGCCCTCTGTAGTCCACACAAAACCTCATCTCTTTCTTTCCATCTGTGGTGTGAGGTTTGGGGACTAAGACCACTGGGCTAGCCCAGGGGCTGTCAGAGCGCTCAATGACTCCCAATTCCAGCATCTTGTGGACTTCCACCTTGATGCTTTCCTTAACATGGTCAGACTGTCTAAAGATTTTGTTCTTGACAGGCATGCTGTCTCCTGTGTCCACATCATGGGTACACAGGTGTGTCTGACCAGGGGTTAAGGAGAAGAGTTCCGGAAACTGTTGTAGGACTCTCCTACAATCAGCTTGCTGTTGGCCAGAGAGGGTGTCTGAGTAGATCACTCCATCTACTGTACCATCTTTTGGGTCTGATGACAGAAGATCAGGGAGAGGTTCACTCTCTGCCTCCTGATCCTCATCTGTTACCATCAACAGATTGACATCAGCCCTGTCGTGGAAGAGCTTAAGGCGGTTTACATGGATCACCCTTTTGGGGCTCCTGCTTGTGCCCAGGTCCACCAAGTAGGTGACCTGACTCTTCCTCTCTAGTACTGGGTAAGGGCCACTCCATTTGTCCTGGAGTGCCCTGGGAGCCACAGGCTCCAGAACCCAGACTTTCTGCCCTGGTTGGAACTCAACCAGTGCAGCCTTTTGGTCATACCAAAACTTCTGGAGCTGTTGGCTGGCCTCAAGGTTTTTGGTTGCCTTTTCCATGTACTCTGCCATTCTAGAGCGAAGGCCAAGTACATAGTCCACTATGTCCTGTTTAGGCTCATGGAGAGGTCTCTCCCAGCCTTCTTTAACAAGGGCAAGTGGTCCCCTTACAGGATGACCAAACAGAAGTTCAAAGGGTGAGAACCCTACTCCCTTCTGTGGTACCTCTCTGTAAGCGAAAAGCAGACATGGCAGGAGGACATCCCATCTCCTTTTGAGTTTTTCTGGGAGCCCCATGATCATGCCTTTTAATGTCTTGTTGAATCTCTCAACTAAGCCATTAGTTTGTGGATGGTAAGGTGTAGTGAATTTATAAGTCACTCCACACTCATTCCACATGTGCTTTAGGTATGCTGACATGAAGTTGGTACCTCTGTCAGACACCACCTCCTTAGGGAAACCCACCCTGGTAAAGATACCAATGAGGGCCTTGGCTACTGCAGGGGCAGTAGTCGACCTAAGGGGAATAGCTTCAGGATACCTGGTAGCATGATCCACTACTACCAGGATATACATATTTCCTGAGGCTGTGGGAGGTTCCAGTGGACCAACTATGTCCACACCCACTCTTTCAAAGGGCACCCCCACCACTGGAAGTGGAATGAGGGGGGCCTTTGGGTGCCCACCTGTCTTACCACTGGCTTGACAGGTGGGGCAGGAGAGGCAAAACTCCTTAACCAGGTTGGACATATTGGGCCAGTAGAAGTGGTTGACTAACCTCTCCCACGTCTTGGTTTGTCCCAAATGTCCAGCAAGGGGAATGCCATGGGCCAATGTTAGGATGAACTCTCTGAACAGCTGAGGCACTACCACTCTCCTAGTGGCACCAGGTTTGGGGTCTCTGGCCTCAGTGTACAGGAGCCCATCTTCCCAATAGACCCTATGTGTTCCATTTTTCTTGCCTTTGGACTCTTCAGCAGCTTGCTGCCTAAGGCCTTCAAGAGAGGGACAGGTTTCTTGTCCCTTACACAGCTCTTCCCTTGAGGGTCCCCCTGGGCCTAAGAGCTCAACCTGATAAGGTTCAAGTTCCAAAGGCTCAGTTCCCTCAGAGGGCAGAACTTCTTCCTGAGAAGAGAGGTTCCCTTTCTTTTGCTGTGTTGCAGTTGGTTTCCCAACTGACTTTCCTGTTCTCTTGGTAGGCTGGGCCATTTTTCCAGACTCCAGCTCTACTTTTTCACCCTGTGCCTTGCATTGTGCTCTTGTTTTCACACACACCAGTTCAGGGATACCCAGCATGGCTGCATGGGTTTTTAGCTCTACCTCAGCCCATGCTGAGGACTCCAGGTCATTTCCAAGCAGACAGTCCACTGGGATATTTGAGGAGACCACCACCTGTTTCAGGCCATTGACCCCTCCCCATTCTAAAGTAACCATTGCCATGGGATGTACTTTTCTCTGATTGTCAGCGTTGGTGACTGTGTAAGTTTTTCCAGTCAGGTATTGGCCAGGGGAAACCAGTTTCTCTGTCACCATGGTGACACTGGCACCTGTATCCCTCAGGCCCTCTATTCTAGTCCCATTAATTAAGAGTTGCTGTCTGTATTTTTGCATGTTAGGCGGCCAGACAGCTAGTGTGGCTAAATCCACCCCACCCTCAGAAACTAGAGTAGCTTCAGTGTGGACCCTGATTTGCTCTGGGCACACTGTTGATCCCACTTGGAGACTAGCCATACCAGTGTTACCTGGATGGGAGTTTGGAGTGGAACCTTTCTTGGGACAGGCCTTGTCTCCAGTTTGGTGTCCATGCTGTTTACAGCTATGACACCAGGCCTTTTTGGGATCAAAGTTTTTACCCTTGTACCCATTGTTTTGTGAAGAGGCTCTGGGCCCACCCTCCTGTGCAGGTTTTTGGGGGCCTGTAGAAGACTCTTTACTATTTTTAGTTTTGGTTGTCTCATCACCCTTCTGCTGGGGAGTCTTTGTGACCCCTTTCTTTTGGTCACCCCCTGTTGAAGTCTTGGACACCCTTGTCTTGACCCAATGGTCCGCCTTCTTTCCCAATTCTTGGGGAGAAATTGGTCCTAGGTCTACCAGATGCTGATGCAGTTTATCATTGAAACAATTACTTAACAGGTGTTCTTTCACAAATAAATTGTACAGCCCATCATAATTACTTACACCACTGCCTTGAATCCAACCATCTAGTGTTTTCACTGAGTAGTCAACAAAGTCAACCCAGGTCTGGCTCGAGGATTTTTGAGCCCCCCTGAACCTAATCCTGTACTCCTCAGTGGAGAATCCAAAGCCCTCAATCAGGGTACCCTTCATGAGGTCATAAGATTCTGCATCTTGTCCAGAGAGTGTGAGGAGTCTATCCCTACACTTTCCTGTGAACATTTCCCAAAGGAGAGCACCCCAGTGAGATCTGTTCACTTTTCTGGTTACACAAGCCCTCTCAAAAGCTGTGAACCATTTGGTGATGTCATCACCATCTTCATATTTAGTTACAATCCCTTTGGGGATTTTCAACATGTCAGGAGAATCTCTGACCCTATTTATGTTGCTGCCACCATTGATGGGTCCTAGGCCCATCTCTTGTCTTTCCCTCTCTATGGCTAGGATCTGTCTTTCCAAAGCCAATCTTTTGGCCATCCTGGCTAACTGGATGTCCTCTTCACTGGAGTTATCCTCAGTGATTTCAGAGTTGTTGGTCCCTCCTGTGAGGGAACCAGCATCTCTGACTATTATTTGTGGAGTCAGGGCTTGAGAAGCCCTGCTCTCCCTAAGTAGGACTGGAGGGGGGGAATTTCCCTCCAAGTCACTATCTTCATCCTCTGAGTTGCCATCCTCAGAGGGGTTGGCCTTTTCAAACTCTGCCAAAAGCTCCTGGAGCTGTACTTTGGTAGGTTTGGGGCCCATTGCTATTTTCTTTAGTTTACAGAGTGACCTTAGCTCTCTCATCTGTAGATGGAGGTAAGGTGTGGTGTCGAGTTCCACCACATTCACATCTGTGCTAGACATTATGCTTCTAAAAGTTGGAATACTTTTTAAGAAACTAAAACTGGTTCTAGAATCTAATTCAAACTTTTACAAACTTTTAAACTCTAAAAGAAATGCTAAACAGGATCTAACACAAGGCCCTAGCAGGTCTTTTAAGAATTTAGAAAACTTTTCAAATTGCAAAAATCAATTTCTAATGACAATTTTGGAATTTGTCGTGTGATCAGGTATTGGCTGAGTAGTCCAGCAAATGCAAAGTCTTGTACCCCACCGCTGATCCACCAATGTAGGAAGTTGGCTCTGTATGTGCTATTTCAAAGTAAGGAATAGCATGCACAGAGTCCAAGGGTTCCCCTTAGAGGTAAAATAGTGGTAAAAATAGATAATACTAATGCTCTATTTTGTGGTAGTGTGGTCGAGCAGTAGGCTTATCCAAGGAGTAGTGTTAAGCATTTGTTGCACATACACATAGACAATAAATGAGGTACACACACTCAGAGACAAATCCAGCCAATAGGTTTTTATATAGAAAAATATCTTTTCTTAGTTTATTTTAAGAACCACAGGTTCAAATTCTACATGTAATATCTCATTCGAAAGGTATTGCAGGTAAGTACTTTAGGAACTTTAAATCATAAAAATTGCATGTATACTTTTCAAGTTATTCACAAATAGCTGTTTTAAAAGTGGACACTTAGTGCAATTTTCACAGTTCCTAGGGGAGGTAAGTATTTGTTAGGTTAACCAGGTAAGTAAGACACTTACAGGGCTTAGTTCTTGGTCCAAGGTAGCCCACCGTTGGGGGTTCAGAGCAACCCCAAAGTCACCACACCAGCAGCTCAGGGCCGGTCAGGTGCAGAGTTCAAAGTGGTGCCCAAAACACATAGGCTAGAATGGAGAGAAGGGGGTGCCCCGGTTCCGGTCTGCTTGCAGGTAAGTACCCGCGTCTTCGGAGGGCAGACCAGGGGGGTTTTGTAGGGCACCGGGGGGGACACAAGTCCACACAGAAATTTCACCCTCAGCAGCGCGGGGGCGGCCGGGTGCAGTGTAGGAACAGGCGTCGGGTTCGCAATGTTAGTCTATGAGAGATCTCGGGATCTCTTCAGCGCTGCAGGCAGGCAAGGGGGGGATTCCTCGGGGAAACCTCCACTTGGGCAAGGGAGAGGGACTCCTGGGGGTCACTTCTCCAGTGAAAGTCCGGTCCTTCAGGTCCTGGGGGCTGCGGGTGCAGGGTCTCTCCCAGGTGTCGGGACTTTAGGATTCAAAGAGTCGCGGTCAGGGGAAGCCTCGGGATTCCCTCTGCAGGCGGCGCTGTGGGGGCTCAGGGGGGACAGGTTTTTGTACTCACAGTCTTAGAGTAGTCCTGGGGTCCCTCCTGAGGTGTCGGATCGCCACCAGCCGAGTCGGGGTCGCCGGGTGCAGTGTTGCAAGTCTCACGCTTCTTGCGGGGGGCTTGCAGGGTTCTTTAAAGCTGCTGGAAACAAAGTTGCAGCTTTTCTTGGAGCAGGTCCGCTGTCCTCGGGAGTTTCTTGTCTTTTCGAAGCAGGGGCAGTCCTCAGAGGATGTCGAGGTCGCTGGTCCCTTCGGAAGGCGTCGCTGGAGCAGGATCTTTGGAAGGCAGGAGACAGGCCGGTGAGTTTCTGGAGCCAAGGCAGTTGTCGTCTTCTGGTCTTCCTCTGCAGGGGTTTTTCAGCTAGGCAGTCCTTCTTCTTGTAGTTGCAGGAATCTAATTTTCTAGGGTTCAGGGTAGCCCTTAAATACTAAATTTAAGGGCGTGTTTAGGTCTGGGGGGTTAGTAGCCAATGGCTACTAGCCCTGAGGGTGGGTACACCCTCTTTGTGCCTCCTCCCAAGGGGAGGGGGTCACAATCCTAACCCTATTGGGGGAATCCTCCATCTGCAAGATGGAGGATTTCTAAAAGTTAGAGTCACCTCAGCTCAGGACACCTTAGGGGCTGTCCTGACTGGCCAGTGACTCCTCCTTGTTATTCTCATTATTTTCTCCGGCCTTGCCGCCAAAAGTGGGGCCTGGCCGGAGGGGGCGGGCAACTCCACTAGCTGGAGTGTCCTGCTGGGTTGGCACAAAGGAGGTGAGCCTTTGAGGCTCACCGCCAGGTGTGACAATTCCTGCCTGGGAGAGGTGTTAGCATCTCCACCCAGTGCAGGCTTTGTTACTGGCCTCAGAGTGACAAAGGCACTCTCCCCATGGGGCCAGCAACATGTCTCGGTTTGTGGCAGGCTGCTAAAACTAGTCAGCCTACACAGATAGTCGGTTAAGTTTCAGGGGGCACCTCTAAGGTGCCCTCTGTGGTGTATTTTACAATAAAATGTACACTGGCATCAGTGTGCATTTATTGTGCTGAGAAGTTTGATACCAAACTTCCCAGTTTTCAGTGTAGCCACTATGGTGCTGTGGAGTTCGTGTTTGACAGACTCCCAGACCATATACTCTTATGGCTACCCTGCACTTACAATGTCCAAGGTTTTGTTTAGACACTGTAGGGGTACCATGCTCATGCACTGGTACCCTCACCTATGGTATAGTGCACCCTGCCTTAGGGCTGTAAGGCCTGCTAGAGGGGTGTCTTACCTATACTGCATAGGCAGTGAGAGGCTGGCATGGCACCCTGAGGGGAGTGCCATGTCGACTTACTCGTTTTGTCCTCACTAGCACACACAAGCTGGTAAGCAGTGTGTCTGTGCTGAGTGAGAGGTCTCCAGGGTGGCATAAGACATGCTGCAGCCCTTAGAGACCTTCCCTGGCATCAGGGCCCTTGGTACTAGAAGTACCAGTTACAAGGGACTTATCTGGATGCCAGGGTCTGCCAATTGTGGATACAAAAGTACAGGTTAGGGAAAGAACACTGGTGCTGGGGCCTGGTTAGCAGGCCTCAGCACACTTTCAATTGTAAACATAGCATCAGCAAAGGCAAAAAGTCAGGGGGCAACCATGCCAAGGAGGCATTTCCTTACAACAGGGAAATGTGTGCCCCTCTGACTGTCAGATGTGGATTGTTCCTGTTTAAGTACAGAGGGGTGTGCCTATGTGAGTGCATGGCAAAGGGCGTGCCTGTGCGAACAAAGGGTGAAATGCACACCTGTGTGAGTGAGTTTCCTGTGTTACTGTGCAATTAGTGAAGTGCTGAATGTGAATGCATGGTGAGGATTGTCTGTATGAGTGTAGGGTGAGTGATGTGTATTGTGAGTGTAGGGGAGCGAGCTTGTGTATATTTAGATTGAGAGTTGCATTGTGTGATTGTACAATATCAGTGTTTTTGCATGATTGCCGGGTGTGAGTGGTGTGCCTATGTGAGTGTATAGTGAGCCAGAAGTGTAGGGTGAAAGCTATTACCATTTGAGTGTATAGTGAACAGTACATTTATTTGAGTTCATAGTAGAAGGTGTGCCTGTGTGAGTGCAGAATGAGGAGTGTGACCTTGGGTATGAATAGAAAATGTGTGGTCTGTGAGTATAAAGTAAGAGTTGTTCCTGGCTGATTTCATGGTATATGAAATTAAGATAAAGAGGTGTGAGTGCAGGCTGCAGTACATAAGTCAAACCTATTGGTTGTGTCTGTGCTTGTTTTTCAATGCTTTGTTTTAGTTTTCAGGTGTACATTGATTGACTCATGATCACCGGGGGGGGGGGGTCTTGAGAAATGCATGCTTTCAATTTGTCCAAACTGTAATACCATATTCCTATGGGAAGACGGTCATAAAGTGTGTAACCTGGATTTACTGATAAATCTGGGTACTGGGCGTGTAAAAGATTCCACTGTGGAAAAAAACAATAGGCACTATGCTATGCTGTAATGGTGCAGTGAGTCTTCACCGAGTCAAAGCAAGGGGCATTTAAGGAAGATTTTAACGAGGCCACAGAGACTGATGGAGAGGTTATTACACAATCCAGTTTAATTGATTTGTACGAAGGGGGTCGGAGTCTTTACTCTTTCCAAGATGCAGACTATGACCATCAAATTAATTTTGCCAGAACTCCCACACAAGTCTATCCTGCCTGTGACTTGTGCAAAATAACATGTTTTGACACCACTAGATATTAATGAACACACTAGGCTTGTATTTGAGGGGATTGATTGCAAAACAGCCTCGACTTCAGGACATAATCCGGACTTCAATTTCGACCCCCCAAAAATACTGAATTCATGAGGACCTTAGCTCTTGAAAGACCATGTTGACCCAAAGAACTTTGGCTCTGGATAGGAGTACAGTAAACCATAAGTTTAGTTTATGACAAGGAACCCTATCAAAATTATGAATTTGAAAAGAGAATTGGCACCAAAAATGGAAGTGGAAATGCTCTGCTATACATAGCAATGATGAAGATAAAGAAGTGGGTGGGCACAAATGTAGGATTCGCATTAACTCAGTGAACAGGAGTTTGTTAACTGAACACCAGAAAAGTAACTTAGAACACCTACAGATAACCCAGCAGAAAAATAAAAGAATGCTGCCTTTTGAGACGGTACTATGTGTATATTTCATAGCGAAAAAATCAAACATTACAGTGCATAAAAAATAAAGTGTATTTCCTTTGATGTAGTTAGTGGTGGTTCAGCCACAGTCTGCAGTGACTTCTATGCAAACTGATTCTGAGCATCAAGGCGTAGAACAGGCACAGGAGGGTAAGGAACAGAGTGCTGCTTAGAATAAGTATCAGGTAAGTCTTACAGAATAGGATCAGTTGGATACATATCCTTTTAAAGCCTCACCACATGATGCTATCTTGTATCATTAATTTATCCAATGGGAAGCCTTCGCTACTGGGGCAGCTAGGCAAGTGTAAGAGTATGATGATGATTTCATCAAAGAAGTATTGTCAAGGGTGAAACAAAACCTAAGCAATACCTAATAAAATCTATCTTAATAACTCAGAATGTCAAAGTCTTGTTAAAACGAGGGCAGTTAAACAGAGTGGAATGAATATTTCAAGCTGCCCGACAGGACCCAAGGTACATCAATAGTCGCATTTTGCCAAATTCAGTTTAGGTGAACCTGGCTATTTAATGAGCATTTGTAGAGATGCAAGGAGATAGCCCTCTTCCTGGCACGAAGAGGAAGAGGGTATATGGTGTAGGGAAAAGAGTAGCAATTGGAACTGCTTTGGAGTGGCACATGGCAAATTCACAGGCACTGTTGAGTTGCTAAGATAGACATCAATGAGAAGAAGTGGAAGAGATTTTCCTACATATTTCAAAGCAATATTGTAAAAAGGCGCAGGATATCATACAGGAGGAGAACATGAGTAATGTAGGAATAAGAGGTGTATTAGATATAGCCGATCAATACATGTATGCTGCTTTATAGGAAAGTCTGCCTCAGGATTTAGGTGTCTCATTCAGGGGCTTTAAAACCTTTTTGGGTATGCATTTTATGGCGAGCATTTATTTGGGCCAAAGTTTGAGGACGTTCTGGAAAAATTAAAATGGATACTGAAACTTCCAAATCCAGTCAGGCAGCATTACTTTTGATACAAGAAAAATCAAACACGCATTAAGTGGTGCCACTTTACCAGACACTGCAACCTCGTGCAGTGATGACATTGATTAAACTGTTGGGAATAAAGTTAACAAGCATTGCATTGGTTCCAAGTGCACACTTAAAACGCCTCTTGTACAACAAGGTGGACCTTGTCTGTGGTCTCTAGAGACCAGGACCTGGGAAGATCTAGTATTGTTTAGAAGCAGAGCACATCAGTGGTGTAATAAGAGCATGTATTACAGAGCAGACCATCTGTAGATCCTTAGCCACAAGTGAACATAGCCACCAATCCCTCTCTACTGGGGTGACCACCCATGGCGCACAAAGATTGAGGCCAGGCTACTCATCAATGTGTAGGAGTTAACAACAGTGGAACTAGGGCTTAAGGCATTTTAAGAAAGTGTTTTATCACAAAGTAGCGTTGATGTACACAGACATTCCAGTCATGTTTTGTTTTCAAGAAGCAGGGAGGCTCTCATTCACTTCAGTAGTCCAAGATGTCAGTATTAATTTGTCATTTCCTCAAATATATCTTCAGACAGATTATCTACCTGGAGTAAGCAACTAATTTGTTGGTCATTAGAGTAGAAATCAGTAGGAGATTTGCAAATGGCAAATCAACACGCATGCTTGTGATAAATTATTCCTAATGTGGGGAATCCCATTGCTGTTCTGAAAAACATATGCCAAAACTGCATCTTCAAAGCTGCACCCTCAGTCAATGGTGAATTCTTTGTCGACACTTTGGTAATAGATGTTTGCCTACCCTCTTTCCCAACTACCAATGCTATCAGGCACCAGTTACAAAGTTGCTGATTGCCCAAACATGGGCTTATCAGTTAGGTTTTTCACTGTTGTTGGAAGTTCATCAAGCTGCCACATCTGGCCAACTTGTTGAAAGAAGAGAGGCACATTTTACATCTTAAATCAAAGATAATGAAATCTTAAAGTTTGGTTAGCAACACATTTTCCTAAGATGCTTTCACTATCCTTCCGTAAAATAGGCAACCAACTACAAGAGCATTTTATGCTGCATAGTGGAGATGGTTTGCACACTTATGTGACAATTTATCAAAACCATTTTAAAGCATTTGTGCAATATATCATTAAATAACTTTCAACTTTACAGGAGTTAAGATTGGCTTACACATTAATTTGAGTACTCTTGGTGGCAGTTGTCTCGTACCTATGAAATGGAAAACGTGCTTTTATTTTATAATACCAGTTATTAAGGCTTTTATGGAACGTCTAAAGAAAATAATGCCACTGTAGATACTTTACAACACTTTTCTAGAACTTAAACATTGATTTCATTTGCTTGATGTGGCCACTGTGTGAACTCTGCAACGATGGACTTGAAAGGTAGTGGTTTAGTAGAAGTAACTTATGTGCCCTAAGTTTTCTCTATTGAGGGGTTATGATTAGTGTCCCACAAGAACAGGGTAGTGCTACGTACACATCAACCCTTATTAAACTAATGGTGGATTTGCCTTTGTAGCTCCAAACATTTTTAACTAACTCAGAAAATTGACGAAGAGGTCTTTTTACTCACCCGCGCACACCCACACAGTGTTACTGTTGAAGGCAGTTTTTTGTTCTCTCTCTCACAACTACATAAGTCTCCAAGGGAGGTATTTCAATATGGATTGTAAGGGGCATTCATATTTGTTAAAAGCTAAACAAACACTAAGGGACGCCACAGGCTAGCTCTACATATAAAAATGGGTGCACAGTGACCTTTCTGGCGAACATTCAAATAACTGACCAACGTAAAGTAGCTACATGGATAGCTATTCACACATTTACTTGCAAAGTTTTGTGTAGCTACTCGGGCAAAGGGGCGCAAGTCACTCAGAATGTTTTGATGTCTTTATTTAATATTACCCAAACGACTTTTGTAATCTACTGTTTTAGAGAAGGAGGCTACTTCTTTGTAGTCTGTGCATTGCATGTGATTTACAAGAAAACATGCTGGAAACAAGAATCGGTAGTTGCCAATAACTATCTATTTGTAGCTTGTAGTGCTGGTGATTCACTTATGATCCTTCTCCCTCCCTAAATACAGAAAAGTAGTACTGGGGTGATTACAATAATAATTATGTAAATTGACTTCAAAATTTATGAAGCAGACCAGTATCAGACATTTTCCAATTAAATGGTGGAAAAATGAATTTCCGTGGTTGAGTCTGTTTCGTGGTGAATTGTGGGGCTCAGGAGACTTCCTCATGATTTATTCGTACATAACCAACACCAAAACAGACTTTGGCCCTCATTTGGATGGGTTTGATAATTTCCAATATGTGTACTACCTCCCTCACCCATACATATCAGAATTATACGTTTTGTAGTTTTTATCGCAGCTGGTACAAATATAGTGCAATAAAAATATTCTTTGCTAAATTTTGGCAGGTTTAAAAAACACAATTTAAATGGAGGAAAATGCCTAGAAATTAGCAGAACATGAAGATTTTGCTTGTGACAAGTGACTGGTTTGGGAGTAATTGGAAATCCTTGGGAGTCAAATAGCTCCAAACTAAAATAATAAGAGACAAAAGATGGGGTTAAAAATCAGAAAAGGTACCTCTGTAGAAAGGCATAAGGTTATTGGTAACAATTTGGGTAAGCTGTAATTAAGTTTACGGGAAGTGTTAAGTTTAGAAAGCAAAATGTTGAGTTAAGGAAATAGAAAACTTAAGTGAATATGCCCCACATAAAAAGAAAATAAGAGGTTTACCTCCAATCTTGAGCTTTTGAAAACATCAATGATGAAAATAGGAAACCAAGACAAAGCGCCTCTGTTTAGAATCGGAGATTAACCATCTAAGATTTTTTTCTTTACAACGTACAGGCACAGAAAATGGTTAAGCACAGTACACAAATACACAACTTGAGTAAGGATGAAGTTGGCCAGTATTAGGATCTACATCTCATGGTTTCACAACCAGCAACCTAAGCATTAGACCAGGTGTTACTCCTCATACTAGTTATTCTGTTTTTTGGGAAGCAAAGATAGCATCCCTTGATCCACATTCCTGTGTGTGCTGTCTTGTGTCTGCATAAGTTTAAACATGTTTAGTGGTGGCTACTTTTCATGTAAAAAGTTTTAATGCAATGTGGCTTGGTGTTCTAGCTTAAGCTAATTAACTTGTTGGCATGCATTTAGGGTTTCACACACTGTGAAAGTGAAAATGAGAGTTAATGAGATGGAAGCTTTCTTCCATTGTAGACATTGATGTTCTGGTGACAACCTCCACGGAAATTAAAGTGGTCATACCCTCTTTTGGAGAAGCTTTCTCCTGTCATGACGTGTAATGGCCATCCTTTATTTGGTACTCTATGTGGTCATTCCATACTAGTAAACTTATGGCCTTCTATTTATGTTTTCATGTTCAGGCCGAGAGGCATGGATTCCAGTACCCACCTATCCACACCAGCAGTATCTACAACAAGAACAAAACCAGTTGAAGCTTGCACAGTGGCTGTCGAACCTGCTGCTAGTTTTGCACAAACTTGTATACCTCAGCAAACTATGGTACCTTTCCCTTTGAGCACTTACACATCAAGTGACCACTCCTCGTCAGTATCACAGCTCTCAGTTGCGACTCTGAGACATTCAGATAATGTAATCAGTCTTGATTCACAATCTGAAGGTATGTGCTAAACAAGATTTTATATTTATATTGTTACTAGGCTGTTTGTGACAGGTTGCAGTATGTAAACCAATGTTATTTATTTTGAAGTGGTTTAATTGCCAGAAACCTTCCATGTCACTGTTCTGGACACATACTCAGAATATCACTCTCCCTGGTAAAGCGTGCATTCCTCTTGGGGTTTCACATTCTCCTGCATGGAATACAGTATGGATGCGCATGTTTATTGTTTCATTTGGTTCTATTAAGAAAAGTGTCTGAGAATACTCAAGTGTCTCCTATTTAATTTAGAGTTGAAGACCTCAAAGACCCTATGACACCCAACAATGTAAAAGCTCCAACATCCTGTTCCATTTTGTTTAATTTGTTCCTCCATCACATGAGAATCTTTGAAGATGAGGGATTACGTCAAGCACTACACTGAGATTTGAAAATTGTTTTTCGTTGGTTTGTTGAGTTTTAAATAATGTTTTCCACTTTTTTTTTTTTTTTTGTGGAAACATTGCTTTGCTTCTCTGTAATGGGATCAATTTCATTATTCAGTCTTTTTTTCATTTTCATTTCTTTCAACACATAGCTTACTCAACCCCAGGAAATATGAATGAATGTTCAAATTGGTGAGCTATTTTTATGGAACCCTCTCCTAAGATCCACTCACCATATGATGCCACTCAGGAGTATTGTAGCTTGGAAGCTCTTGTCTCCTCCAACGCCCCACCAACCCATTCTCTGGGAAGCTACTGCACAACCACAGCTGTTGGGTCACCACCTCAGTGGCTAGCATGACTCATTCATCACAGTCCGTGACAAACAACTTGTAGGTTAACAAATGCTAGGCCCTCTGTAGCTGCCTTGGTGCACTGACGCCTGTCACATCGTTTCAGCCCTACAAACTTTTGTAATGATACTATTGATGTCGACTTTGTAACTTAGGTAATGATGAAGTGCCTGCCCCATCTCCATTGCCTCTGTACCTGCGTAGGCATAAATTGAAAGACTTTTGAAAATGGGCAACTACTAAGATGTAATTTCTTAATAAAACGGTCAGTACTCCTAAACAAGTGTTTTGAAAAGTTGTCGGTGACAAATACATGGCTGCACGCTTGAAAAGTTGTTCTTTCAAGACACCGTACCTCAAGCATTGCCAGAGATACAGGGCTGGATTTTTTTTTCTTTTTTAGTGTCTAAAACAGCACCCACTTCAGTGAGATCCAGTTCTAGACAATATCCATTGATTTTTGTTAATTGTCCAAGGAAATAATGTAGTATGCTGACGGGTATGCTACTGATATATCTGAATGTGGAGTACATGATCAGGGTCGTTTTTCACCTGTCATGCTTATGATCAATAAAATGTGTCCCACGTTCATTTCTTATAATAATAATAATTGGACTGTTGCTTTAACTATGCTGATATAATTTGCATAAATGTATGGTGGCAAATAAGAGCTGCTAAATACTAAATTATTATTATTATTATTTTTTACATTTAGGATCAGAATCCATCATAGACATTGATGACGATGTAAAATCTGAACCACCAAAGTAAGTTATTTAAGGAAGAGATGCAACAATTCTTATCATTACTTTCTCCTAATATTTTTGTGGACACTGGTGAAACTTTTAGCAGTTACAAAGACGCTGTTTCGAAGTCTACAAGATATGGCAGCTGCTCTCTGCCGTTCTTTGTGAAGAAAGTAAAGAAAAATAGATTGCAAGTTGCAGTGATTTGTACATTTCCTGATTAATAATTCAGAGGTGACACATAGACAAATAATCTTAGTGATTGTGTCTCTATTGCACACAACAAACGGCCTACACAGAGACTGAGGCACGGGCAAATAGGAGATTTGGATTTTTATGATCAATTCTGAAAAGTCAGAGGCATTTCATTAGAAAAATAAAAGTTTTTAAATATTTTTCACGATATAAACATGCGTACCCTACCTTTAGATCCAGAGATTCTCCAAATTGCTGGAAATGTTCTTGTAATCTTGTACTGCTTTCTCCCACTGGAAAATAATTTTCCATGTGAAGACTTCTTCAACATCTATTTGAATGGTGGCTTTGCAAGGTCTTTGCCACAATTTTACAATCCCATATCTCCATGTGATCTACCTTTCAAAGTGCATAGGGGTGTAAGAAAGGGAGTAGCCTCTGCATTTTCCATACCGGCCCATCTTGCAGAATTTTCTGGAGTTCCAACAACATTAGTTACTTCACCAAACATGATTTTTTTGTTGTTGTTTTTTTGTTTTTTTGTTAAACAGGCCAGGTAACCCTTCTAATAAATTCAAGAATGAGTGTGCTTTCTTCATGACTGTAGGAAACTGGGTTCTGGTTGCAAAAGACCATCCCACCTCCCCCCCCTCCCCCCATACATACTTTTTGCCAGTTTTTGCTGCAAGAGGTTTTTGCTGCAACTTTGACTTAAGTGCACTGGGTTGCTGCTAACTAGGTCCCCAGCCCCACTGTTCCTTCCCCAAGCAAGACACCTGGTCATTTGATCCACCTCTGTAAATCTCTAGTAAATGGCAGGGGTTCGAAAGAGTATACCCCAAGAGCTACAGCACAGCTTGTGCCACTCTGAGGGACCCATCACCAAACTCATACAGACTGCCACTAGAGGTTGCATGAGAAAGTGCTCCAAAAGGTGAAAACATGACATGGCACATACTTGTATGTCATGTCACCTAAAACTACCTGTAATACTTGTAAGTCACCCCTACAGCAGGCCTTACAGCCTTAAGGCAGGGCACATTATATTACAGCTGAGGGCATACCTGCATGAGGAAAAATGTGATGTGTTTGTTGATTCCTCAACATAGTAAGTGAACATGGAAACCAATTTAAATAACATGCGCTGGACACTGGTCAGTACAAGTTCCTCAGCTACATGATGGCTTCACTGAAAATAGGGATGTTTGGTATCAAACAACTCGTATTAATAAACCCTCACAGATTCCAGTCATGAATTTATTAATACATGCACCCAGAGAGCACCTTAGAGGTGCCCTTGAAAGCCTACCAACTGCTGGTGGGCTGACTGACTAGTTTCCACCAATGTGCCACCAACACACGCGTTTCTGACCCCCTAAGGGTGAGAGCCTTTGCTCGTTCGGGCGGTCAGGAATGAAGTCTACTTTGGCAAGGGTGTTAGCACCCAACAGGATGACCTGCACATCTCCATTTCACAGCAGGAAGGCTTCAAAGAAGCCCACCACCCTTAGTATGCAGATCTGCTTCCCTCAGAAGGGAGATGCTGACCTCATTTATCAGGGCCCATTTGACACCTGGACAGTCAGGAAAATTAGCTATGCAGGAGGCACGTTGCATTTGTAGGCTGGACACACCTCTGGAGTGATCAGTCTGAAATGAACACAGCCTTGGGAATTCCACCATCTTGTCTGTGGTGGAATTAGCAATTCTGGGACATGGTGATGCCCACTTCCCTAAGGCAGTGGTCACCTAAGGGGCGTAGTGACCCCATGGATAAGTAGCCCATTAGCTACTACCATTCACTTCCCTTAATACCCTGAAAATGAGTATTTAGGGAACCGCCTGATACCAGGACCTTAGATTCCTGCTGACGTATGAGGAAGAAGGGCACACAAGAGTCTCAAAAGCAAAGACTGAGGAAGAAGCAACTAACTTGGCACCAGCTCTGCCGGCCTGCCTGCTCTTACCACAGAATTGCACCAAAGCGGTCTTGTCCTGCAAGCTGTTGTGCCTCCAAATGCCTAGAAGGACTGACTGCCTTCAAGAAAGACCAAGGGACTCCTGTGGAGCAGCGGAGCCGCTTCCCTGCATCCTTCAGGACCCCCCAGAGACATGAGGACTCTGGAAACCTGACACCTAAAGGAACCACTGCACCTGTGCCACCTAGCCCGAGCTGAAGTGGGCCAGTGGTGCAAGTGTGGTCCCCCAGCCCTCCAGAGACAAAGCCCACCTTTGACTTGCCTAATTTGGACTCACCAACGCCCCCTGCAGTCTCTGTTTGAGGCCCCCTCAACTGTGACTGCTTCCGGTGTCAAAAATCAGACTCCTCATGATACACCTGCACCCATCGCCCAGTAGGCAGGAACACACAGACTGAGCAATGACATACAGACAGGCATGAGGGCACAGACAAGAGGCAAGGACACACAGATTGGAGGCATGAAACAGACAGCATCTATGAGAAAGCAAAGTCTGGAGTTAGTAAGGAGAAGACCGGAAACCTACACAAAACATACTTGTAAAGGGAACAGATTTAAAAGGGAGCAAGCCAGACAAGTGTTTACCTAGTACCATCAGACTGGAGCCAATAATGTGCCAGAAAGAAAAAAATTGTTGGCAGGCACACAACATCTGTTCCCCAGGATCTAAAACCACAGTCTTGTATCTGTCAGAGCCTCACAAACCCTACTCTGGGGCTAGTTAAGAACACACCTTTTTTAAGAGCACTAGATCACAATGCAGTAACAGTTCACTTCTCCGAGAACCCTTTGTCCCTCTAATCAGTCGTTGACACTGCACAGGGCTCCGCAGGGCATAGGATAAGATTACACCTATGATTATAATACTTTCCTCAACTTCATCCCACTTATTTTCAGGGCCAAAAATGGAAGTACTGCCGAGAGCGGGCTTACATTCCCCCACCTGCTAAAAAAAAAAAAGTAACATAATTTGGTGTCAGAATCCTTTGAATGTGTGCCTCACTTACTGCCTGTAAGGAAATGCCTCCTTGGCATGGTTACCCCCTGACTTTTTGCCTTTGCTGATGCTATGTTTTGAATTGAAAGTGTGCTGAGGCCTGCTAACCAGGCCCCAGCACCAGTGTTCTTTCCCTAACCTGTACTTTTGTATCCACAATTGGCACACCCTGGCATCCAGATAAGTCCCTTGTAAATGGTACCCCTGGTACCAAGGGCCCTGATGCCAAGGAAGGTCTCTAAGGGCTGTAGCATGTCTTATGCCACCCTGGAGACCCCTCACTCAGCACAGACACACTGCTTACCAGCTTGTGTGTGCTGGTGAGAACAAAATGAGTAAGTCGACATGGCACTCCCCTCAGGGTGCCATGCCAGCCTCTCACTGCCTATGCAAGTATAGATAAGTCACCCCTCTAGCAGGCCTTACAGCCCTAAGGCAGGGTGCACTATACCATAGGTGAGGGCACCAGTGCATGAGCACTGTACCCCTACAGTGTCTAAGCAAAACCTTAGACATTGTAAGTGCAGGGTAGCCATAAGAGTATATGGTCTGGGAGTCTGTTTTACACGAACTCCACAGCACCATAATGGCTACACTGAAAACTGGGAAGTTTGGTATCAAACTTCTCAGCACAATAAATGCACACTGATGCCAGTGTACATTTTATTGTAAAATGCACCACAGAGGGCACCTTAGAGGTGCCCCCTGAAACCTTAACCGACTATCTGTGTAGGCTGACTGGTTCCAGCAGCCTGCCACAACCGAGACATGTTGCTGGCCCTATGGGGAGAGTGCCTTTGTCACTCTGAGGCCAGTAACAAAGCCTGCACTGGGTGGAGATGCTAACACCTCCCCCAGGCAGGAGCTGTCACACCTGGCGGTGAGCCTCAAAGGCTCACCCCTTTGTGCCAGCACCGCAGGACACTCCAGCTAGTGGAGTTGCCCGCCCCCTCCGGCCACGGCCCCCACTTTTGGCGGCAAGGCCGGAGAAAATAATGAGAAAAACAAGGAGTCGTCACTGGCCAGTCAGGACAGCCCCTAAGGTGTCCTGAGCTGAAGTGACTCTAACTTTTAGAAATCCTCCATATTGCAGATGGAGGATTCCCCCAATAGGATTAGGGATGTGCCCCCCTCCCCTTGGGAGGAGGCACAAAGAGGGTGTACCCACCCTCAGGGCTAGTAGCCATTGGCTACTAACCCCCCAGACCTAAACACGCCCTTAAATTTAGTATTTAAGGGCTTCCCTGAACCTAAGAATTTAGATTCCTGCAACTAACAAGAAGAAGAGGACTGCTGAGCTGTAAAACCCCTGCAGAGGAAGAACAGAAGACACCAACTGCTTTGGCCCCAGACTTACCGGCCTGTCTCCTGCCTTCCAAAGAAACCTGCTCCAGCGACGCTTTCCAAGGGACCAGCGACCTCTGAAACCTCTGAGGACTGCCCTGCTTCAAGAAAGACAAGAAACTCCCGAGGACAGCGGCACTGCTCCAAAAGAACTGCAACTTTGTTTCAAGGAGCAGATTTAAAGACCCCTGCAACTCCCCGCAAGAAGCGTGAGACTTGCAACAGTGCACCCGGCGACCCCGACTCGACTGGTGGAGAACCAACACCTCAGGGAGGACCCTCCGGCGACTCCGAGACCGTGAGTAACCAAAGTTGTCTCCCCTGAGCCCCCACAGCGATGCCTGCAGAGGGAATCCCGAGGCTCCCCCTGACCGCGACTGCCTGAACTCCATTTCCCGACGGCTGGAAAAGACCCTGCACCCGCAGCCCCCAGCACCTAAAGGAACGGAACTCCTGTGCAGGAGTGACCCCCAGGAGGCCCTCTCCGTTGCCCAGGTGGTGGCTACCCCGAGGAGCCCCCCCTTGCCTGCCTGCAACGCTGAAGAGATCCCTTGATCTCTCATTGAAAACCATTGTAAACCCGACGCGTGTTTGCACACTGCACCCGGCTGCCCCCGCGCTGCTGAGGGTGTACTTTTTGTGCTGACTTGTGTGTCCCCCGGTGCCCTACAAAACCCCCCTGGTCTGCCCTCCGAAGACGCGGGTACTTACTTACCTGCTGGCAGACTGGAACCGGGGCACCCCCTTCTCTCCATTGAAGCCTATGTGTTTTGGGCACCTCTTTGACCTTTGCACCTGACCGGCCCTGAGCTGCTGGTGTGATAACTTTGGGGTTGCTCTGAACCCCCAACGGTGGGCTACCTTGGACCAAAAACTGAGACCTGTAAGTGACTTACTTACCTGTTAAAACTAATATTACTTTACCTCCCCCAGGAACTGTGAAAATTGCACTGTGTCCACTTTTAAAACAGCTATTTGTGTTTTATGTGAAAAGTATATATGCTACTGTAATGATTCAAAGTTCCTAACGTACTTACCTGCAATACCTTTCAAATGAGATATTACATGTAGAATTTGAACCTGTGGTTCTTAAAATAAACTAAGAAAATATATTTGTCTACAGAAAAACCTATTGACCTGGAATTGTCTTTGAGTGTGTGTTCCTCATTTATTGCCTGTGGGTGTACAACAAATGCTTAACACTACTCCTTTGATAAGCCTACTGCTCGACCACACTACCACAAAATAGAGCATTAGTATTATCTCTTTTTGCCACTATCTTACCTCTAAGGGGAACCCTTGGAGTCTGTGCATGCTATTCCTTACTTTGAAATAGCACATACAGAGCCAACTTCCTACACTGCCTTTGTGTGTGCAATACTTCATTAGCACTAGTCGGATATGCCTAACTGCTTGTCCACACTACCACAACAGAGAGCATTTGGCGTGTCATTTGTGTCGTTCTCTGGGGTTTGCTCTTTTTGGTCCACTATATAAAGAGCGAGCTTCCTACAATGACTTCAAGACTTTTTCATATCTTGATGTAAAGGAGGCCCCTGACCATGCCATAGTCTATGCAGTGTTACAGTACATTGACACAAGAAACTTTATAGGTTGTGTGCGCAAGCACTTTAACCTATTGTAAGTGTTGTGGGCTTTTAACCACACCCATATCATGCCATTCACTTTCACTCGTTCGTGGGCTTGCCATTCAAAGATCACTTGACGTCATTGGTAAATGCTTTACGTTTGTGCCGCCTCAAACCTGTTTTTGTCATGCATGGCAGACTGTCCCCGATACAAGAATTATTGCATGATCGCTGATATACTTCAGCGTGAGCAAACTATTTTTTTTCTTCTTTTGTCTCTCCCCTTCCTGCTGCATGGCACTCACAGTGCGAACAGGTACAACAGCGTGAACTTGATTGGTGGTGTTTGTTCACAGTTACTGTAGGAAGTTGGCTCTGTATGTGCTATTTCAAAGTAAGGAATAGCATGCACAGAGTCCAAGGGTTCCCCTTAGAGGTAAAATAGTGGTAAAAATAGATAATACTAATGCTCTATTTTGTGGTAGTGTGGTCGAGCAGTAGGCTTATCCAAGGAGTAGTGTTAAGCATTTGTTGTACATACACATAGACAATAAATGAGGTACACACACTCAGAGACAAATCCAGCCAATAGGTTTTGTTATAGAAAAATATCTTTTCTTAGTTTATTTTAAGAACCACAGGTTCAAATTCTACATGTAATATCTCATTCGAAAGGTATTGCAGGTAAGTACTTTAGGAACTTTAAATCATAAAAATTGCATGTATACTTTTCAAGTTATTGACAAATAGCTGTTTTAAAAGTGGACACTTAGTGCAATTTTCACAGTTCCTGGGGGAGGTAAGTTTTTGTTAGTTTTACCAGGTAAGTAAGACACTTACAGGGTTCAGTTCTTGGTCCAAGGTAGCCCACCGTTGGGGGTTCAGAGCAACCCCAAAGTCACCACACCAGCAGCTCAGGGCCGGTCAGGTGCAGAGTTCAAAGTGGTGCCCAAAACACATAGGCTAGAATGGAGAGAAGGGGGTGCCCCGGTTCCGGTCTGCTTGCAGGTAAGTACCCGCGTCTTCGGAGGGCAGACCAGGGGGGTTTTGTAGGGCACCGGGGGGGACACAAGCCCACACAGAAATTTCACCCTCAGCAGCGCGGGGGCGGCCGGGTGCAGTGTAGAAACAAGCGTCGGGTTTGTAATGGAAGTCAATGGGAGATCTAGAGATCTCTTCAGCGCTGCAGGCAGGTAAGGGGGGGGTTCCTCGGGGAAACCTCCACTTGGTCAAGGGAGAGGGACTCCTGGGGGTCACTCCTCCAGTGAAAGTCCGGTCCTTCAGGTCCTGGGGGCTGCGGGTGCAGGGTCTCTCCCAGGTGTCGGGACTTAGGATTCAAAGAGTCGCGGTCAGGGGAAGCCTCGGGATTCCCTCTGCAGGCGGCACTGTGGGGGCTCAGGGGGGACAGGTTTTTGTACTCACAGTCTTAGAGTAGTCCTGGGGTCCCTCCTGAGGTGTTGGATCGCCACCAGCCGAGTCGGGGTCGCCGGGTGCAGTGTTGCAAGTCTCACGCTTCTTGCGGGGAGCTTGCAGGGTTCTTTAAAGCTGCTGGAAACAAAGTTGCAGCTTTTCTTGGAGCAGGTCCGCTGTCCTCGGGAGTTTCTTGTCTTTTCGAAGCAGGGGCAGTCCTCAGAGGATGTCGAGGTCGCTGGTCCCTTTGGAAGGCGTCGCTGGAGCAGGATCTTTGGAAGGCAGGAGACAGGCCGGTGAGTTTCTGGAGCCAAGGCAGTTGTCGTCTTCTGGTCTTCCTCTGCAGGGGTTTTTCAGCTAGGCAGTCCTTCTTCTTGTAGTTGCAGGAATCTAATTCTCTAGGGTTCAGGGTAGCCCTTAAATACTAAATTTAAGGGCGTGTTTAGGTCTGGGGGGTTAGTAGCCAATGGCTACTAGCCCTGAGGGTGGGTACACCCTCTTTGTGCCTCCTCCCAAGGGGAGGGGGTCACAATCCTAACCCTATTGGGGGAATCCTCCATCTGCAAGATGGAGGATCTCTAAAAGTCAGAGTCACTTCAGCTCAGGACACCTTAGGGGCTGTCCTGACTGGCCAGTGACTCCTCCTTGTGGCTTTCTTTGTTCCCTCCAGCCTTGCCGCCAAAAGTGGGGGCCGTGGCCGGAGGGGGCGGGCAACTCCACTAAGCTGGAGTGCCCTGCTGGGCTGTGACAAAGGGGTGAGCCTTTGAGGCTCACCGCCAGGTGTCACAGCTCCTGCCTGGGGGAGGTGTTAGCATCTCCACCCAGTGCAGGCTTTGTTACTGGCCTCAGAGTGACAAAGGCACTCTCCCCATGGGGCCAGCAACATGTCTCTGGTGTGGCAGGCTGCTGGAACTAGTCAGCCTACACAGACAGTCGGTTAAGTTTCAGGGGGCACCTCTAAGGTGCCCTCTGTGGTGTATTTTACAATAAAATGTACACTGGCATCAGTGTGCATTTATTGTGCTGAGAAGTTTGATACCAAACTTCCCAGTTTTCAGTGTAGCCATTATGGTGCTGTGGAGTTTGTGTAAAACAGACTCCCAGACCATATACTCTTATGGCTACCCTGCACTTACAATGTCTAAGGTGTTGTTTAGACACTGTAGGGGTACCATGCTCATGCACTGGTACCCTCACCTATGGTATAGTGCACCCTGCCTTAGGGCTGTAAGGCCTGCTAGAGGGGTGTCTTACCTATACTGCATAGGCAGTGAGAGGCTGGCATGGCACCCTGAGGGGAGTGCCATGTCGACTTACTCATTTTGTTCTCACTAGCACACACAGGCTTGTAAGCAGTGTGTCTGTGCTGAGTGAGGGGTCTCTAGGGTGGCATAAGACATGCTGCAGCCCTTAGAGACCTTCCTTGGCATCAGGGCCCTTGGTACTAGAAGTACCAGTTACAAGGGACTTATCTGAATGCCAGGGTGTGCCAATTGTGGATACAATGGTACATTTTAGGTGAAAGAACACTGGTGCTGGGGCCTGGTTAGCAGGGTCCCAGCACACTTCTCAGTCAAGTCAGCATCAGTATCAGGCAAAAAGTGGGGGGTAACTGCAACAGGGAGCCATTTCTTTACAGTTACCCAATGCGAGTCATTTCTTGTGGCTCTCCCCTTAAAACACTTAAAATTGGTAAATGCTTAAAGTAAAACAGAAATCTAAAGCGAAAGCGGCTGCGGCTCTCCCGGCACAGCGGGAGAGCCGATACTACAATATTCACTGCACTCGGGAAACTTGACTCGTAATGCTTTGCACGGCATTACTTTTACAAAACATTTTAGTTCATAACTCAACCTGTGGTGGTCCTAGGACAATGGGACCACCAGCAAAACGTTTGCATAACTTGCTCTTTCTGTCTACTTCATATTTGGCCCCAGAATAATAACTCCACCCACTATTCAGTGTTTTTTAAGTGCTCTCATGGCTGGAACATTTGTTTTACAGCTGGGAGTACTTTGTGTTTTAAGGGCCCTGTTTGTAATATCATTGCTATGGGCCTGCTATCCCTGAAAACGTATAGTGTTGCATTATTTAAAGCCATTTTTTATGGTTATGTTCGGTAGAGGTTAACTATATAGTTACATTACCACGTTTCTTACAAATGCTATTTTCATTGTGGTGTCCTCTAGGGGATGTTCTAAGAATTACAGTCACATCAACATACTAAAATATTTGTGTCAAATGGAAACTTGCTCAATAATGCTTTGCAGGGCATTACTTTTACAAAATATGTTTGCTCACAACTCAGTCTGTGGTGGTCCTTGGACAATGGGACCAACACCAAAATGTTCGCACAACCTGCTCTTTCTGTCTAAATCATCTCTGGTCCCAACACAATGTTAGTGGGGGACTCCAAATGAATGAATGAGTGGTGGTAGGAGTTATCTTTTTAAGCTCTCTCATACCTCAAACTTTTGTTTTAGAGTTGAGAGAAATTATGTGTTCGATGGCATCTGTCGCTGTAGATACGCATGTTTTGCAATAGCTCGCCATCTGGTGTTGGGCCGGAGTGTTACAAGTTGTTTTTCTTCGAAGAAGTCTTTCGAGTCACGGGACCGAGTGACTCCTCCTTTTGTCTCCATTGCGCATGGGCGTCGACTCCATCTTCGATTGTTTTTTTTCCGCCATCGGGTTCGGACGTGTTCCTGTCGCTCCGAGTTTCGGAACGGAAAATTAGCTAATTTCGGAAGATTTTCGTCGGTATTGTTGCGTTCGGGATCGGCGTACTTAGATTCCACACCGCATCGAAGATCGAAGAGCTCCGGTGCCCTTCGGGGTAGTTTTTCGATCCCCCGTCGGGGCCTGGTCGGCCCGACCGCGTGCTGAAGAACGCCGATGGAACGGACCCCGTTCCGTTTCTGCCCCAAATGCCACAATAAATACCCCTATTCAGACCAACACTTGGTCTGTAACCTGTGCCTGTCACCTGAGCACAGTGAAGACACCTGTGAGGCCTGTCGTGCGTTCCGGTCCCGAAAGACACTCCGAGACCGTCGAGCCAGAAGCCTTCAGATGGCGTCCGTGCCGACAGCCCACCAAGAGTTCGAGGAGCAGGAAGAGGAAGGTACCTTCTCCATCCAAGAATCGGACTCCGAAGGATTCGACGATACACAAACCGTGAGTAAGACGTCGAAAACCACACAGAGAAAGATTTACAAGGCCCAGGGGACGCCACTGCCATCAGGCCATGGCTCCACCCATAAATTCGGTGACCGACCGTCGGCACCGAAAAAGGCCCAAACAGTGCCGAGGTCGTCCGACTCCGGTCGAGACACCGGCACGCAGCCTTCTCGGGACCGAGAAAGTGCTGGAGACAAGCCTCGACACCGAGATGCCGGTGTGGACACGGCTCGATGCCGAGACAGCGGCACCGAAGAAGATCGACGCCGAGAGGTTTCGGCCCCGAAAAAGAAAAAAGTCACCTCGGAGCCGAAAAAACACGCAGACAGGGTTTCGATGCCGAAACAAACTGCAAGCGACCCAGCTTCAGGCTCTTATACAGAAGAGCACTCGCTAACCTCCCAAATGCAAAAGCATAGGTTTGAGGAAGAGCTACAAGCAACTGATGTGGACCATACGCAAAAGCGTATCTTCATACAGCAGGGGACAGGAAAAATAAGCACCCTTCCCCCCATTAGAAGAAAGAGAAGGTTGGAGTTCCAAACTGAACAGACACCACAACCAAAAGTGGTGAAAAGAGTTACCCCACCACCCTCTCCTCCGCCCGTGATTAACATCTCACCAGCACGAACTCCATCACACTCCCCAGCTCACACCACCATAAGCCAGGGTGACCAAGATCAAGACGCATGGGACCTATACGACGCCCCAGTGTCAGATAACAGTCCGGAGGCATACCCTACAAAGCCATCTCCACCAGAAGACAGCACCGCGTATTCTCAAGTGGTGGCTAGAGCAGCACAATTTCACAACGTAAGCCTCCACTCAGAACAGGTCGAGGATGATTTTTTATTCAACACACTCTCCTCCACCCACAGCTCATACCAGAGCCTGCCTATGCTCCCTGGTATGCTCCGGCACGCGAAAGAAATCTTTAAGGAGCCGGTCAAAAGTAGGGCAATCACACCAAGGGTGGAAAAAAAGTATAAGGCGCCTCGTACAGACCCGGTTTTCATCACTACACAGCTGCCACCAGACTCTGTCGTTGTAGGAGCAGCTAGGAAAAGGGCCAACTCTCACACATCTGGAGATGCACCACCCCCAGATAAAGAAAGCCGCAAGTTCGATGCAGCTGGTAAAAGAGTCGCAGCACAAGCTGCAAACCAGTGGCGCATCGCGAACTCCCAGGCACTACTTGCGCGCTATGACAGAGCCCACTGGGACGAGATGCAACATCTCATTGAACATCTGCCCAAGGACTTACAAAATAGGGCAAAACAAGTGGTTGAGGAGGGACAGACCATTTCCAACAACCAGATCCGCTCCTCCATGGACGCTGCAGATACAGCTGCACGGACAATTAATACATCTGTAACTATCAGAAGGCATGCATGGCTCCGAACGTCTGGATTTAAACCAGAGATTCAACAAGCAGTTCTCAATATGCCTTTTAATGAAAAAGAACTGTTCGGTCCAGAAGTGGACACAGCGATTGAGAAACTCAAAAAAGATACGGACACTGCCAAAGCCATGGGCGCACTCTACTCCCCGCAGAGCAGAGGGAATTACAGCACATTCCGTAAAACGGCCTTTCGAGGGGGGTTTCGGGGTCAGAGCACACAAGCCAGCACCTCACAAGCAACACCGTCCAGTTACCAGGGACAGTATAGATGAGGTTTTCGGGGACAATATAGAGGAGGGCAATTCCCTAGAAATAGAGGAAGATTTCAGAGCCCCAAAACCCCTACTACTAAACAGTGACTCACATGTCACTCACCCCCTCCACACAACACCAGTGGGAGGAAGAATAAGTCATTATTACAAAGCATGGGAGGAAATCACTACAGACACTTGGGTTCTAGCAATTATCCAACATGGTTATTGCATAGAATTTCTACAATTCCCTCCAAACATACCACCAAAAGCACAAAATTTGACAACACACCATTCCAATCTCCTGGAGATAGAAGTGCAGGCACTATTGCAAAAGAATGCAATCGAATTAGTGCCAAACACACAAATAAACACAGGAGTTTACTCACTGTACTTTCTGATACCAAAGAAGGACAAAACGCTGAGACCAATCCTAGACCTCAGAGTAGTGAACACTTTCATCAAATCAGACCACTTTCACATGGTCACACTACAAGAAGTATTGCCATTGCTAAAACTACACGACTACATGGCAACTTTAGACCTCAAGGATGCTTATTTCCATATACCAATACACCCATCGCACAGGAAATACCTAAGGTTTGTATTCAAAGGAATACATTACCAATTCAAGGTACTGCCTTTCGGATTAACAACCGCACCAAGAGTCTTTACCAAATGCCTAGCTGTAGTCGCTGCACACATAAGAAGGCAGCAAATACATGTGTTCCCATATCTAGACGACTGGCTAATCAAGGCCCATTCGTTATTACAGTGCTCAAATCACACAAATCATATCATACAAACCCTCTTCAAACTAGGGTTCACCGTCAATTTCACAAAATCCAAAATTCTGCCGCGCAAGGTACAACAATACCTGGGAGCCATAATAGACACATCAAAAGGAGTAGCCACTCCAAGTCCACAAAGAATTCGAAATTTCAACACCATCATACAACGCATGTATCCAACACAAAGGATACACGCAAAGAGGGTACTACAACTCCTAGGCATGATGTCTTCATGCATAGCCATTGTCCCAAACGCAAGACTGCACATGAGGCCCTTACAACAGTGCCTAGCATCACAATGGTCACAAGCACAGGGTCACCTTATAGATCTGGTGTTAATAGACCGCCAAACTTACCTCTCGCTTCTGTGGTGGAACAACATAAATTTAAACAAAGGGCGGCCTTTCCAAGACCCAGTGCCACAATACTTAATAACAACAGATGCTTCCATGACAGGGTGGGGAGCACACCTCGATCAACACAGCATACAAGGACAATGGAACGTACATCAAACAAAACTGCATATAAATCACCTAGAACTTCTAGCAGTTTTTCAAGCACTAAAAGCTTTCCAACCAATAATAGTTCACAAATACATTCTCGTCAAAACAGACAACATGACAACAATGTATTATCTAAACAAGCAGGGGGGGACGCACTCCACGCAGTTAAGCCTGCTAGCACAAAAGATTTGGCGTTGGGCAATTCACAACCAAATTCGCCTAATAGCACAATTTATACCAGGGATCCAAAATCAACTCGCAGACAATCTCTCTCGAGATCACCAACAGGTCCACGAATGGGAAATTCACCCCCAAATTCTGAACACTTATTTCAAACTCTGGGGAACACCTCAGATAGACTTGTTTGCGACAAGGGAGAACGCAAAATGCCAAAACTTCGCATCCAGATACCCACACGAACAATCCCAAGGCAATGCCCTACGGATGAACTGGTCAGGGATATTTGCTTACGCTTTTCCTCCTCTCCCTCTCCTTCCTTACCTGGTAAACAAACTCAGTCAAAACAAACTCAAACTCATATTGATAGCACCAACTTGGGCAAGGCAACCCTGGTACACAACGCTGCTAGACCTATCAGTAGTACCCTGCATCAAATTGCCCAACAGGCCAGATCTGTTGACACAGCACAACCAAAAGATCAGACACCCAGATCCAGCATCGCTGAATCTAGCAATCTGGCTCCTGAAATCCTAGAATTCGGGCACTTACAACTTACCCAAGAATGTATGGAAGTCATAAAACAAGCCAGAAGGCCATCCACCAGGCACTGCTATGCAAGTAAATGGAAGAGGTTTGTTTGCTACTGCCATATTAATCAAATACAACCATTACACACAACTCCAGAACATGTAGTGGGTTACTTGCTTCACTTACAAAAATCTAACCTGGCTTTCTCTTCCATTAAAATACACCTTGCAGCAATATCTGCATACCTGCAGACTACCTATTCAACTTCCCTATATAAGATACCAGTCATTAAAGCATTCATGGAGGGCCTTAGGAGAATTATACCACCAAGAACACCACCTGTTCCTTCATGGAACCTAAATGTTGTCCTAACTAGACTCATGGGTCCACCTTTTGAACCCATGCACTCCTGCGACATACAGTTCCTAACCTGGAAGGTGGCATTTCTCATCGCCATTACTTCCCTAAGAAGAGTAAGCGAGATTCAGGCGTTTACAATACAGGAACCTTTTATACAACTACACAAGAATAAGGTCATCCTAAGGACCAATCCTAAATTTTTGCCAAAGGTTATTTCACCGTTCCATCTAAATCAAACAGTGGAACTTCCAGTGTTCTTTCCACAGCCAGATACCGTAGCTGAAAGGGCACTACATACATTAGATGTCAAAAGAGCATTGATGTATTACATTGACAGAACAAAAAACATCAGAAAGACTAAACAACTATTTATTGCATTTCAAAAACCTCATGCAGGAAACCCAATATCAAAACAAGGTATAGCCAGATGGATAGTTAAATGCATCCAAATCTGCTACCTTAAAGCTAAACGACAGCTGCCCATTACACCAAGGGCACACTCAACCAGAAAGAAAGGTGCTACCATGGCCTTTCTAGGAAACATCCCAATGCAAGAAATATGTAAGGCAGCCACATGGTCTACGCCTCACACATTCACCAAGCACTACTGTGTAGACGTGTTATCCGCACAACAAGCCACAGTAGGTCAAGCCGTATTAAGAACATTATTTCAGACTACTTCCACTCCTACAGGCTGATCCACCGCTTTTGGGGAGATAACTGCTTACTAGTCTATGCAAAACATGCGTATCTACAGCGACAGATGCCATCGAACTGAAAATGTCACTTACCCAGTGTACGTCTGTTCGTGGCATCAGTCGCAGTAGATTCGCATGTGCCCACCCGCCTCCCCGGGAGCCTGTAGCAGTTTGGAAGTTACCTTCAATTATTTATATATGTATCATCTCAACCTTTAATAGGTGCATACTTAGTCACTCCATTGCATGGGCACTATTACTACAATTCAACTCCTACCTCACCCTCTGCGGGGAAAAACAATCGAAGATGGAGTCGACGCCCATGCGCAATGGAGACAAAAGGAGGAGTCACTCGGTCCCGTGACTCGAAAGACTTCTTCGAAGAAAAACAACTTGTAACACTCCGGCCCAACACCAGATGGCGAGCTATTGCAAAACATGCGAATCTACTGCGACTGATGCCACGAACAGATGTACACTGGGTAAGTGACATTTTCATTTATGGGCCTGGTTTGTAATAATCAATACAATAAACCTGTTACCCTTGAAAATGTGTAATGCACTATACTCTCAAGGGGTTAAGTATATGGTTACACTGCATTACTTTCACCTGCTTAGGTGGAGCACACAAGCGCTCTGACATATTGTAATCTATCTGTGGGCTTTTAACCACGCCCACCGCATACCCATCACTATCCATGGTTCATGGGCTTGGCATTCAAAAATCCTTTATCATTGGCTAATGCTTTACGTTTGTCCCTCCGTGGGGCACTTTTGCACCGCCTTGACCATCGACCCTGTTACATGGATAATTGCACGTTTGCCAATACTTTGACTGCGAGCAAACCTTTTCCTTTTGTATCTCTCCTTTTCGCTAACGGTGGCCGTGGTGCTTTGTATTGGCTTGCCTATGTCAATTGTGTTACTTTTCATTTTCAATTTATATGGCAAGAAAAGTCCAGTTTAGGAATTTACAACACTAATAACTCTAACTTGAGCAAACACGAGCCCCATTGCATTGCAAATGCTTGTTCTTTCATGGGGTTATGCCCTTTAGCGGCTGATAATATGGTTACATGACAATGTTTCTTACAAATTACATTTTTGTTATGGTGTTTTAAGCATTACAGTCAAATGCCAAAAATTTATTTTTAAAGGTTAATATGATAGTTGTATATATTTTAATCTCTCCTTATTACAGTTATGACCATGATACAGGCCAACTTAACATTCTTATTACATTATGACTGTTTGAACACTCTTGATATGTTTCGTTGACCCTTCTAGTTTATTTCTCTTCTGTGGCTGTCTTGTGTCTTTTTTGGAGCATTGTGTTAGCCAGCCAGCAAATCTAATGGTAGGGTGGTGAAAGTGGCATTCTATTGGAATTAGCATGGCAGATTTCAGTTAGGATGCCAAATAGAAAAAAACATTTTTTGCTGCAGATAGTGGAAGAAGGCAAATAGAAGTCCTTTTTTATAGGCAGGGCCACTGGAATTGTATGGCAAGAAAGACCTAATTATGAGGTAGGGTTGACCAATTTATGTGGCAAGAAAAGTCCAATTATGAATTTACAATGCCAGTTGCTCAAACTCATGAAAATGTGAGACCTATTGCATTGAAAATGCTTGTTTTGAAGTGTTAATCATTAATTTGTTTTGAACCCTCCTCCGACTGTTTTACTAAAACAATTATTCATTTCCAATAGTGAACCCTTCTTTCGAGCAGAGCTCTGGATCAAAGAATTGTAAGTAGTCCGTATCACTGAAATGTTTTAGATGATTTGCGTTCTATGTTTTTGAGCTAAATGTATTCTGTACGTCCAACCTTATCCTGCTGACTGTATTTCATTAATGATAGTAAGAGTAAGTGAATTATGGTGCTCTTCCCCATAACTCAGGCCTCACTATTCAGATGCGTATTGTTTTGCGATGAAGCAGGTCAAAATAAACAGTTTTTTTAAGTAACTGTTATACAGATGCTAAGAGCATTAACCCCTTCGCTGCCAGGCCTTTTCCCACTCCTGTGCCAAGCCTCTTTTTTGGCTATTTGGGGTCTGAGCTTAGGCCTTCCTAACTTTTTGTCCACGTTAGCTACCCAGGCCAAATTTGCGTCCTTTTTTCAACATCCTCCGGATTTTAGAGGTACCCAGAGTTTGTGGGTTCCCCTTGAGGAGATCAAGAAATTAGCCAAAATACAGCTAAAATTTCTTTTAAAAACAAAAAAGAAAAATGGGGAAAAAAGGGCTGCAAAAGAAAGCTTGCAATTCATTTTTTTTTTTTTGTTTTTTTTTTTTTTGTTAATTATTTTATTTATTTTTTTAAAGGAGTCAAATTCTGATTTCAGCAAGGGGTAATTTGTGTAGATCCCTAAAGGGTTTCCTACAGAAAGTAAGAGCTAAAATAAAACAATATTGAAATTGAGGTGAAAAAAGAGCAGTTCCTGTCCACGTTGTCTTCTATAACTTTTTCCAGCTATGGCATATTTTTTAAAGCAATATACCGTTACATCTGCTGGACTCTTCTAGTTGTGGAGATATATAGGGCTTGTAGATTCATTAAGAATCCTAGGTGCCCAGAGCAAATAAAGGAGCTGCACCTTGCAATGGGTTTTCATTGCATAGCGGGTATACAGCAATTCATTTGGTGAAATGTAAAGAGCGAAAAATAGGTATCAAGGAAACCTTTATATTTCCAAATGGGGCACACGGTAAGGTGTTGAGAAGCAGTGGTTATATGCATATCTCTGAACTCCGAGGTCCCTATTCTAGCATGCGAATTACAGGGTATTTCTCAAATAGAACACACTGTCTTACATTTGGAAGGAAAAAATTTAGAGAAAGACAAGAGGCTATAACACTTGTTCTTCTATTCTGAGTTCCCCAAGTCTCCCGATAAAAAATGGTACCTCACTTGCATGGGTAGGCCTAGTGCCTGCAACAGGAAATGCCCCAAAACGCTACATGGACACATCACATTTTTACATTGACAACTGATACGTTTTTTGGAAAGTGCCTAGCTGTGGATTTTGATCTCTCGCTCAGCCGGTACCTATGAAAACCTAGCAAACCTGGACATTTCTGAAAACTACACACCTAGAGGAACCCAGGATGGGGTAACTTGTGGCGCTCTCACCAGGTTCTGTTACCCATAATCCTTAGCAAACCTCAAAATTTGGCAATAAAAAAACTTTTTCCTCACATTTCAGTGCTGAAAAGTTCTGGAATCTCAGGGGAGCCACAAACTTCCTTCGACCCAGCCTTCCCCCCACATCTTGATTAAAAATGGTACCTCACTTGTCTGGGTAGGCTAGTGCCCGCAACAGGAAATGCTCCAAAACACTACGTGGACACATCACAATTATCAAATACAAAACTACCTGCTTTTGTGGTGGGAAGGAAGGGTGGTTTGGGAGAGCACCTGTGTTTTTGGTCCTGGGTTCAGCAGCCATCTAGGGAAATCCACCAAACCCAGACATTTCTGAAATCTAGACACCCAAGGGAGTCCAAGGAGGTGTGACTTGCGTGGATTCCCCAGTGTTTTCTTACCCAGAATCCTCAGCAAACCTCAAATTTAGCTAAAAAAAAAATAATAATACATTTTTCCCACATTTCTTTGTGGGATCACTGCACCAGCACAAATTTCCTACCACACCTCACTCTGTGGGTAAAAATGATACCTCACTTGTGTAGGTGGATCAAGTGCCTGTGATAAGGAAGAACCAAAAAATGTCGAAATTAAGTGGGAACCAAAGGGGGTCCAAAAGTGCAATTTCGAAGAAAAAAAAACGTGTTTAGGCTGACAAGTGGGGCAGAATTTTTATCGGTATAGATGCGACAATTCTGGGTTGTAGAAATTTTGTTGATTCCTGCATCTTCCGGAAGGTTCTATCACAAAAATGTGGGAAAAAGTGTGATTTCAAGCAAAGTTGGAGTTTTGCAGGGAATTGCGGGTAAGAAAACGGTGCAGGGTGCATGTGAAGCACACCGCCCTGGACTCACCCAGATGTTTAGTTTTCAGATGTGTCTAGGTCTCGTAGATTTTTCTACATGGCAGCGTCCCAGAGTCCATAAAGTGCAACCCTCACCATTCCAAGTGGGACAATTTTGAGAGTTAAACAATCTCATGGGCCATATGTAAAACTAAAACCCAAGATCTTTTAGTGTGCAGGGGAAGAGCTGTTATCCCCTTCAGTTGGGGTGGGGGCATAACCTTGCCCATTCTGGTTGTTAGCCAACAGCCCACAATTTTTATTTTATTTTTAAATTCCCTGGCATCTAGTAGGATTTCTGCTTCATCCCCACGACCCCCCAACCCCCTGCCAGAGTGGATTGGGGGTAATTGCCTCATCTGCACTTTGCCCCCATTTATATGGCCATACCCCCACTTTTTTTTTTTTTTTTTAAGTCTTCCCTGGTCTCTGGTGAGCTTTCTTCTCCATTTGGCGGCAGATGGGCCTTAAAAAAAAAACAAATAGTGCGTTCGGCCCCCAAAGGGGACAGAAATGGCCAACAGTAATATGCCCCTATGGGGAGCGGCCCTTGCCCAAGGAGCTGCCCCCTCCCAAAGAAAACACACACACCAACCCCTGGTGCCTAATTGGTTTCTGCCCCCCTGGGGGCAGATCAGGCTAATAGAAATAGGGTGATCTGCTCCCAAGGGGGGTAGAAATGGCCTAAAATAAATTTGCCCACCAAGGGAGCGACCATTGCCTAAGGGGACGCTCACCATCTGTAAAAATTTAAAAAGAAATAAAAAAAATCCCTGGTGCCTAGTGGTTTCTGCTCCCCTTGGGTGCAGATCAGCCTAATTAAAATAGGCCGATCTGCAGAAATGGCCTAGTTAAAAATTGTCCCCCTTGACAAAGGGGTTTGCTCCCCTTTATTGTTTACATATACAAACTGACACAAAATCCCTGGTGTCTTGTGGGCATTTCTGCAGCCCGATTGCTTCACGATCGGGCTGCAGAAATGCTCAGAGAGACATGAAAGAAAAGAAAAAGGACCCCCCCCCCCCCCACCCCCCCCGATCGGAAGAAAAATGCTGGGCGATTTCCCCTTCCATCCCTGCCCCTTACACTAGGGCTCCCCCCTTGAGCCGGTCCCAAGACGTAATGGTTGCGTCCTCGGCACCTCAGTGCCGCAGCCAAGGATGTAAGCCTTACATTCGTGGCAGGGAAGGGTTTAAATAGAAAAGCAGAGAACACAACATTAACAATAAAGATCCTAAAATAAAATGGGGGTAAGTTCAGTATCAAATTGACACGCCCAGTGCATGTAATATTTTCTTTATCTTAATTCTGTCATATTGTCTTTTCGTTGCAAGTATTCTGAAACTGTGATCTCTCAGCTTCAAACCCAAGAAGCCTACTGTTGTGTTATTGCATTGCATTGTTACATGCATTATTATTCCTCATTACTTATTTTCTGTATTTGTATACTGTGCTGAGACAGGTAATGCTTTCTATGCGTTGTACAAGAAAAGCAAAATAGAAATTCCAGCACTAAGACACTGAAATGTGAACGAAAGAAAATACATAATTCATGTCTACTGATAACACAAAATAAGTACTTTTCAGAGCTCCAGAGAGATACTTCAAAGAAGCAGACCATGCTTGCATTTCCTTTTTGTTTGTGAAATTCATAATCAGAATGAGGCAACGTTTTGTAGGCTGAAAATGGGAGTGGGGAGGGGGCTCCATCTCAATCTTCAAGCAACTGCAGTTCCTCCTTGATCTATTCAGCTTTGCGTTAAAAAATATTGCTTGCACACCAAGTTTGACAAGGTACTTGGCTAGATGTTACTTCCTGGTTGAAATCTACCTGAAGCCTGCTTTCTTATGATGTAATGAGGGAAATATCCACACCGCAAGTTTAATGCATGAACAATATTACACACCGGCTGGCAAAGGGATACGCTGTACAATTTTAAACCATGCTTATTAAAACTTAGTGTATGTTCTTGCCAGCTATCTGCTTTTAAAGCTGCATTTAGATGAATTGTGATCCACCTGATTGTCCAGATACAAGTAAGAGAGCATAATGTTTCAGCAGTTGGGGAAATAGAAGACACATCAGCAGGTGTTTTTTTTTTTTTTTTTCTCTCTACCCGTCACTGCTGGCAATCATTTCTGGCAAAAGGCAACAGAGTACACAGTGATGGCTGTGTTTAGTGCTCCAAACCAAACTACTTTTTAGCCTGCAACCACTATCTCTAATTTCTGAACTCCACAGCAGTGTTTATAGTACATGCAAAATTACACTTATCTCAGAGCTGTGTGGCAGCAGAGAGGTGACATGGTCAAGGTGTACAAATCACAGATTTAAAAAAAACAAATGCATCAACTTCCCTTGTTCACCTTGAGCCAACACACGTTTTCCTGCAATATTTTCTCACACTATATCCTGTTTATCTTCTTGTCTTTGCATTAATAGTTTGTTTGCAAATTTTTCCTACTCTCTGTATCTTTTACAGTGTATGGTTGTTACACCCATGATTTTTAACTGATGTTACGGTCCCTATTAGAAGGAAGGAAGAAAGAAAGGACATAGGACGGAAAGAGAGCTGGAATGTTGACAAGAAAAGGGAAGAGGGTAGGGAAGAAATATGGGAGAGAGTACAAGCTGCCACCCATGAAAAATAAAAGTAAAAAGAGAGTGGGGAGTAGATGGAAAAGAGTTTTAGTTCTGGGAAGGTAAAGAGAGCTTGCAAGGTCTGTCCTCAACCAGATAACGTGGAGGCAAAAAGAAAGCTCAGTGTAAGCAGGCAGTTAGGGACACTAAAAGGAAGGGGGCACAATGAGGTATCGAGCTAATATAGAAAGTATTCGAGAAACAGCTGATGATGAGGTGAGAGCAGAAGAGGCAGTGGCTCATGAAGCACTAAAACAAAAAAGCCAGAAATAGAAGGGGAAAGCCATAGAGAGAAAAGGATGAATACGTTGGTAATAAAAATCCACCTATGAAAGTTTAGTGATGAAAGGCATTATGGGTTCTTAACCTTAGTGAGAGCCATTCATCTTGAAATATTGAAGTAAATGCATATATATATATATATATATATATATATATATATATATATATATATATATATATATATATATTCGATGGCATGTGTAGCTGCAGATACACATGCTGTGCATTATCCTGCCATCTAGTGTTGGGCTCGGAGTGTTACAAGTTGTTTTTCTTCGAAGAAGTCTTTTCGATTCATGAGACCGAGAGACTCCTCCCTTTCAGCTCCATTGCGCATGGGCGTCGACTCCATCTTAGATTGTTTTCTTTCCGCCATCGTGTTCGGACGTGTTCCTCTTCGCTCCGTATTTCGGTTCGGAAAAGATAGTTATCCATCGGAAAATTCGACTGTATTGTTTGCGCTCGGTACCGGGTTAGTGCTAGTACATCGACACGAAGAAAGAAGAGCTCCGGTGGCCCTTCGGGGCTTCCACTCCTCGGCGGGGCCTGGTCGGCCCGACCGCGTCCATCTTCAAACCTCATGGACCAGACCCCCTTCCGCTTCTGCCCCAACTGCCACGCAAATTATCCTTATACAGACCAACACTTGGTCTGTAATCTGTGTTTGTCCCCCGAACACAAAGAGGATACTTGCGAGGCCTGTCGGGCATTTCGATCCAAGAAGACACTGCGGGATAGAAGAGCTCGAAGACTTCAGATGGCGTTGACAACAGCCGGGCACACCGACGTCGAAGAAAAGGAGAGAATCTCCATTCGGGATTCGGACTCAGACGAGTCCGAGAGCGAGCAGCCGAAGACGCAACAAACCGTGAGTAAACCAGCCCCGGTAAAAACTCACACCAAAATAATGAAGGCCAAGGGGACGCCACCGCCAACAGGTCATGGCTTAACCCGAAAACACGGTGACCAAACATCGGCACCAAAAAAGGCCTCCCAGCAGCCGAAGACATCAGACTCCGGTCGAGATACCGGCTCCGACCAGACTCGGCACAGAGAGTTTGGCACCCTGTAAAGAAATGGCTCCCTGTTGCAGTTACCCCCCACTTTTTGCCTGATACTGATGCTGACTTGACTGAGAAGAGTGCTGGGACCCTGCTAACCAGGCCCCAGCACCAGTGTTCCTTCACCTAAAATGTACCATTGTATCCACAATTGGCACACCCTGGCATTCAGATAAGTCCCTTGTAACTGGTACTTCTAGTACCAAGGGCCCTGATGCCAAGGAAGGTCTCTAAGGGCTGCAGCATGTCTTATGCCACCCTAGAGACCCCTCACACAGCACAGACACACTGCTTACAAGCCTGTGTGTGCTAGTGAGAACAAAATGAGTAAGTCGACATGGCACTCCCCTCAGGGTGCCATGCCAGCCTCTCACTGCCTATGCAGTATAGGTAAGACACCCCTCTAGCAGGCCTTACAGCCCTAAGGCAGGGTGCACTATACCATAGGTGAGGGTACCAGTGCATGAGCATGGTACCCCTACAGTGTCTAAACAAAACCTTAGACATTGTAAGTGCAGGGTAGCCATAAGAGTATATGGTCTGGGAGTCTGTCAAACACGAACTCCACAGCACCATAATGGCTACACTGAAAACTGGGAAGTTTGGTATCAAACTTCTCAGCACAATAAATGCACACTGATGCCAGTGTACATTTTATTGTAAAATACACCACAGAGGGCACCTTAGAGGTGCCCCCTGAAACTTAACCGACTGTCTGTGTAGGCTGACTAGTTCCAGCAGCCTGCCACACCAGAGACATGTTGCTGGCCCCATGGGGAGAGTGCCTTTGTCACTCTGAGGCCAGTAACAAAGCCTGCACTGGGTGGAGATGCTAACACCTCCCCCAGGCAGGAGCTGTGACACCTGGCGGTGAGCCTCAAAGGCTCACCCCTTTGTCACAGCCCAGCAGGGCACTCCAGCTTAGTGGAGTTGCCCGCCCCCTCCGGCCACGGCCCCCACTTTTGGCGGCAAGGCTGGAGGGAACAAAGAAAGCAACAAGGAGGAGTCACTGGCCAGTCAGGACAGCCCCTAAGGTGTCCTGAGCTGAGGTGACTCTGACTTTTAGAAATCCTCCATCTTGCAGATGGAGGATTCCCCCAATAGGGTTAGGATTGTGACCCCCTCCCCTTGGGAGGAGGCACAAAGAGGGTGTACCCACCCTCAGGGCTAGTAGCCATTGGCTACTAACCCCCCAGACCTAAACACGCCCTTAAATTTAGTATTTAAGGGCTACCCTGAACCCTAGAAAATTAGATTCCTGCAACTACAAGAAGAAGGACTGCCTAGCTGAAAACCCCTGCAGAGGAAGACCAGAAGACGACAACTGCCTTGGCTCCAGAAACTCACCGGCCTGTCTCCTGCCTTCCAAAGATCCTGCTCCAGCGACGCCTTCCAAAGGGACCAGCGACCTCGACATCCTCTGAGGACTGCCCCTGCTTCGAAAAGACAAGAAACTCCCGAGGACAGCGGACCTGCTCCAAGAAAGGCTGCAACTTTGTTTCCAGCAGCCTTGAAAGAACCCTGCAAGCTCCCCGCAAGAAGCGTGAGACTTGCAACACTGCACCCGGCGACCCCGACTCGGCTGGTGGAGATCCAACACCTCAGGAGGGACCCCAGGACTACTCTGATTCTGTGAGTACCAAAACCTGTCCCCCCTGAGTTCCCACAGCGCCGCCTGCAGAGGGAATCCCGAGGCTTCCCCTGACCGCGACTCTTTGAATCCAAAGTCCCGACGCCTGGGAGAGACCCTGCACCCGCAGCCCCCAGGACCTGAAGGACCGGACTTTCACTGGAGAAGTGACCCCCAGGAGTCCCTCTCCCTTGCCCAAGTGGAGGTTTCCCCGAGGAACCCCCCCCTTGCCTGCCTGCAGCGCTGAAGAGATCCCGAGATCTCTCATAGACTAACATTGCGAACCCGACGCCTGTTTCTACACTGCACCCGGCCGCCCCCGCGCTGCTGAGGGTGAAATTTCTGTGTGGACTTGTGTCCCCCCCGGTGCCCTACAAAACCCCCCTGGTCTGCCCTCCGAAGACGCGGGTACTTACCTGCAAGCAGACCGGAACCGGGGCACCCCCTTCTCTCCATTCTAGCCTATGTGTTTTGGGCACCACTTTGAACTCTGCACCTGACCGGCCCTGAGCTGCTGGTGTGGTGACTTTGGGGTTGCTCTGAACCCCCAACGGTGGGCTACCTTGGACCAAGAACTGAACCCTGTAAGTGTCTTACTTACCTGGTAAAACTAACCAAAACTTACCTCCCCTAGGAACTGTGAAAATTGCACTAAGTGTCCACTTTTAAAACAGCTATTTGTCAATAACTTGAAAAGTATACATGCAATTTTTATGATTTAAAGTTCCTAAAGTACTTACCTGCAATACCTTGCAAATGAGATATTACATGTAGAATTTGAACCTGTGGTTCTTAAAATAAACTAAGAAAAGATATTTTTCTATACAAAAACCTATTGGCTGGATTTGTCTCTGAGTGTGTGTACCTCATTTATTGTCTATGTGTATGTACAACAAATGCTTAACACTACTCCTTGGATAAGCCTACTGCTCGACCACACTACCACAAAATAGAGCATTAGTATTATCTATTTTTACCACTATTTTACCTCTAAGGGGAACCCTTGGACTCTGTGCATGCTATTCCTTACTTTGAAATAGCACATACAGAGCCAACTTCCTACATTGGTGGATCAGCGGTGGGGTACAAGACTTTGCATTTGCTGGACTACTCAGCCAATACCTGATCACACGACAAATTCCAAAATTGTCATTAGAAATTCATTTTTGCAATTTGAAATTTTTCTAAATTCTTAAAAGTCCTGCTAGGGCCTTGTGTGTTAAGTCCCTGTTTAGCATTGTCTTTTAGAGTTTAAAAGTTTGAAATTAGATTCTAGAAACAGTTTTAGATTCTTTAAAAAGTCTTCCAACTTTTAGCAAAATAATGTCTGATACAGAGATGAATGTGGTGGAACTCGACACCACACCTTACCTCCATCTTAAGATGAGGGAGCTAAGGTCTCTCTGTAATATCAAAAAAATAACCATTGGCTCCAGACCTACCAAAATTCAGCTCCAGGAGCTGTTGGCAGAGTTTGAAAAAGCCAACCCCTCTGAGGATGACTTCACAGAGGAAGAAATTAGTGACTTAGAGGGCAATTCCCCCCTTCCAGTCCTAAATAGGGAGACCAGGGCCTCTCAAGCCCTGTCTCCAAAAATGATAGTCAGAAATGTTGCTTCCCTCACAGGAGGGTCCAGCATTTCTGAAATCACTGAGGATGCTCTCAGTGAAGATGACCCCCTGTTAGCCAGGATGGTCAAAAGATTGGCTTTGGAAAAGCAGCTCCTAGCCATAGAAAGGGAAAGAAAAGAGATGGGCCTAGGTCCCATCGATGGTGGCAGCAACTTAAATAGGGTCAGAGATTCTCCTGACATCCTAAAAATCCCCAAAGGGATTGTAACAAAATATGAAGATGGTGATGACATCACCAAATGGTTCACAGCTTTTGAGAGGGCTTGTGTAACCAGAAAAGTAAACAGATCTCACTGGGGTGCTCTCCTTTGGGAAATGTTCACTGGAAAGTGTAGGGATAGACTCCTCACACTCTCTGGAAAAGATGCAGAATCTTATGACCTCATGAAGGGTACCCTGATTGAGGGCTTTGGATTCTCCACTGAGGAGTATAGAATTAGATTCAGGGGGGCTCAAAAATCCTCGAGCCAGACCTGGGTTGATTTTGTAGACTACTCAGTAAAAACACTAGATGGTTGGTTAACTGGAAATGAAGTGTGTGACTATGTTGGGCTTTATAATTTGTTTATGAAAGAACACATTTTAAGTAACTGCTTCAATGAAAAGTTGCATCAGTATCTGGTAGACCTAGGTCCAATTTCTCCCCAAGAATTGGGAAAGAAGGCAGACCACTGGGTCAAGACTAGGGTAACCAAAACTTCCACTGGGGGTGACCAAAAGAAAGGGGTTGCAAAAACTCCCCAGGAGAAAGTGGGTGACACTAGAAACAAAGAAAAAGAGTCCTCTGTAGGCCCCCAAAAACCAGAACAGGTGGGTGGGCCCCAAGACACAACCCAAAACAAAGGTGGGTACCAGGGTAAGAACTGGGATGCCACTAAGGCATGGTGCCACAACTGTAAACAGTCTGGGCACCACACCAAGGACACTTCTTGTCCCAAAAACAAACCCCAGAACAAAATTCCAGGGGTAACCAGTGTAGCCATGGGAGATGACTCCTCAGATGAGGAGGTCTTCATAGCCTTCAACTGGAAACAGGGCCCAACAGGTGAGTTGGAGATTCCAGAGGGAAGTAGACACTTCCACCACCTACTGGTGAATGGAATCCCAACCACTGCCCTGAGAGACACTTGTGCCAGTCACACTATTGTGCATGACAGGCTGGTGCTCTCAAACCAGTACATCCCAGGTGAGACTGCCAGGGTAAGAGTTAGCCTAGACAGGGTCACTAAGAGGCCTGTGGCTTTAGTACCCATAGAAGTGGGTGGCACTCTTAGCTGGAGAAGGGTAGTAGTCAGTACAGACCTCCCCCTTGATTGTCTCCTTGGAAATGACTACCCAGAGGTTAGTCAGAGCCCAAGAGAGGAACTGGTCCAGTGCCAGTCCTCTCCCAAGGATTCTGGAAGTCCTGCCTCTGCAGTAAATGCAAGCAGGCCCCAGAAGAAGAAGAAAAGAAAACAGAGTAGGAAGGGTGGACAACCTTTAGCCAAGGTTACAGCAAGCCAAGGAGATTCTGCTCCAGTAGGGGAGAACTCCAAAAATGGCCCTGATAAAGTCCAACCTGACCCACAAGAAGTCCTGGCTAGTCAGGCAACTGTTAAACCTGAGTGGGTGGCTCCTCAGCTAACAGAAGAAAGAGTGGAAGAAGGGTGTTTACTACAAGATGTGGTAACCCCCCACTCTAATACAGCAGACAGGCAACCTGAACCCAAAGAGGCCTGTAACTTAGCCCCTTCCCTTGTAGGTGAAGAGCTAAAGGTGTGGTTCTGGGCACTGACAGCTGTCAGTGGCCTCTGCTGGGTGTTAGCCTTTATGGCTGCACTATCCTTAGCATGGTGGTCTGACCCCATGCCAAATAGCAAGTTAGGCCCCCTGACCCTATTGGTCATGGTGGGGTTACTCTAGCTCTGGGTAACCTCTCTGGGTAAGCTAGGGGTAACCCTGGCCAAGATAAGGTTAGCAGAGGTGGATACCTCTAAGACCAAAATAGAAAGAATGGGTGGAGACATTGAAGAGGCAGACAAGAGGCAATTCAGACTAGGTCCTATCACTGTGGAAGTAGGTCAGTTCCCCAAAGGGAATGACCTGAACAGAAGGATGTAAGGCAGAGTAGGCCCTGCAACTAACCAGCCTATTTCTCCTACTCTTCCTCGCCTGACAGACTAGGAAGACTCTCCCAGCTTGGGCTGAGTCTCCTGGCCTGTGGGCTGGGGGGGGCTTGTGTAAAGAAATGGCTCCCTGTTGCAGTTACCCCCCACTTTTTGCCTGATACTGATGCTGACTTGACTGAGAAGAGTGCTGGGACCCTGCTAACCAGGCCCCAGCACCAGTGTTCCTTCACCTAAAATGTACCATTGTATCCACAATTGGCACACCCTGGCATTCAGATAAGTCCCTTGTAACTGGTACTTCTAGTACCAAGGGCCCTGATGCCAAGGAAGGTCTCTAAGGGCTGCAGCATGTCTTATGCCACCCTAGAGACCCCTCACACAGCACAGACACACTGCTTACAAGCCTGTGTGTGCTAGTGAGAACAAAATGAGTAAGTCGACATGGCACTCCCCTCAGGGTGCCATGCCAGCCTCTCACTGCCTATGCAGTATAGGTAAGACACCCCTCTAGCAGGCCTTACAGCCCTAAGGCAGGGTGCACTATACCATAGGTGAGGGTACCAGTGCATGAGCATGGTACCCCTACAGTGTCTAAACAAAACCTTAGACATTGTAAGTGCAGGGTAGCCATAAGAGTATATGGTCTGGGAGTCTGTCAAACACGAACTCCACAGCACCATAATGGCTACACTGAAAACTGGGAAGTTTGGTATCAAACTTCTCAGCACAATAAATGCACACTGATGCCAGTGTACATTTTATTGTAAAATACACCACAGAGGGCACCTTAGAGGTGCCCCCTGAAACTTAACCGACTGTCTGTGTAGGCTGACTAGTTCCAGCAGCCTGCCACACCAGAGACATGTTGCTGGCCCCATGGGGAGAGTGCCTTTGTCACTCTGAGGCCAGTAACAAAGCCTGCACTGGGTGGAGATGCTAACACCTCCCCCAGGCAGGAGCTGTGACACCTGGCGGTGAGCCTCAAAGGCTCACCCCTTTGTCACAGCCCAGCAGGGCACTCCAGCTTAGTGGAGTTGCCCGCCCCCTCCGGCCACGGCCCCCACTTTTGGCGGCAAGGCTGGAGGGAACAAAGAAAGCAACAAGGAGGAGTCACTGGCCAGTCAGGACAGCCCCTAAGGTGTCCTGAGCTGAGGTGACTCTGACTTTTAGAAATCCTCCATCTTGCAGATGGAGGATTCCCCCAATAGGGTTAGGATTGTGACCCCCTCCCCTTGGGAGGAGGCACAAAGAGGGTGTACCCACCCTCAGGGCTAGTAGCCATTGGCTACTAACCCCCCAGACCTAAACACGCCCTTAAATTTAGTATTTAAGGGCTACCCTGAACCCTAGAAAATTAGATTCCTGCAACTACAAGAAGAAGGACTGCCTAGCTGAAAACCCCTGCAGAGGAAGACCAGAAGACGACAACTGCCTTGGCTCCAGAAACTCACCGGCCTGTCTCCTGCCTTCCAAAGATCCTGCTCCAGCGACGCCTTCCAAAGGGACCAGCGACCTCGACATCCTCTGAGGACTGCCCCTGCTTCGAAAAGACAAGAAACTCCCGAGGACAGCGGACCTGCTCCAAGAAAGGCTGCAACTTTGTTTCCAGCAGCCTTGAAAGAACCCTGCAAGCTCCCCGCAAGAAGCGTGAGACTTGCAACACTGCACCCGGCGACCCCGACTCGGCTGGTGGAGATCCAACACCTCAGGAGGGACCCCAGGACTACTCTGATACTGTGAGTACCAAAACCTGTCCCCCCTGAGTTCCCACAGCGCCGCCTGCAGAGGGAATCCCGAGGCTTCCCCTGACCGCGACTCTTTGAATCCAAAGTCCCGACGCCTGGGAGAGACCCTGCACCCGCAGCCCCCAGGACCTGAAGGACCGGACTTTCACTGGAGAAGTGACCCCCAGGAGTCCCTCTCCCTTGCCCAAGTGGAGGTTTCCCCGAGGAACCCCCCCCTTGCCTGCCTGCAGCGCTGAAGAGATCCCGAGATCTCTCATAGACTAACATTGCGAACCCGACGCCTGTTTCTACACTGCACCCGGCCGCCCCCGCGCTGCTGAGGGTGAAATTTCTGTGTGGACTTGTGTCCCCCCCGGTGCCCTACAAAACCCCCCTGGTCTGCCCTCCGAAGACGCGGGTACTTACCTGCAAGCAGACCGGAACCGGGGCACCCCCTTCTCTCCATTCTAGCCTATGTGTTTTGGGCACCACTTTGAACTCTGCACCTGACCGGCCCTGAGCTGCTGGTGTGGTGACTTTGGGGTTGCTCTGAACCCCCAACGGTGGGCTACCTTGGACCAAGAACTGAACCCTGTAAGTGTCTTACTTACCTGGTAAAACTAACCAAAACTTACCTCCCCTAGGAACTGTGAAAATTGCACTAAGTGTCCACTTTTAAAACAGCTATTTGTCAATAACTTGAAAAGTATACATGCAATTTTTATGATTTAAAGTTCCTAAAGTACTTACCTGCAATACCTTTCAAATGAGATATTACATGTAGAATTTGAACCTGTGGTTCTTAAAATAAACTAAGAAAAGATATTTTTCTATACAAAAACCTATTGGCTGGATTTGTCTCTGAGTGTGTGTACCTCATTTATTGTCTATGTGTATGTACAACAAATGCTTAACACTACTCCTTGGATAAGCCTACTGCTCGACCACACTACCACAAAATAGAGCATTAGTATTATCTATTTTTACCACTATTTTACCTCTAAGGGGAACCCTTGGACTCTGTGCATGCTATTCCTTACTTTGAAATAGCACATACAGAGCCAACTTCCTACACACCCCGAAAGTCAAAAAGGTTTCCTCGGATCCAAAAAAGACTGTCGAAAAGATTTTGGTGCCGAAACATGCAGCCTCGGAGCCGAAACAAAGCTCCTATACAGAGGAACAAGGCCTTTCCACACAATTACAAAGTCACAGAATTGAACAAGAACTGGGCATGGGAGAGCCAGACCATACCCAGAGGAGGCTCCATATACAAAAAGACACAGGGAAAATCAGAACTCTTCATCCAATAAAGATGAAGCGGAATCTCGCATTCCAAGAGGCGGAAATGCAGCCAAAGGCGAAAGTGGCTAAAGAAAAAACACCACCACAGTTTTCTCCACAACAATCGCCAACACAGTCGCCACATCTGTCCCCGGTAGCAACACCCCCAATGATGCAGTCACCAACACACACAGGGATGAGCCAAGATGACCCGGATGCATGGGATTTGTATGATGCACCGGTATCAGACAATAGTCCTAATTGCTACCCGGCAAGGCCTTCACCACCTGAGGACAGTACTGCTTACATGCAAGTGGTTTCCAGGGCAGCTACATTTCATAATGTAGCATTGCATGCAGAGCCCATGGAAGATGACTTCTTGTTCAACACCCTGTCATCTACGCACAGCCAATACCAAAGCTTGCCAATGCTGCCAGGCATGTTAATACACGTCAAACAGGAGTTTCAGGACCAAATTCAAAGGCAGAGCCATCACGCCTAGGGTGGAGAAGAAATATAAACTTCCCCCTAATGACCCTGTATACATCACACAACAGTTAACTCCTGATTCGGTGGTAGTAAGAGCAGCCCTGAAAAGGGCAAACTCACAAACTTCTGGAGACGCACCACCGCCCGACAAAGAAAGTTGGAAATCCGATGCAGCAGACAAGAGGGTGGCGGCACAGGCAGCCAATCAGTGGCGAATTGACCATTCTCAAGCTCTACTGGCAAGATACGACAGGGCACATTGGGATGAAATGCAACATCTCATTCAACACCTTTCTAAAGAATTCCAGAAACGTGCCCAACAGGTTGTCGAGGAGGGCCAAACTATCTCCAACAACCAAATAAGGTCGGCTATGGACTCAGCAGACACGGCGGCCAGGACAGTAAACCCAGCGGTAACCGTTCGGAGACACGCATGGCTACGGACCTCCGGATTTAAGCCCAAAATTCAGCAGGCTGTGCTGAATATGCCTTTCAATGAACAACAGTTATTTGGGCCAGAGGTGGATACGGCGATAGAAAAACTGAAAAAAGACACAGACATGGCCAAAGGCATGGGCGTGCTCTACTCCCCACATAGCAGAGGCACTTTTAGGAAGCCGCACTTTAGAGGGGGGTTTCGGGCCCAAACGACAGAGCCTTCCACCTCACAAGTCAGACCCACATATCAGGGCCAGTATCAGAGAGGAGGTTTTCGAGGACAATATAGGGGTGGACAGTTCCCTAAAACAAGAGGGAAATTCCAGAGCCCAAAAACCCCACAAACCAAATAGTGACTACAATGTCACAAACCCCCACCACACAACACCAGTGGGGGGGGAGACTTACAGATTATTACCACAACTGGGAACACATAACTACGGACACGTGGGTCCTAGCCATTATCCAACATGGTTATTGCATAGAATTCCTACATTTGCCACCAGATGTGCCTCCAAGAGCACACAATATGTCCAAACAACACTTAGACCTGTTACAACTAGAAGTCCAAGCATTGTTACAAAAAGAAGCAATAGAACTAGTACCCAACCATCAAAAAGGAACAGGTGTTTACTCCCTGTACTTCGTAATTCCAAAAAAGGACAAAACACTGAGACTCATATTAGACCTCAGAACACTGAATCTTTACATCAAATCAGATTACTTTCACATGGTGACACTTCAAGACGTGATTCCCTTGCTCAAACAACAAGACTACATGTCAACATTAGATCTCAAGGATGCTTATTTCCACATACCCATACATCCTTCCCACAGGAAATACTTAAGGTTTGTAATCCAAGGCGTGCATTACCAATTCAAAGTGTTACCAGTCGGCATAACAACAGCCCCAAGGGTATTCACAAAATGCCTTGCAGTAGTAGCCGCTCACATCAGGAGACAGCACATGCACGTATTCCCTTACTTAGACGATTGGTTAATAAAAATCAGCACTCAGCAACAGTGTCCGTCATAGAAACCCTTCACAAACTAGGGTTCTCTATAAACTACCAAATATCACATCTACAACCGTGTCAAATACAACAATACTTAGGAGCAACAATGAACACACAAAAGGGTATTGCCACTCCAAGTCCACAAAGGGTACAAGCCTTCCAAAATGTAATACTAAACATGTACCCAAACCAACACTATCAAGTGAGGTTTGTAATGAAACTCCTAGGCATGATGTCTTCATGCATAGCCATTGTCCCAAACGCAAGGCTACACATGCGGCCCTTACAACAGTGCCTAGCAACACAATGGACACAAGCACAGGGTCAACTTCAAGATCTAGTGTTGATAGACCGCCAAACACACTTCTCGCTTCAATGGTGGAATCCTATAAATTTAAACCAAGGGCGGCCATTCCAAGACCCAGTGCCTCAATACGTGATCACAACAGATGCTTCCATGATAGGGTGGGGAGCACACCTCAACCAGCACAGTATACAGGGACAATGGGAAATTCAACAACGGCAACTGCATATAAATCATTTAGAGCTGTTAGCAGTGTTTCTAGCATTGAAAGCATTTCAACTGCTAATAGTCCACAAACACATTCTTGTCAAGACAGACAACATGACAACAATGTATTACTTAAACAAGGAGGGACACACTCATCACAACTGTGTCTCTTAGCACAGAAGATTTGGCAATGGGCGATTCACAATCACATTCGCCTAATAGCACAATACATCCCAGGGATTCAAAACCAGTTGGCCGACAATCTCAGTCGAGCTCACCAACAGACACACGAAAGGGAAATTCATCCCCAGATACTACAAACTTACTTTCTACGCTGGGGAACACCAGAAATAGACCTATTCGCAACAAAAGAAAACGCAAAATGCCAAAACTTCGCGTCCAGGTATCCACACCCTCAGTCCAAAGGCAATGTGTTGAGTTGATCAGGGATATTTGCCTACGCTTTTCCCCGTCTCCCACTCCTTCCTTATCTGGTAAACAAATTGAGTCAAAACAGACTCAAACTAATACTAATAGCACCAACCTGGGCTCGCCAACCATGGTATACAACATTACTGGACCTGTCAGTAGTACCTCATATCAAACTGCCAAACACACCAGATCTGTTAACTCAACACAAACAGCAGATCAGATACCCGAATCCAGTATCGCTCAATCTAGCAATCTGGCTCCTGAAGTCTTAGAGTTTGGACATTTAGACCTTACACAAGAATGTATGGAGGTCATTAAGCAAACTAAGAAACCTACTACAAGACATTGTTACGCAAACAAATGGAAAAGATGTGTTTATTACTGTCATAATAATCAAATTCAACCACTACATGCTTCTGCAAAAAACATTGTAAGCTATTTATTACACTTACAAAAATCAAAACTAGCTTTTTCTTCTATCAAAATACATCTCACAGCAATATCTGCCTATCTGCAGATTACACATTCAACATCACTCTTTAGAATCCCAGTCATCAAAGCATTTATGGAGGGTTTAAAAAGAATCATACCCCCAAGAACACCACCAGTTCCCTTGTGGAACCTCAATATTGTTTTAACACGACTCATGGGTCTACCATTTGAACCCATGCACTCTTGTGAGATGCAATACTTAACATGGAAAGTAGCCTTCCTAATAGCTATCACATCTCTTAGAAGAGTAAGTGAAATACAAGCATTCACTATACAAGAACCCTTTATACAAATACACAAACATAAAGTGGTTCTCCGTACAAATCCAAAGTTCTTACCAAAAGTTATATCACCGTTTCACCTAAACCAAACAGTGGAACTCCCAGTCTTTTTTCCACAACCAGACTCAGTAGCCGAAAGAGCCTTACATACGTTAGACATCAAAAGAGCACTAATGTATTACATTGATAGAACAAAACAATTTCGCAAGACAAAACAATTGTTTGTAGCCTTCCAAAAACCTCATGCAGAAAATCCAATATCCAAACAAGGCATTGCCAGATTGATAGTGAAATGTATTCAGACCTGCTATATTAAAGCAAAAAGAGATCTGCCTATTACACCAAAGGCGCACTCCACTAGGAAGAAAGGCGCCACAATGGCCTTTCTAGGAAATATACCTATGACAGAAATCTGTAAGGCAGCCACATGGTCTACGTCTCATTCATTCACAAAACATTACTGTGTAGATGTGTTAACAACACAACAAGTCACAGTAGGACAGGCTGTATTACCGACATTATTTCAGACAACTTCAACTCCTACAGGCTAAGCCACAGCTTTTGGGGAGATAACTGCTTACTAGTCTATGCACAGCATGTGTATCTGCAGCTACACATGCCATTGAACGGCAAATGTCACTTACCCACTGTACATCTGTTCGTGGCATGAGACGCTGCAGATTCACACGCGCCCTCCCGCCTCCCCGGGAGCCTGTAGCCGTTATAAGTTGGTGAAACTTGTAAATTTGTAAATATATACTATTTATATACACATTATGTACATACATAATCACTCCATGGGCATGGGCACTTTTTCCTATATACATAACTCCTACCTCACCCTCTGCGGGGAAAACAATCTAAGATGGAGTCGACGCCCATGCGCAGTGGAGCCGAAAGGGAGGAGTCCCTCGGTCTTGTGACTCGAAAAGACTTCTTCGAAGAAAAACAACTTGTAACACTCCGACCCCAACACTAGATGGCAGGATAATGCACAGCATGTGAATCTGCAGCGTCTCATGCCACGAACAGATGTACACTGGGTAAGTGACATTTTCCATACATAGTATGTGTAGCTGCAGATACACATGCTATGCATTATTCCACCATCTGGTGTTGGGCTCGGAGTGTTACAAATAATTTTTCTTCGAAGAAGTCTTTTCGGAGGCACTCCGTTGTTAGATTGTGTTCTTTCCACTGTCGAGTTCAGGTGTGTTTCCTCTCGCTCCGAGATTTCAAATCTGAAACTTTAGAATACTCCCTTAATCGTCGGTATTGTTTTGGTCACGTTTCCACCTAGCCTCGAACCGATAGTACCGCTGTAAACTAGATTTTGCCCTTCTGGGCGTGTGCGCCCAACCCAGGCCTGTTTCGGCCTACCGCGTCGAAGCCTGATGGACCTGACTCTTTTTCGATTTTGTCCTCAGTGCCACGCAAAATTTGCCTACATAGATCAACACCTTGTTTGTAATCTGTGTCTTTCTCCTGATCACAGAGAAGAAGATTGTGAGGCCTGTCGATCGTTTTGATCCAAGAAGACCCTGCGTGATCGTAGAGCTAGAAGATTGGAAATGGTGTCGAAAAGTACAGAACTTCTCGACATCATGGAGGAAGAACAGGTGCAGACAGCGGTCTCCATCCGAGACACCGACTCCGAACAAGAATTGGAAGAGTATAGGCCTATCACTGCTGGACAGCACGTGAGTACGTCTGCCCCCAAGTCCACATATAAAAAACCATCAAAGGCCTTGGGTACACCACTGCCAAAGGGCCATGGTTCGACCCGAAAAAAAGACTCTTGTTGACCGACCTTTTGGGTTCGGTGCTGAAAAAGGCCACTTCCTCGATACCGGAGTCTAGTAAATCTGTAAAGAGTTCTGCCTCGGACTCGAGTAAGCGTCCCCACTCCCCGAAGCCTCTACGCCCTGCTTCGGCGCCGAAGGAACCGACTCCATTTTCGGGACCGAAAAAGCTTCCATTTTTGGGACCAAAAAAATCTTTTTATTCAGAAGAGCAAGGACTTTCAAGCCATCTCAAACAGAGTTCGAAATCACTGCATTAACAATCTTATAGAACTTTTGATGAGGACACTGAGATTCAGCCTATCCTGGAGGTTATGGATGAGAGACAATCCAGGATTCACATCCACAAAGAGACTGGCAGAATAGTTACTGCACCTCCTCTGCAAACCAAAAGGAATCTGGCTTTTCAGGAACAATTAGACACTGCTCAACCACCACCAAAAATGTATAAACAGAAGGAGAAGCCAGCACCTGCCCCTACTTCTCCCCCTCGTTCACCACAGCTTTCCTTTTCACCTCCACCCTCTAGCCCACCACCTTTACCTTCACCAATGCATTCTCAGTATTCCTATTCCTGACAATGACCCTGACTTATACCCCTCCAAGCTTTCTCCACCAGAGGACACTGCTGCATACACGCAGGTTTTTTTCCAGGGCAGCTGCTTACCATGTGGTACTTATGCACATTGAACACCTAGAAGAGGATTTCCTGTTTAACACTCTATCCTCCACCCACTCTAGATATCAGTGCCTCCCTATGTTACTTGGTATGGTTAAACATGCAGATAAAAAAAATTGTGAGCCTGTCAAAGCTAGAGTAATTACTCTGCGTATTGACAAAGAATACAAACCTGCTCCTACAGACCCTGATTATATCACACACAGGCTAATAGCCAGTCATCAGGGGATGATCATCCCCCTGATAAGGAGAGTAGAAAATGTGATGCTGCTGGCAAGAGAGTGGCCAACCAATGGAGAATTGCAAACTCGCAGTCCCTGCTAGCAAGTTACAATAGAGCCCACTGGGACGAGATGGAAGAACTCCTACAGCACCTCCCAAAGGAACATCAGAAAAGGGCACAGCAGATTGTAGAAGAGGGTCAGGCTATTAGAAATAATCAGATACGGTCTGCCCTTGATGCTGCAGATACAGCAGTCAGAAGTGTCATTATTGCCATTACTATAGGACAACATGCATGGCTACGTTCTTCTGGTTTTAAACCAGAAATCCAGCAGGGAGTACTTAACATGCCTTCTGACAAAAAACATTTGTTTGGCCCTGAAGTCGATACAGCCATAGAAAAACTGAGGAAAGACACTGCCAAGGCAATGGGAGCATTATACACAACACCGTATAGAGGCTCCTTTCGCAGGAAACAGTTTAGAGGAGGATTCAAGCCGCAATCCACTGAGGCTTCTACCTCCCAGGCAAAGCAAGGACAACAGCAGCAGCAATACCAGAGAGGGGGGATTTAGAGGGTCTTACAGAGGCCAATATTTTAGAAACAGATGAAAGTTCCAAACCTCAAAAAAAGCCACTACACCATCTAAACAGTGACTTACTTACCATCCTTCAACCCCACATGTCTCCTGAGGGGGGAAGACTGCAGCAATTCCATTCCCATTGGCAAAACATCACCACAGACCATTGGGTGTTGTTAATTATCTGCAATGGCTATTGTCTATAATTGATTTCTACCCCTCCAAAGATTCCTCCACGTTACCACAGGCTGTCCCCAGAACACAATGTTCTATTACAACAGGAAGTGCAATTGCTACAAGCAACAGGAGTATACTCACTATACTTCTTTATCCCAAAAAGGATGTCACTCTCATGCCCATCCTAGACCTCAGATCTCTATATCTATATATCCTGTCAGAACACTTTCACATCGTAACTCTGCAGGACTTGATTTCCCTACTACAAAAACAAGATTACATGACTGCATTAGACATCAGAGATGCGTATTTCCATATACCCATCCATCCAGCTCACAGAAAATACCTCAGGTTTGTCATAGCAGGAAAACATTATCAGTTCCGAGTTCTGCCATTCGGCATAACAACTGCTCCAAGGGTATTCACAAAATGTCTAGTGGTAGTAGCAGCCTTCCTAAGATGACAACACATACATGTCTTTCCATATGTAGACGATTGGCTAATAAAATGAAGCAGTTTTATACAATGCCAACAACACACTCAATACGTAATAGGGACCTTACATACACTAGGGTTCACTCTCAACTACCAAAAACCTCATCTTCAGCCAGCACAGGTACAACCTTACCTAGGTGCTATTTTAAATATGCAAAGAGCCCTAGCATATCCAAATACACAAAGGATACAAGCTTTCCAAAATCTCATACCACAAATACAGCCAAATCAACAATACACTGTAAGATTTATCATGAGAATCCAGGAATGATGGCGTCCTGCTTGGCAGTAGTACCACATGCAAAACTCAACATGAGGACACTACAACAATGGTCTCAAGCACAGGGTCAGTTGCAAGATCTAGTATTGGTGGACCGCCACTCGCACAAGTCACTTTAATGGTGGAATCTCAGCAATTTAATGAAGGGGCGGTCATTCAAGACCCTGTGCCTCATACCACAATAACAGATGCATCAATGACAGGTTGGGGAGCTCATCTCAACAGCCTTACCATTCAAGGGGAATGGGATTCGAAAACAAAGACATTTTCACATAAACCATTTAGAATTATTAGCTGTGTTCCTTGCCCTAAAAGCATTTCAACCTCTTCTCACACACAAGATTGTTCTGATAAAAACAGACAATATGACGACCGTGTATTACCTCTAAAAACAGGGCGAGACACATTTGTCTCAACTGTCCCTTTTAGCCCAGACAATATGGAAATGGGCAATCCACAATCACATTCATCTATTAGCAGAATGCATTCCAGGAATACACAATCAGCTGGGGGATCTCCTAAGCAGGACCCACCAACAGACACACAAATGGGAGATTCACTTTCAGGTACTTCAGAAGTACTTTCAAAAGTGGGGAACACCAGAAATAGATTTGTTCAATGGCATGTGTAGCTGCAGATACACATGCTGTGCACTGTTCCTGCCATCTAGTGTTTGGCTCAGAGTGTTAAGAGTTGTTTTTCTTCAAAGAAGTCTTTTCGAATCACGGGAATGAGTGACTCCTCCCTTTCGGCTCTATTGCGCATGGGCATCGACTCCATCTTAGATTGTTTTCTTTCCGCCATCGGGTTCGGATGTGTTCCTCTTCGCTCCGTGATTCGAATCGGGAAAGTTTAAAAAAAAAAAAAAACGAAAATCCGTCGGTATTGTTGCATTCGGGACCGGTTTCCTATAAGATACATCGGCGGCCCTTCGGGGCTTCCGCATTCAGCCAAGGCCTGGTCGGCCCCACCACACCTGTCGTCGAAGCCCCATGGACCGGACCCCCTTCTGTTTCTGTCCGACGTGCCACGCCAAGTATCCTTATACAGACCAGCATCGGGTCTGTAATCTGTGTTTGTCACCGGAGCACAGAGAGGATATCTGTGAGGCCTGCAAGGCTTTTCGGTCGAAGAAGACCTTGAGAGATCGGCAGGCGAGGCGCTTACAGATGGCATCGAAATCGACACAACACCTCGACATCGAAGAGGAAGAGATGGCTATCTCTATCCAGGGATCGGAATCGGACAACTCCAATGGAGACCGACCGCTGACAGCAGGCCAAAAAGTGAGTACGCCTGCCCCGACCCAACCCCAAACTCAGTCAAAAAAACAGAAAGCCTCTGGAACGCACTGCCTGAAGGCCATGGCTCGACCCACAAGAAAAGCGGTGACCAAGTAACATCTTCGGCACCGAAAAAGGCCAAGATCGTGCCGAAGTCTTCCAACTCGAGTCGAGAAACCGGCGTCAAAAAAAGTCGACATCGACTGGTCGAAACCAATAGGCCTCGAAAGAGCCTTTCGGAGCTGAAACCAACCGTGACTATGGGTATTTCTGTGCCGAAAAAGCCGGCTTCGGAGCTGAAAAAGTCTTCTTACACAGAAGAACATGGGCTCTCCAAACAACTTAAAGAGAGGCACAGGTTTGAGCAGGAGCTGGATGTGGAGGAATTTGATCAAAGGCAACCAAGATTACACATCCAGAAGGATACTGGAAAAATTCAAACTATCCCTCCTCTCAAATTTAAAAGGAAATTGGCTTTTCACACAGAGCCTGAAACTGATGACCCAAGGGCAAAGGTGGCTAGAGAAGCGTCACCAACTCCACATTTCTCACCAGAAATATTGCCACCCAATTCGCCACAAAGAACAAGGTCACCATTTGGCACCCCAACTGCACAGTCACCCACACATACTATGTGTAGGAAGTTGGCTCTGTATGTGCTATTTCATAGTAAGGAATAGCATGCACAGAGTCCAAGGGTTCCCCTTAGAGGTAAGATAGTGGCAAAAAGAGATAATACTAATGCTCTATTTTGTGGTAGTGTGGTCGAGCAGTAGGCTTATCAAAGGAGTAGTGTTAAGCATTTGTTGTACATACACACAGGCAATAAATGAGGAACACACACTCGGAGACAAATCCAGCCAATAGGTTTTGTTATAGAAAAATATATTTTCTTAGTTTATTTTAAGAACCACAGGTTCAAATTTTACATGTAATATCTCATTTGAAAGGTATTGCAGGTAAGTACTTTAGGAACTTTGAATCATATCATTAGCATGTATACTTTTTACATAAAACACAATAAGCTGTTTTAAAAGTGGACACAGTGCAATTTTCACAGTTCCTGGGGGAGGTAAGTTATTGTTAGTTTTAACAGGTAAGCAAGTCACTTACAGGTTTCAGTTCTTGGTCCAAGGTAGCCCACCGTTGGGGGTTCAGAGCAACCCCAAAGTTATCACACCAGCAGCTCAGGGCCGGTCAGGTGCAAAGGTCAAAGAGGTGCCCAAAACACATATGCTTCAATGGAGAGAAGGGGGTGCCCCGGTTCCAGTCTGCCAGCAGGTAAGTACCCGCGTCTTCGGAGGGCAGACCAGGGGGGTTTTGTAGGGCACCGGGGGGGACACAAGTCAGCACAAAAAGTACACAATCAGCAGCGCGGGGGCGGCCGGGTGCAGTGTGCAAACACGCGTCGGGTTTGTAATGGTTTTCAATGAGAGACCAAGGGGTCTCTTCAGCGATGCAGGCAGGGGGGGGCTCCTCGGGGTAGCCACCACCTGGGCAAGGGAGAGGGCCTCCTGGGGGTCACTCCTGCACAGGAGTTCCGTTCCTTTAGGTGCTGGGGGCTGCGGGTGCAGGGTCTTTTCCAGCCGTCGGGAAATGGAGTTCAGGCAGTCGCGGTCAGGGGGAGCCTGGGGATTCCCTCTGCAGGCGTCGCTGTGGGGGCTCAGGGGGGACAACTTTGGTTACTCACAGTCGTAGAGTCGCCGGAGGGTCCTCCCTGAAGCGTTGTTTCTCCACCAGTCGATTCGGGGTCGCCGGGTGCAGTGTTGCAAGTCTCGCGCTTCTTGCGGGGAGTTGCAGGGGTCTTTAAATCTGCTCCTTGAAACAAAGTTGCAGTTCTTTTGGAGCAGTGCCGCTGTCCTCGGGAGTTTCTAGTCTTTCTTGAAGCAGGGCAGTCCTCAGAGGTCGCTGGTCCCTTGGAAAGCGTCGCTGGAGCAGGTTTCTTTTGGAAGGCAGGAGACAGGCCGGTAGGACTGGGGCCAAAGCAGTTGGTGTCTTCTGTTCTTCCTCTGCAGGGGTTTTTCAGCTCAGCAGTCTTCTTCTTCAGGTAAGTTGCAGGAATCTAAATTCTTAGGTTCAGGGAAGCCCTTAAATACTAAATTTAAGGGCGTGTTTAGGTCTGGGGGGTTAGTAGCCAATGGCTACTAGCCCTGAGGGTGGGTACACCCTCTTTGTGCCTCCTCCCTGAGGGGAGGGGGGCACATCCCTAATCCTATTGGGGGAATCCTCCTTCTACAAGATGGAGGATTTCTAAAAGTCAGAGTCCCCTCAGCTCAGGACCTCCACCCAGAGCAGGCTTTGTTTCTGTCCTCAGAGAGCACAAAGGCTCTCACCGCATGAGGTCAGACACTCGTCTCTCAGCAGCAGGCTGGCACAGACCAGTCAGTCCTGCACTGAACAATTGGGTAAAATACAGGGGGTATCTCTAAGATGCCCTCTGTGTGCATTTTTTTATAAATCCAACACTGGCATCAGTGTGGGTTTATTATTCTGAGAAGTTTGATACTAAACTTCCCAGTATTCAGTGTAGCCATTATGGTGCTGTGGAGTTCGTTTTTGACAGACTCCCAGCCCATATACTCTTATGGCTACCCTGCACTTACAATGTCTAAGGTTTTGCTTAGACACTGTAGGGGCATAGTGCTCATGCACATATGCCCTCACCTGTGGTATAGTGCACCCTGCCTTAGGGCTGTAAGGCCTGCTAGAGGGGTGACTTTCCTATGCCACAGGCAGTGTGAGGTTGGCATGGCACCCTGAGGGGAGTGCCATGTCGACTTAGTCATTTTCTCCCCACCAGCACACACAAGCTGACAAGCAGTGTGTCTGTGCTGAGTGAGGGGTCCCTAGGGTGGCATAAGACATGCTGCAGCCCTTAGAGACCTTCCCTGGCATCAGGGCCCTTGGTACCAGGGGTACCAGTTACAAGGGACTTACCTAGGTGCCAGGGTTGTGCCAATTGTGGAAACAATGGTACATTTTAGGTAAAAGAACACTGGTGCTGCGGCCTGGTTAGCAGAGTCCCAACAAACTTCAGTCAAGTCAGCATCAGTATCAGGCAAAAAGTGGGGGGTAACTGCAACAGAGAGCCATTTCTTTACACTATGCAAACACAGGACGACGCAGATCCCTGGGACCTATACGACCCACCGGTTTCAGACAACAGTCCTGAGTGCTATCCCTCAAAGCCATCTCCTCCAGAGGATAGCACCTCCTATACACAAGTACTAGCCAGGGCTGCGACATTCCATAATGTCACTATGCACTCTGAACAATTGGAGGATGATTTTCTTTTCAATACTCTGGCGTCCACGCATGCGTCATATCAAAGCCTGCCTATGCTACCAGGCATGCCTAAGCATGCACAACAAGTCTTTCAAGAGCCGGTCAAGGGAAGGGCCATCACACCGCGGGTGGATTAAAAATATAAACCACCCCCATCGGACCCTGTGTTCATTACACAGCAGCTCCCTCCGGACTCTGTAGTAGTGGGAGCCGCAAGACAGCAGGCAAATTCGCAATCATCCGGAGGTGCACCACCTTCTGATAAAGAAAGCCGCAAATTCGACGCAGCAGGGAAAAGAGTGGCGTCGCAATCTGCCAACCAATGGCGTGTCTCCAACTCACAGGCCCTCCTCGCCCGTTACGACCGAGCCCATTGGGACGAAATGCATGATATCATTCAGCATTTACCAAAAGAATACCAAAAATGGGCTCAACAGGTGGTTGAAAAAGGACAGGCCATCTCCAACAACCAGATCCGTTCCGCACTGGACTCTGCCGATACAGCAGCAAGAATTGTAGACACAGCAGTTAACATCAGGAGGCATGCATGGCTACGAAGTTCAGGTTTCAAACCTGAAATACAGCAAGCGGTGTTAAACATGCCGCTCAACCAGCAGCAACTATTTGGGCCGGAGGTGGACACTGGCATTGAACAAATGAAAAAGGACACAGACCCGGCCAAAGCCATGGGCGCGCTCTACTCTTCACAGTATAGGGGGACATTTAGTAAGCCACAATTTAGGGGAGGGTTTAGACAGCAACCCTCAGAGCCATCCACCTCCCAAAAAAAAAACACCTACCAGTCACAATACCAGAGAGGGGGGTTTTGTGGTTCATTCAGGGGGCAATTCCCAAGAGCAAGGGGAAAATTTCAGCCTGCCAAGCAGACCCCCGGTAACAAACAGTGACTTCAATGTCACACTTCCCCAACACACATCACCGGTAGGGGGAAGATTAACAAAATACCTCAAACATTGGTCAGACATAACCACGGACACATGGGTTCTATCAATTATCCAACATGGTTACTGCATAGAGTTCACACATTTCCCTCCAGATGTTCCCCCAAGAACGCACAAACTGTTGGCACAGCATCTAGACCTGTTACAAACAGAGGTGCTAGCACTATTAACAAAACAAGCCATAGAACTAGAACCTCACCATCAAAAAGGAACAGGGATTTACTCCCTATATTTCCTTATTCCCAAAAAAGACAAAACACTAAGACCAATTTTAGATCTCAGGACATTAAACCTCTTCATCAAATCAGATCATTTCCACATGGTCACACTACAAGACTTAGGGGGTTATTCCAACTTTGGAGGAGGTGTTAATCCATCCCAAAAGTGACAGAAAAGTGACGGATTTACCACCAGCCGTATTACGAGTCCATTATATCCTATGGAACTCGTAATACGGCTGCTGGTATATCCGTCACTTTCCCGTCACTTTTGGGACGGATTAACACCTCCTCCAAAATTGGAATAACCCCCTTAGTTCCCTTACTAAAACAGGGAGAATACATGGCAACACTGGATTTAAAGGATGCGTATTTCCACATACCCATCCATCCATCTCACAGGAAATACCTCAGATTTGTCATACTAGGCATAATGTCCTCATGCATCGCTATTGTCCCAAACGCACGGCTACACATGCGGCCCTTACAACAGTGCCTAGCAAAACAATGGACGCAGCACAGGGTCAACTTCAGGCTCTAGTGTTGATAGACCGCCAAACACACTCTTCGCTTCAATGGTGGAACCCTGTAAATTTAAACAAGGGCGGCCATTTCAAGACCCAGTGCCTCACGCCATTATTACACCAAACGCTTCCATGATTTGGTGGGGAGCACACCTCAACAATCTCAATATACAAGGTCAATAGGACAATCAACATAAACTACTACACATAAATCACTTAGAATTACTAGCGGTCTCCCTAGCACTAAAAGCTTTTCAACCCCTTCTAGTCCACAAACACATTCTTGTCAAAACAGACAATATGACAGCAATGTACTATCTAAACAAACAGGGGGGGGGGACACTCGTCACAACTATGCCTCCTAGCACAGAAGATTTGGCATTGGGCAATTCACAACAACATTCGCCTGATAGCGCAATATATACCAGGCATTCACAATCGGTTAGCCGACAATCTCAGTCGCGGTCACCAGCAAACTCACGAGTGGGAAATACATCCCCAGATTCTACAAAACTACTTCCGCCGCTGGGGGACACCAGACATAGATCTGTTTGCAACAAAACAAAATGGAAGATGCCAAAACTTTGCATCCAGGTACCCACACCCTCAGTCTAAGGGCAATGCTCTATGGATTAATTGGTCAGGGATATTTGCTTACGCTTTTCCCCCTCGCCCACTCATCCCTTTCCTAGTCAACAAACTGAGTCAAAACAAACTCAAACTAATACTCATAGCACCAACGTGGGCTCGCCAACCGTGGTACACCACACTGTTGGACTTCTCAGTAGTACCCCACATCAAACTCCCAAACAGACCAGACCTGTTAACATAACACAAACAACAGATCAGACACCCCAATCCAGCATCGCTCAACATAGCAATCTGGCTCTTGAGGTCTTAGAATTTGGCTACCTAAACCTTTCAAATGAGTGTATGGAAGTCATTAAACAGGCAAGATAACCGACAACAAGGCATTGTTATGCTAATAAATGGAAAAGGTTTGTTTTCTGCTGCCAAGCAAACCAAATCACACCGTTAGATGCCTCCATACAAAACATTGTAAGTTACTTACTACACCTACAAAAAGCAGATCTCACTTTTTCTTCTATTAAAATTAATCTCACTGCAATCTCTGCTTACCTGCAGATTAAACACACAAAGTCACTTTTTAGAATCCCAGTTAATAAAGCCTTTATGGAAGGACTAAAAAGGATTATACCTCCAAGAACCCCACCAGTACCCTCGTGGAATCTTAATATTGTACTTACACGACTCATGGGCCCACCTTTTAAACCCATGCATTCTTGCCAAATCCAATTCTTGACTTGGAAGGTAGCATTTCTAATAGCCATCACTTCACTACGAAGAGTTAGCGAAATACAGGCGTTTACTATCGAAGAACCATTTATACAGTTACACAAACATAAAGTGGTTCTACTCACAAATCCAAAATTTCTACCAAAAGTCATTTCACCGTTTCATTTAAACTCCCTGTCTTCCCACAGCCAGAGCACTGCATACATTAGACATAAAGAGAGCACTAATTTATTACATAGACCGGACAAACTCTTTTCGGAAAACTAAACAATTGTTCGTTGCTTTCCAGAAGCCCCATGCTGGTAACCCCATATCCAAACAGGGCATTGCCAGATGGATAGTCAAATGCATACAAACATGTTACCTTAAAGCTAAACGAGAATTACCCGTTACACCAAAGGCTAACTCCACTAAAAAGAAAGGAGCAACAATGGCCTTTCTAGGTAATATACCTATGACAGAGATTTGTAAGGCAGCCACTTGGTCTACACCTCATAAGTTTACCAAACATTACTGCGTAGATGTGTTAGCAACACAACAAGCCACAGTAGGACAGGCTGTACTAAGAACATTATTTCAAACGACTTCAACTCCTACAGGCTGACCACCGCTTTGGGGGGGATTACTGCTTTGTAGTCTATGCAAAGCATGTGTATCTGCAGCTACACATGCCATTGAACGGAAAATGTCACTTACCCAGTGTACATCTGTTCGTGGCATGTTACGCTGCAGATTCACATGCGCCCTCCCACCTCCCCGGGAGCTTGTAGGCGTTTAAGTTTCATTAAAATTGTATATATATGTAAATAAATAGACATTCCTTTAACACAAACTATGTACATACATATCTATTTTATTGCATGGACATCGTTAGTATCCTCATTCTACCACTCCTACCTCACCCTATGCGGGGAAACAATCTAAGATGGAGTCGATGCGCATGCGCAATGGAGCCGAAAGGGAGGAGTCACTCGGTCCCGTGACTCGAAAAGACTTCTTAGAAGAAAAACAACTTGTAACACTCGGAGCCCAACACTAGATGGCAGGAACAGTGCACAGCATGTGAATCTGCAGCGCAACATGCCACAAACAGATGTACACTGGGTAAGTGACATTTTCCATTTGCAACAAGCGAAAAACACAAAATGCCAAAACTTCACTTCCAGACACTCACGTCCTCTATCCAAGAGCAATGCTCTATGGATCAGCTGGTCAGGGATATTTGCTTATGCTTTTCCCCCCTCTCCCTCTACTTCCCTTTCAGGTCTGCAAACTACGTCAGACATCTCTCACCATCATACTCATAGCCCCAACGTGTCACGACAACATTGGTACCCCACACTTCTAGACCTGTCAGTAGTACCTCACTCCAAACTTCCAAACAGACCGGATTTGTTAACACAAAACAAAGGTCAAATCAGGTATCCAAATCCCAGTGTTCTCAACTTAGCGATTTGGCTCCTGAAGTAATAGAATTTGGATATCTAAAACTTACTTTAAAATGCATGGTAGTGCTCAAGCAGGCACGTAAACCTACCACTAGACAATGTTATGCTAACAAATGAAAAAGATTTGTTTACTACTGTCAATCTAAAATACTGATCAACTTACAGCATCAATACAAGATATTGTATGCTATCTGCTTCATTTGCAGAAATCAAATCTAGCTTTCTCATCCATTAAAATCCATCTTACTGCAATATCAGCATACTTGCAGACTATACAACACACCTCTCTATTCAAAGTTCTAGTTATAAAAGCCTTCGTGGACGGATTAAAACGTATTATTCCACCTAGAACGCCAGCTGTTCCTACTTGGAATCTAAATATTGTACTCACCAGACTCCTGGGTCCACCTTTTAAACCCATGCATTTTTGTGAGATTCAATTTTTTACATGGAAGTTCACCTTCCTAGTAGCAATTACTTAATGGCGAAGAGCTAGTGAAATAACAGGCATTCACTCCTCAGGAACCTTTTTTCCAAGTGCACTAACATAAAGTTGTACTACAAATCCCAAATTTCTGCCACAAGTGGTATCACCTTTTCACATAAACCAAACAGTGGAATTGCTAGTCTTCTTTCCACAGCCAGACTCAGTTGTAGAAAGAGCCCTTCATACTCTTGACCTCAAAAGAGTTCTAATGTACTATATAGATAGAACTAAAGAATTTAGGAAAACAAAACAACTTTTTGTTGCTTTTCAACAACCACATAAAGACAATCCTATCTCTAAACAAGGATTAGCAAGGTGGATTGTTAAATGCATACAAACATGTTACATTAAGGTAAAAAGACAACTTTTGATCACACCTAGGGCACACTCCACAAGAAAAAAAGGTGCATCTATGGCATTCTTAGGAAATATACCAATGGCAGACATATTTAAAGTAGCCACATGGTCTACTCCTCATACATTTAACAAACATTATTGTGTAGATGTATTTTCAAAGCAACAGGCCAGTGTTGGCCAAGCTGCCTTAAGAACATTATTTCAAACAACTTCAACTCCTACAGGCTAGCCACCGCAATTTTTGGGGAGAGTAACTGCTTTCTAGTGTATGCATAGCATGTGTATCTGCAGCTACACATACCATCGAACGGAACATGTCACTTAGCCAGTGTACAGCTGTTCGTGGCATGTAGTGCTGCAGATTCACATGCACCATCCCTACTCCCCGGAAGCCTGTAGTCGTCGCAGTTTTATTACTTGTACAAATTTAGATACATTTGCATGGACATCTATTTTTACTTACTAATTTTATATAACATTTATATTCTTACACTCTATCACTCCTTCCTACACCCTTTTGCGGGAAAACAGTCTAACTATGGAGTCGATGCCCATGTGCAGTATGACCGAGAGGAGGAGTCACTCGATCCTGTGACTCCGAAAAGACTTTTCCGAAGAAAAACAACTTGTAACACTCCAAGCCCAATACCAGATGGTGGAATAATGCATAGCATGTGAATCTGTAGCATTACATGCCACAAACAGATGTACACTGGGTAAGTGACATTTTCCACATGTGGCTTTTCCCCAAAAAACTCACTTGAAACTAAAGAATCCTTGTGGTTTCTTGGTGCATTCGCCTGCTGATTGGACCCGCTACCAATTTTGCATTCTGCCATTACATATATTTTTAATAAGCTAACACTATCCTAAACCAGACAATTCCGTCATACTGTTCCCACTTGTCTCTAGTGTTTGCTGTTTTGCTGTATGCCATTTGAGGTGTCTTTCAAGTTATGCAACTGTAGTTTCTTGTAGGCCTTTTCGGTTCTCTTCAATGTACTTATTATGTGCACCACAGCTGCTGAGGTGATTTTAGCAGTTGTGGGGTAGTTGATAATTTCCCCAAGATTCAATCCAAGAATCCTGCTCAAGAACTAAACATAATAACATCTGCATAGTGAAAGATTTGAATTCTTTAAATCCCATGCTTATTTTCTTTGAATCAAAATTCTGATTGATAAAATTAGTTTGATTTAAGTGTTGATTATAACCTGGAGTGCCTTGGTATAAACAGTCCCATTATTTGATAGACATTTTTCCTTTAATATCTGATATACTATCATTACATTTCTGAGCCTTTGTCAGTGAACAACTATGTTTCTACTTTCTTCTAGAACTAGCTTGTATGATTCACGAGCCCGTGAGAGATGTCGAAAGATTGAGGAACAGAAAGCTTTGGCATTGCAACTGCAGAACCAGGTGATTAAAAAAACTGTTTAAAAGCCTTGATTTGTGTATTTGCATTTGAATATTTTTTTTAACATACTTCTCTACACAATTGTAGCCCTACCATCCAGTATCTCATTAAAATTTGGACGGGATACCGCTTTACAGATTGGCCCTGTGTTCACACACTTAAGTGTTCAGAGTGTAGGAGCACCACACTCAGTTTTACCAACTAGAAAATCTGGCAGGTAAGGTCTAATGAGGATCATTCTACAAGAGTAGTCAGTTTCTGGCCCCTGCCACGCCCCTTTCTTGCAGCACAGAGGAAACATGCAATGCTCACCCTAGCCATTCTACAGTCTCATGTCCCCTGCTGTCCATCCCACCTTCTCTTTCAGCAAGCAGTGCCCCATAACACTCAGTTTCCACTTACTACCTACTTAGAGCAGTTGGTAAATGAGAGTGATAATTCACACAGAATAGAAAGATAGCTAGCAGATGGAGCCAAAAAAAACAGGTATAGCTATTCCCCAGTGCATGGCATTAGCTCCTAATACCCAGAGTTGGGTACAAGGTTACAAGTGGAAATCTAAATATGTCCCACTTGTAATAGGACATAGTGCCATGATATGAGGTTGTGGAACATAGTGGCCCGAGTTATTAAGCTAGCTAAGTATAATTTGTGATCTTTGGCCAGTCAGTTTATCTGATTTTGTGTTAGTGTCCTTATTTGCTGAAATTTGGGGCATTTACATTGTAGCAACAGACGATATTGTAAAAGTAATGTATTAAGAAGCTCTGCTGTTGCGAACATCCTAGTCTTTTAGAGGAATATAAACAGCTAATTCGGTAGAATAATTAAGAAACGGGAAAAATACCTTATTTCATGGTACAATGGTAGTCTAAAAAGACTTTAATAGATCTTTTAACGCAGTACATTTTCGTCTGTTTTCCCTCGTTATGATAATGATCCCTCTTTCATGTTGCCCATCAATTCCAACAAAACTAGCTGGAGTGATCACACTCTGATCATGTTGTAAGTTAAAAGCTATTCTAGGGTCACTGCCTTGCACAATTTAATAGCAGGTTTTGAACCCCTGAAAAGTGAGTGTCTTGAATTGTTTAGGTTGAAGTTCTGTTCTGTTTTTTTTATTTATTATTTTTTACTCTTTTGTTTTGATTATTGGTTCACAAAAGGAAGTTTAATAGTAAGATGAAATCCAGGAAAAGCCTGAGTAAATTGACCATAACAGTGTGAAAGTGCTGAAAAGGAGGCAACACTTTAGGTACCAAACGTGCAACTGTGCACTTTATTTTTTTCAGAATCCCATCAGATCAGATATCCAGGGCATTTCAACTTAGATTAAGAAACTGGGGACTTCTGCTGAGGAAAAACACTGTCAGTTGAGTCCCATACTGTGTTGGGTTAGTTGTGTGCTTTCATCAGGATTAACTAGGCCCTACTCAAGAAAGAGCCTATGATCCTTTTGTAGCCACTTAGATATGTCAGCTAGACTTATCTTCTCGTAAGTGTACTAGTACCATGGTAAATGCTTAAGCCATATCAGAGCTAAACCCATGGATATATATATTTCGGGTTACTGTAAGCAAACGGAAAGCTTTGTCTTTCTACTGCAGTGAGATGGCTGCTCTGTTCTGTTTACCACAATTGGTTTAGCTAATCCATTGCAACCATGACTCTGTAGCTACTCCAATGAGACAGCTGCATTGACAGCAATTGATATTGCTACTCCTGAACATCTTATTAAGTTTAGTGGGTCTGTTCATTTCTCTCAGCTAAGGCCATTTTAAAGGACAGGTTTTGGTGAAAATGTTGAGGTTGAGCGGTAACGAAGTTTCACTTCCCGACATACTGCAACAATACACTGGACTAAGAAAGTTGAGATGATGTGACTTTGTTCACATTTGCCAGTTGCTTTGATGTATATTTGTGTTTCAGAGATTGCAGGAGCAACCAGTACAAAATTCTGTAAATTTGAATCTCCGTGTACCACTTGAGAAAGAGATTCCTGTTACTGTTGTCCAAGAGGAACAGAAAGTTATTGCCAAAATATCAGAGCCCAAGGAATTTCCTGAACTCACACAGGTGAGGCTTTTACTTTTATTTGTTGATATATTTATAGGTACTGGTTTGTGTTTGCCGCTCGTTTTGGTAACATTGGCCCTTTAATATTCTTTATCCCATTAAGCAAAAATAGAAAAGTTGTGCATTCAAGAAAATGTGAAAAACAAAATTATATCAAATGACCCTGTAAACAGAATTCAGATGGTCATCTTATGAGTGAATCATTCTTTGCACTTAATTATACACTGAAGAACATTGTTCACAATACGTGCTTCCAAAATTTTGCGTTCGGAATATCAACTGTAACCCCAATAATCCTCTGCTCTTGAGTGTTGGCAAAGGCTGTCTTAGGCTCAAGATTCTATCTCTGACCTACACATGTTTTATTATTTTATTACCGCTTTTTGTGCTCCGCCAGATAGGAATCTACTTGGTGATGAAGGCCTTTAAAATGAAGCACATTCTTGAGTTTGATGCGGCTGTATGTTAGAATCAGTGGAGATCTGTTACTCTACATCAGACTTATCTGCCTTGTGGTTATAAGTGCACCGTAGTGGGAGATGGCTGTCAGTAGATCCAGGTTGACATAAGAGGGAATGGTGACCAAGTCATTGTCGCGGTCCGTGTGTGACAGAAGAGCTTGGATGGGGAGTGCTTAAGTTGTTAGCTTCAAGGTGGCTTTTCAGTTTCTTTTTCAGCATTCCCTGCTGGAACCAAGATGTTTGAGATCTTTTCCTCACATGACATTGGAAGTACAGATTAAAATCATTGAAGTAGGATGACCTGGTGTTATCCTCTCTGTGTTCAGCACTCCAGTAACAACATTCTACTTTGTATTGCGAGGTCAGACTAGTCCCTGGTAGTCTGAGAGATTCTGAATTATGGTGCCAAGCTTCATTACTAATTTGTAGTAATCATTAATAGGATTGATAGTCTCTTGGCCTTCAGGAGAGGGATCAAGACATCATCTTTCTTAGCTCCAAACTTAATAAAGTTATTGTTAGATGCCCAGGGGTATGTGTTTGGCTTCCAAGTATCATCTGACTTCCTGCCAACTGAATGCACAAAAGGAGACAAGATGGCTACTGCGTTGTCCTTGCTTTGCCATGGTTAGGCCTGCCACAAAGCTTCAGACGTGCTAAAATGTAATTGTGGCACAACAGCATTATTTTAATAATAATACCTGCCTTGCCAATCTGACAAACTTCAACCCACCACCAAGACTGTGCTGTTACATTGTTTCTTGAAGTAATTGGCGCCACTGTTCCCCTACTTCACAATACGCGTGTATCTAATGTTATATGTAAAGCTTTCCATTTCCTTTGTAGCTAGGTCCGCGTTACAGAAGCAGTGATGACAATAGTGATAATAAAAAAAGCATAATAAACTCATGTGGTTTTAAGTTAAGACAGAATTCAAGTGTATTTAGCTCACTCAACACCACTTGCATTGTGGCTGATCGCCGCTATCTGAACGCTTTGTGTTGCAGTACATTGCAACAATAGAGGGCCTAAAGTGTGTTCCGTTTCAACATTATAGAATGCTTAGAAAGCCCCCCATTTGCAGTATTCATGTTCTTTGCCCTCATTAAACACCTCCCTGTTTAGTCTGTCCTTATTGCCCTGCTGACGAATTTCTCACCCTCGAACATCTCTCATGTACATCATTCCACTTCCTTTAGTTGTATTTGCAGTGTCACCACATCCTACCTTACATTGCCCTTTATTGGACCCTACAAGAAGAAACTTACATTTTGAGTCACATAAACTGTGCAACACATTCTTCAACTTGAGGATTGAAGACACTGCCACTGGGAAATATTGATTGCTGGTCTGCCATAGTAATAAATGAATACATCTGCCTGTTGAGTAAGATTAGCCTTGTTGATACTGGGCACCTCTGCCTCACCTCCTTTGCTTCCTTAACCCCTTTGCTGCCAGGCCTTTTCCCCCTCAGGTGTCAAGTCTTTTTTTGGCTAGTTGGGGCAGTTGGCACTTAGGCCCTCATAACTTTTTGTCTACATAAGATACCCACACCAAATTTGCATCCTTTTTTCCAACATCCTAGGGATTCTAGAGGTACCCAGACTTTGTGGGTTCCCCTGAAGGAGACCAAGAAATTAGCCAAAATACAGTGAAAATTAAGTTTTTTTTTCAAACAAATGGGAAAAAAGGGGCTGCAGAAGAAGGCTTATGGTTTTTCCCCCGAAAATGGCATCAACAAAGGGTTTGCAGTGCTAAATCACCTGCTTCCCAGCTTTCAGGAACAGGCAGACTTGAATCACAAAACCCAATTTTTCAACACAATTTTGGCATTTTACTGGGACATACCCCATTTGTACGTTTTTTTTGTGCTTTCAGCCTCCTTCCGGTCAGTGACAGAAATGGGTGTGAAACCAATGCTGGATTCCAGAAACCTAAACATTTCTGAAAAGTAGACAAAATCCTGAATTCAGCAAGGGGTAATTTGTTTAGATCCTACAAGGGTTTCCTACAGAAAATAACAACTGAAATAAAAACAATATTGAAATTGAGGTTAAAAAAAAGCAGCCATTTTTCTCTACGTTTTACTCTGTAACTTTTTCCTGCAATGTCAGATTTTTGAAAGCAATATACTGTTACGTCTGCTGGATATGTAGGGTTGTAGGTTCATCAAGAACCGTAGGTACCCAGTGCCAATAAATGAGCTGCACCTTGCAGTGGGATTTCATTCTATACCAGGTATACAGCAATTCATTTGCTGAAATATAAAGAGTGAAAAATAGGTATCAAGAAAACCTTTGTATTTCCAAAATGGGCACAAGAGCAGTAGTTATTTGAACATCTCTGAATTCTCGGGTGCCCATACTAGCATGTGAATTACAGGGCATTTCTCAAATAGACGTCTTTTTTACACACTGTCTTATATTTGGAAGGTAAAAATGTAGAGAAAGACAAGGGGCAATAACACTTGTTTTGATATTCTATGTTCCCCCAAGTCTCCCGATTAAAAATGGTACCTCACTTGTGTGGGTAGGCCTAGCGCCCGTGACAGGAAATGCCCCAAAACACAACGTGGACATATCACATTTTCCCAAAGAAAACAGAGGTGTTTTTTGCAAAGTGCCTACCTGTGGATTTTGGCATCTAGCTCAGCCGGCACCTAGGGAAACATACCAAGCCTGTGCATTTTTGGAAACTAATGACCTATGGGAATCCAAGATGGGGTGACTTGTGGGGCTCTCACCAGGTTCTGTTACCTAGAATCCTTTGCAAACCTCAAAATATGGCAAAAAAAACACCTTTTCCTCACATTTCGGTGACAAAGTTCTGGAATCTGAGAGGAGCCACAAATTTCTTTCCACCCAGCGTTCCCCCAAGTCTCCTGACAAAAATGAAACCTCACTTGTGTGGGTAGGCCTAGTGCCAGCGACAGGGAATGCCCCAAAACTCTATCTGGACACATCAAAATTATCAAATACAAAACTACCTGTTTTTTTGGGGGGAAAGGGGCGGCAACCTGCGTTTTTGGTCCTGGGTTCAGCAGCAATCTAGGGAAACCTACCAAACCCAGACATTTCTGAAAACTAGACACTGAGGGAGTCCAGGGAGGTATGACTTGGATCCCCCAATGATTTCTTACCCAGAATCCTCAGCAAACCTCACATTTAGCTAAAAAATCACTTTTTCCCCACATTTCTGTGTGAGATCACCCCAGCAGGACAAATTTCCTACTACTCAACGTACCCCTCAGCCTCCTAGTAAAAATGATACCTCACTTGTGTAGGTGGGCGAAGTGCCTGTGACAGGTAAGAGCCAAAAACATGTTGAAATTGAGGGGAAACCAAAGCGGGTCCAAAAGGGCAGTTTGAAAAAAAACACTTTTAGGCTGACAAGTGCAGCAGAATTTTTATTGGTATAGATGGGACAATGTTGGGTGTTAGGAATTTTGTGGATTCCTGCAGATTCCGGAAGGTTCATCACAAAAATGTGTGATTTTCAGCAAAGATGGAGGTTTGCAAGGCATTGTGGGCAAGAAAATGGTACGGGGTGCATGTGAAGCACACCACCCTGGAATCAACCAGATGTTTAGTTTTCAGATGTGTCTGGGTCTTGTGGATTTTTCTACGTGGCAACGTCCCAAAGTCAAAAAAGTGCAGCCCTCACCATTCCAAGTTGGACGATTTTGAGTTACCAAGCTCTCATGGCCCAAATGTAAAACCAAAACCCAAAATAATCAAATGTTCTGGCTTGCCGTGGGATAAAATGTTTTATTGTGCGGGGAGAGCTGAAAGACTGTTACCCCCTTCAGGTGGCGTGGGGGCAAAACCAGGCCCATACTGGTTGGTAGCCACCACCCCACTGTTTTATGTTTTTTTATTTTTTTATTTTATGCCATCTAGTAGACTTTCTGCCCCCGCCCCGGGGTGTGGATCGGGGGTAATTGCCCCATGGGCAGAACAACTTTGGCCCCATTTATTTGGGGTGGGGGTATGGCCACAACCCCACCCTCTTATTTTGGAGAAAAAAAATCCCTGGTCTCTAGTGGGCAGATGGGCCTTCCAAAAATAGGCCGATCTGCTCCCAAGGGGGTCAGATATGGCCAACAGTAATGTGCCCCCATGGGGAGCGACCATTGCCCAAGGGGCAGCACCCCAAACAAAACACACACACACACCAATCCCTGGTGTCTAGTGATTTCTGCACCCTTTGGGGGCAGATTGGCCTAACAAAAATAGGCTGATCTGCCCCCAAGGGGGGTAGAAATGGCCTAAATACAATTTGCCCCCCAAGGGTGCGACCCTTGCCTAGGGGTTCGCTTCCCATACATTAAAACATAAAGTAACAAAAAAAAGGTGTCTAGAGGCTTCTGCCCCCTTCCCCCCCACCCCCCAAGGAATATCGGCTTAATTATATTAGGCCAAGGGGCCGCTCCCCTTATGCGTAAGGATAATAAAAAATAAAAAAAACTCCCTGGTGTCTAGTGGTTTCGGACCCCCCCCCCCCCCCTGTTGGGGGCAGAAATGGACTTGAAACAATTTGGCCCCCCAGGGAGCGACTCTTGCTGAAAGGGTCGCTCCCTAAACATAAAAGAAAAAAAAAACCTGGTGTCTAGGGGCCCAAGGGGCTGCTCCCCTCATGTTTATTTCACACAAAAAAAATTCCCTGGTGTCTAGTGGGCATTTCTGCTGCCCGATTGCATTGTGATCGGGCAGCAGAAATGCTTGCAGAGACATGAAAGACATGTCTCTGCTGGCCCCCTCCTCCCGAGCGGAAGAGAAACGCTGAACATTTCTCTTCCGCAATTGCGCTGTAAGCATGCTTGCGGCGGTATATGGACGTAATGGTTACGTCCATGGCGCCACACAGGCACATCCATAGACGTAACCATTACATCCGTGGTTTGCAAAGGGGTTAACCTTGTTCCTTCCTGAAGTTAACTGCATGCTTTCTCCCTGAGTGGATGAAAATACCAATTGCACTGTTTTTTCTACTGAGCAGTGTTGTCTAAATATCAGGTGAAGGTTTACCGGGCTGTCTGGGACAGACAGAAGTCAAACATGTTATTTGGATTTCCTTAAGCCACCTGTTTTCATGCTGTTTTTTTTAGGGATTTAATTGATTATTTATGCTTAGAGGTGTATTGACCTGCTCAGTAGCACCACTACCTTCTGCACTTCTAAAAATGTGCACGTCAAGACTTTTATTGCTCTGGAAAACTCAGAGTTAAAATGGCAAAGAACAGTTTACAGGTTTATACACTGTCTCTTTTGAACTAATGTGTAGGCAAGCAATATTAGACATAAGAAATCCAAAACACTTCACATTGCTAATGCTAGTTTTCAGATCACAACTTGTCACACATCAAAGCTGTATGTTTGCAAAAGCGGTATAGGGAACAAGGTGATAGCTGACTTAAAAATCAATCAGTTAATCAATCAGTTGGGTGTTATTTGTATAGTGCGGCTTGCCACCCGAGTGGGTATTCAGGTACTTGCTCAGGTGTTTATTCGAAAAGCCAGGTTTTCAGCCCCAGTCCAGTCTGAAGTGGGTCAGCAAGGGTGCGGGGTGGGGGGATAAAGGCTTTGGTGGTGAGGTGGTTGAAGGAGCATCCTCTGGTGCGGCAGCAGCGTATGCGTGGTATCTTTGCGGTGGCCATGTGTAAAGAAATGGCTCCCTGTTGCAGTTACCCCCCACTTTTTGCCTGATACTGATGCTGACTTGACTGAGAAGAGTGCTGGGACCCTGCTAACCAGGCCCCAGCACCAGTGTTCCTTCACCTAAAAATGTACCATTGTATCCACAATTGGCACACCCTGGCATTCAGATAAGTCCCTTGTAACTGGTACTTCTAGTACCAAGGGCCCTGATGCCAAGGAAGGTCTCTAAGGGCTGCAGCATGTCTTATGCCACCCTAGAGACCCCTCACTCAGCACAGACACACTGCTTACAAGCCTGTGTGTGCTAGTGAGAACAAAAATGAGTAAGTCGACATGGCACTCCCCTCAGGGTGCCATGCCAGCCTCTCACTGCCTCTGCAGTATAGGTAAGACACCCCTCTAGCAGGCCTTACAGCCCTAAGGCAGGGTGCACTATACCATAGGTGAGGGTACCAGTGCATGAGCATGGTACCCCTACAGTGTCTAAACAAAACCTTAGACATTGTAAGTGCAGGGTAGCCATAAGAGTATATGGTCTGGGAGTCTGTCAAACACGAACTCCACAGCACCATAATGGCTACACTGAAGACTGGGAAGTTTGGTATCAAACTTCTCAGCACAATAAATGCACACTGATGCCAGTGTACATTTTATTGTAAAATACACCACAGAGGGCACCTTAGAGGTGCCCCCTGAAACTTAACCGACTGTCTGTGTAGGCTGACTAGTTCCAGCAGCCTGCCACACCAGAGACATGTTGCTGGCCCCATGGGGAGAGTGCCTTTGTCACTCTGAGGCCAGTAACAAAGCCTGCACTGGGTGGAGATGCTAACACCTCCCCCAGGCAGGAGCTGTAACACCTGGCGGTGAGCCTCAAAGGCTCACCCCTTTGTCACAGCCCAGCAGGGCACTCCAGCTTAGTGGAGTTGCCCGCCCCCTCCGGCCACGGCCCCCACTTTTGGCGGCAAGGCTGGAGGGAACAAAGAAAGCAACAAGGAGGAGTCACTGGCCAGTCAGGACAGCCCCTAAGGTGTCCTGAGCTGAGGTGACTCTGACTTTTAGAAATCCTCCATCTTGCAGATGGAGGATTCCCCCAATAGGGTTAGGATTGTGACCCCCTCCCCTTGGGAGGAGGCACAAAGAGGGTGTACCCACCCTCAGGGCTAGTAGCCATTGGCTACTAACCCCCCAGACCTAAACACGCCCTTAAATTTAGTATTTAAGGGCTACCCTGAACCCTAGAAAATTAGATTCCTGCAACTACAAGAAGAAGGACTGCCTAGCTGAAAACCCCTGCAGAGGAAGACCAGAAGACGACAACTGCCTTGGCTCCAGAAACTCACCGGCCTGTCTCCTGCCTTCCAAAGATCCTGCTCCAGCGACGCCTTCCAAAGGGACCAGCGACCTCGACATCCTCTGAGGACTGCCCCTGCTTCGAAAAGACAAGAAACTCCCGAGGACAGCGGACCTGCTCCAAGAAAAGCTGCAACTTTGTTTCCAGCAGCTTTAAAGAACCCTGCAAGCTCCCCGCAAGAAGCGTGAGACTTGCAACACTGCACCCGGCGACCCCGACTCGGCTGGTGGCGATCCAACACCTCAGGAGGGACCCCAGGACTACTCTAAGACTGTGAGTACCAAAACCTGTCCCCCCTGAGCCCCCACAGCGCCGCCTGCAGAGGGAAATCCCGAGGCTTCCCCTGACCGCGACTCTTTGAATCCTAAGTCCCGACACCTGGGAGAGACCCTGCACCCGCAGCCCCCAGGACCTGAAGGACCGGACTTTCACTGGAGAAGTGACCCCCAGGAGTCCCTCTCCCTTGCCCAAGTGGAGGTTTCCCCGAGGAATCCCCCCCTTGCCTGCCTGCAGCGCTGAAGAGATCCCGAGATCTCTCATAGACTAACATTGAAAACCCGACGCTTGTTTCTACACTGCACCCGGCCGCCCCCGCGCTGCTGAGGGTGAAATTTCTGTGTGGACTTGTGTCCCCCCCGGTGCCCTACAAAACCCCCCTGGTCTGCCCTCCGAAGACGCGGGTACTTACCTGCAAGCAGACCGGAACCGGGGCACCCCCTTCTCTCCATTCTAGCCTATGCGTTTTGGGCACCACTTTGAACTCTGCACCTGACCGGCCCTGAGCTGCTGGTGTGGTGACTTTGGGGTTGCTCTGAACCCCCAACGGTGGGCTACCTTGGACCAAGAACTAAGCCCTGTAAGTGTCTTACTTACCTGGTTAACCTAACAAATACTTACCTCCCCTAGGAACTGTGAAAATTGCACTAAGTGTCCACTTTTAAAACAGCTATTTGTCAATAACTTGAAAAGTATACATGCAATTTTGATGATTTGAAGTTCCTAAAATACTTACCTGCAATACCTTTCGAATGAGATATTACATGTAGAAATTGAACCTGTGGTTCTTAAAATAAACTAAGAAAATATATTTTTCTATACAAAAACCTATTGGCTGGATTTGTCTCTGAGTGTGTGTACCTCATTTATTGTCTATGTGTATGTACAACAAATGCTTAACACTACTCCTTGGATAAGCCTACTGCTCGACCACACTACCACAAAATAGAGCATTAGTATTATCTATTTTTACCACTATTTTACCTCTAAGGGGAACCCTTGGACTCTGTGCATGCTATTCCTTACTTTGAAATAGCACATACAGAGCCAACTTCCTACACCATGTGTGCTGGGCAGAGATTCCGAGTCGGCTGGTGGAGGTGAAGGCGGTGGTTCAGGTAGGTGGGTCCTTAGCTATGAAGGGATTTGTAGGCATATGTCAGGAGCTTGAAGTGGCATCTTTTCTGGATCAAGAGCCAATAGAGGTCCTTCAGTTGCTGGGTGATGTGGATTCTCTTAAGTAGGTTGAGGATCAGTCTGGTAGCTGCGTTCTGGATCGCCTGGAGTCTTTGCATGACTTTGGTAGTGGTGCCTGCATAGGGTGCATTGCCGTAGTCCAGCCTGCTGCAACTCTGCCCATTGCTTTCTAATACCTTTTTGTTTTGTCACTCTTATTTTCTTGTACTTTATTCAATGTTTTTATTTGTTTTAACCCCGTTGGTCTAGTATTTGTACCGTCCAGTAGAGTAAAGCCCATTTATCATCATTCTGATTGGCTCCTTGTATTGTTCCAGAAATGTCTGCTTTTCTGGAACTTTTTATTAGTAGCCTGTGTGAATGTAGATACACATGCTCTGAATACTCCTGCCATCTAGTGTTGGTCTAGGATGATTGCATCTTGTTTTTGTTCAGAGATGTCTTTTGAGGCACGAGGTATGGAGACTCCATGCCAGCAGTGGGGTAGTGTGTAAGACATTTTGATGACCATGTGTAAAAGTGTATAAAGAAGAAAAAGCAATCTGAACCAACCACTGGCTCCCAAGTTTTTCAGACGCTTGCTGACTATGTACAGAAGGAGTGAGAGAGATGAAGAAGACCGTAGGGAAAGATTAGACAATAGATCAAGTCTATAGAAGGACAATAGAAGGACTTGTAGGTGTAGTTCCTGGTTTTGGTATTGTTGCTACTTTCTGCTGAGCAAATCTGTAAAGTTGTTGTCCTCTCCCAGGAAGTACTCCGCCAAGACGTTTATCTGATGTTGATTCACCCAATGCCAAATACTCAGCACTAGTGCTGGTAACTATGGGGAGTGTGTGTGCTGCTCTGTTTCTGTAGGTAATACATTGGAGTCATATTGTCAGTTTTTATGATGCTCACTTTTGTCACATGACCTGAAGGAAGGCCTTGAGAGCTAGCTGGCCAGTTAACCAGAGTGTGTCCAGGTTTCACTCCATAGCCAACAGTCTATGTGGTGGAAGCTGACCAGAAATCTACAAAGCAAAGAGACCTCCATCAACTGAAAATGTTCATATAATACCTGGTGATTTGGACCTAATTTGGATCTAAACCGTGCCTGATCCGGGGGATATGTTTTCTATTTTTAGCTCATTATACTAACTCCTCATGTACAATTATGGCAAAGATTTTGCATGACAAATCTAACAAAGAAATCAGCTGGTAAACAATTTTATTCTTGGTCCTTGTTTATAGAATGGTTTAATTATGGTGCTTTCAATATAGAAGGTATTTCCCTGCTACAGCATCATGTATAAAGACTGCGTATGACAGTTTTAACATAATTTTTAGCCACCAACTTAAAATTCTTTCAAATTTAGTTTGCCTTTTAATGTATATAAACTTTATTATCCAGTAGGGGCTCTATTTTTCTCTAAAGAGACAAGCCTTGCCTTGCAGAGCAACCAAATCCTTGACTGTTGACCACTCCACTGTTTTTAGGGTCGAGCCTGTAATAGCATGCGCTAGCATGACACTGTTGTAGTTAGAAAAGGGTTTGGAGCCCGCCCGTGGCTTAATGTTGGTTGGTTTGCATGGAACTCTTCATTACAGCCTTGTAATTCGTCACTGGAGACCATATCATCATTTCCGTTCCCATCGGAGGACCAGGGACCAAGCACTGAATTACTCAACTTTAATCAGTGTAGTCCACTGCTCCATACAGGATTGAGGTACTATTTTCTTCTTTTAACTTCTAGTGCCCTGCAAACAGAAGGCGTGTGACCAGCAAAAACAAAACAAAATTGCGAAGATAAATTTTCTATAGTTAACTTTTATTTTTTATTTTGCCAAGTCTTTTTTTCTCTGCCCCACTCCAAAACAAACAGCCCCACTCCAATCCAAAACAGTCTACCCCACTCCAGTCACTCACACTCCAGCCCAATCCGCCACACTACAGTCCAGTCCACCTCACTCCAGCCCAATCCGCCACACTACAGTCCAGTCCACCTCACTCCAGCCCACTCAACCATACTCCAATACTCCCAACCAACCCATTCCAATCTGCCCCCTTCAATCCAAAACAATCTGCCTTACTCCAATATAGCAATCCAAAACAGTCTGTCCTACTCAAGTCCACTATAATCTGCCCACTCAATCCAAAACAATCTGCCCCACTCCAATCCTTACCCACCCCAATCTAATCCCCCCCACTCCAATCAAACACCTCCAATCCAAAACAATCTGCTTCAATCCAAAACAGTCTACCCCATTTTAATCTAAAACAATCTGCCCCACTCATATCCAAATCAATCTGGCCACTCAATCCAAAACAATCTGCCCCACTCCAATCCTTACCCACCCCAATCTAATCCCCCCACTCCAATCAAACACCACTCCAATCCAGTCTACCTCACCACGATCTGACCAACTCCAATCCAACCCTCCCTACCCCAGTCCAAACCACCCCCTCCAGTCCAACCATCCCACTCCAAACCACTACATTCTAATCCAACCCATCCCACCCCACTCCAATCCAACACAATCTATTCCAACCCACCCTACTTCAATCCTGTCTAACCCAATCCACCCACTCCAATCATCCCACTTCACCCCAATCCATCCTACTTCAATCCTTCCCATTCCAAGTCAGTTCACCTTAATCCACCCCACTCCACACCAATCCAGTCCACCACACTCCACACCAATCTAATCCATCCCACTCAAGTCCAATCCACCCTACTCCAATTCAGTCTATACCACCTAAATCCAATCCACTCCACTCAATCCAATCCACTTTACTGCATTCCTCTCCACCCCCACTCCAGTCCACCGCACTCCAATCCAATTCACCCCACTCAATCCATCTCACACCACTCCAATCCACCCCACCTCAGGGCATTCCACCTCACTCCAATCCACCATACCACACCCCCAATCCAATCAAATTCAACCCACACAACCCAATCCAATCCACTTCACTCTGCCCCACTCCCATCCACCCTACCCCATTTCAGTCCACCCCACTCCAATCCACCTCACCCCACTCTACACCAAACCACCCCACTCTACTCCAATTTACTCTAATCCAATCCTACCCACTCTACTCCAGTCCACCCAACTATAATCCAGTGCTACCCACTGTACTCCAATCCTCCCTACTCTACTCCAGTCCCCCACCACTCTACTCCAGTCCCCCACACTTCACTCTACTCCAATCCCCCACACCAACCCAGTTCATTCCACCCACTTCAATCCATTCCATCCCAATACAGTGCACCTTAACCCACCCCACTCTGGTCCAGTCCACCCCACTTAAATCAAATCCACCCCAATTCAATCCACCCCACTCCAGCCCCTCTCGAGTCCAATTCAACCCACTCTAGTCCATCCCACTCAGTCCAATCCACCACAATCCAGTCCACTCCAATCTAAATCACCCACTACACCCAACTCCAACCCCCCACTCCATTCCAACCCACTCAATCCTACCCCACTCCAGTCCAATCCGCTCCACTCCAGTCCATTCCAGTCCACCCCACCTGAATCCAACCCGCTCCAATCCACCCCACCCCAATCCAGTCCATACCACAATCCAGTCCATACCACAATCCAGTCCACCCTACTCGAAACCAATCCACCCACTCCAACCAATCCACAAACTCCCCACCCTAGTCCTATATTTTCAGACCAATACCACACAATCCAGTCACCTCACTCCAATCTATTTTAGCCCATTTCAATCCACCCCACTCCATTCAATCCACCCCACTACCTCAGTTCACTCCAACCCACTCCACCCTATTCCACCACCTGCTGCTCCACGCCACAACACTGTCTACCACTGAACCATTGAACTCTACTATCCTCCATTCAACTTTAAAATACTCTACTCTCCTTACTCCACTCTACTCCCCCACTTCACACCACTAACCTTTATCCATGCTGAACAGCAGCCAAACTGATATACAACATGGCGAAAACACATTGCCAAAGCTAATAGCTCTTGTATAGGTGAGACCTATTGGCTTTGCCAATGCTTGTTATTTCTAACTGTTCCCCTGTCCCTGCACATATGAAAACTGTTCCCAGTTCTTGATGTTCAGGCCACTAACTACATCATAACCGTTCCTAATCCATGTTACATAAACAATACTAGCACGCTTTAGCAAAAGATGAGTACATTTTCTCTCGTTAAGGGTATACTTAACATTTTCAAAGTGAACAAGCATTAGCAAAGTAAATGAGTCTAGTCTATTATGGGTGTATGTGTTATTTGCTGGAATGACCACATGTTGGTGCATGATAGGTTGGCTGTATAAGAGCTGATACACATACAGACTGTATCAAGACACACAAACCCACGTACAACACGTGTGGACACTGTTGCTGTCAGTTCACGCACATAGAAGCTCATGCAGACACAGTGTTCCTGGATAGATGCCTGGATGGACTTAGCACTGTGTGCATTTGAAAAATGAATGGTGGCTGCGTGCAGTGGCGTACAGGGAGTAGATTGGATCAGTATCGCTGGACTGACTTGCAGTGTTGTACCTTTTTTATTCTACCTACTGTTTTTTTTGTTTGTATACCTGTTTATATTCACTAGGAAGTGTGTTAAAGATGTTCTCATTTTTGTAAATATACCAGATGGAAAGCCCAAATGTTAATTTCGCTGTCACAAATAGATGGAGATAGACTTACACATGTTCTAAAAAAAAAAAAGAAAAAATGTGAAGCCAGTGCCTTTTTAGGTTTCGCCTGCACAGTGCTTACACTGCGCTTTGAAAAACCCCTATAATGAAAAAAAAAATCTTAAAAGGGGCTTAGAGCCTGCCTTTTACTTACCTTTACTTACCATTGGCTGGCTCCCATGTTGCTCCCATTACTGCTCATCAGCCGGTCCTGCACTCTGACTTACTCCAGGGCTTCAGAATCTTAGTCCAAGCCATGGAAAGTGGACCAAGTGCTGCTTCCAGTGCCCAGTGTCCTTCTACTTCAGGCTCCTGTAGGTACTTTTTTTTTTTTTTACTTTTACTTTTCGAGCCTAAACCTTCTCCATCCCACCCTTCTCCAGATCTCATTAAAACCAAAGCACTTGCAGTTGATCTTTTAAAACTTGTTCCCTGCCTTCCTCCCACTCTCCTTAAGCAACCCTCAGGCTTTCCTTTCTTTCTCAACTCCTGCACCCTTCCGCTAACATGGTGCTTATAATCCACCACCTGTTTCTCCCACCCCTTCTCCTGCTTTCTACAGTTTTTCTTTTTTGATGATAGTGACCGTATAACATTATGATTACAAAGTGGATTAACTTTGGGAACATCTGACAGCCTTCTGCAAGAAGATACTGAAACCAAAACATAAAGGTTGCTTAGTTTTTCACTCTTGATTGTTCTGGGACCGCATTCACTGTAGAATGGCTGGCATTTACACTACCTCACAGTCGTCACTCAGCATTATACCTTTTTCGTCCTTTTACACAACTTTGCATCAGCAGACATCCTGCAGGTTTGGCAGTCTCACAGCCCCAGCAGCCTCAAGTCTCTATCCCCTGGAGTTGTGGGCACAGCCACAACAACCTTGGGGTGCTCGCATGCCTTCAAGAGGTAAGAGAGCGGGGGTTAATAATCACATGTTGTTGTTATGCCTCAGTAGAACACAGGGCAGCTGTATTCCCCGTAAACTTGGGAAACCAAACAGCAACAGCTAGGTCCTATGGTGTTTCCTACTACCATCCCCCTCCCAGGGTTGCTTCCCACATGTTCCTCATGTTTATTTCCCACTCCCCTTCATGAAGTTGCAATGGCTGGGTCTGTTTTTGAGCATGTTGCACTTTATTAAGTAGCAAAAGAGGCTTGATTAGGAACAAGGTTGGGGAGGAGTGCTTCATATGCAAAAAACATTACTGAGGTAAGTGTGTGCCAGGGCTGTAAGATTGATAGCATGCTTTAGATCAGGCTGTGTTTTAACATCGGTGTGTGTTATTGTAGGAAGGTGGCTCTGTATATACTATCTCAAAACGAGAGATGTAGTGTGCACAGAGTACAGGTGTTCCCTAAGGGGCTTGACAGAGGCAATCCTAGATAATATTAATGCTCTATTTGTGGTAGTGTAGTCAAGCAGTTAGGCTTATCCGGAGGGTAGTGTTAAGCATTTGTTGTACACACACGGGCAATAAATGGTAACATACACTCAATGACTTAACTCCAGCGTAATATGTTTTTATATAGAAAATATTATTTTCTTAGTTTATTTTAGAACCACAAGAGTCAAATTGAAGGTAAGTACATTAACTGTAAGGTATTTTGCATAGGTATAGATAGAACATTGAATAAAAACAGTAATGTACACAGTTTGCCATAAAATGGCAATAAGCTATTTTGAAAGTGGACACTGCAAAATTCAACAGTTCTTGGGAGAGGTAAGTACAGGTTAGTTTTTGGTTTAAGTAAAGCACTTAAAAGTTAAGTCTCCGGGGCATAGGAAGCCCACCGTTGGGGGTTCAAGCCAACCCCAAACACCCAGCAACACAGGGCCGGTCAGGTGCAGAGGTCAAAGAGGGGCCCAAATAACATAGGCGCCTATGGTGACTAGGGGTGCTACGGTTCCAGTCTGCTAGCAGGTAAGTACCTGTGTCCTTGGGGAGCAGACCAGGGGATGGTTTTATAGCGCACTGGGGGGGGTCCCAAGTAGGCACCCAAAATACACCCTCAGCGGCACAGGGATGGCTGGGTGCAGTGGGCAAACAAGGTGTCAGGTTTATGATAGGAATCAATGGAGGGACCCGGGGGTCACTCAGGTGATGCAGGCAGGGCACAGGGGGGCTTCTTGGGCCAGTGACTGACTGGGCAAGGGTGAGGGCCGCCTGCTGGTCACTGCTGCACCGGTGGTTGGTTCTTCACGGACCTGGGACCTGAGGGTGCAGTGCTTCTTCCAGGCGTCTGGTTTCTTTTCACCGGACAGTCACGGTCAGGGGGGTCCTTGGGATTCCCTCTGCAGGCGTCGCCATGGAGGTGCAGAGAGGTTGGTTCAGGGTGGACACGTCATCGAAGTCGCCTGGGGTCCTCTCTGTAGCATTGGTTTCTCTGGTCACGGGCCAAGGCGTCTGGTGCAGAGTAGTGGGTACGCACGCCTCTCGAGTGAGGTGAGAGTCCCTTTAAAGAAGGTTTCTTCTTGTTGCTTTAGACAGGGCCGCTGTGCACTGGAGTTTCTTGGTCCTTTGGAATTGCAGGGCAGTCCTCTGAGTCGGCAGAGGTCGCTGGGCCCGCAGGATGCGTCGCTGTTGCAGGTTCTTTGAATCAGGAGACAGGCCAAATCAGTTGTCGTCTTCCTTCTTCTCTGTGGGGTTTTCAGGTCAGCAGTCCCTCTTGTTAGGTCATCAGGAATCTGATTTCCTGGGTTCAATGTCGCCCCTAAATACTAAATGTAGGGGTGTGTTTAGGGCTGAAGGGCAGTAGCCAATGGCCACTGTCCCTGAGGGTGGCTACACCCTCCTTATGCCTCCTCCCTTTGGGGAGGGGGGGCACATCCCTTATCCTATTGGGCTAAATCCACCAAAGCAAGATGGAGGATTTTCTACGGAGGGGGTCGCATCAGGTCTGGTAACCTTAAGGGTGGACCTGGCTGAGGGGGTGACTCCTTGTTTTTCTCATTATCTCCCCGGACTAGCCGCCAAAAGTTGTGGCTGTGTCCGGGGGGTGGGCACCTCCACTAGCTGGAGTGCTTTGGGGCGTTGTAATGCCAGGCTTGAGCCTTTGAGGCTCACGCCCAGGTGTTAGCTCCTGTAGGGGGGAGGTGTGAAGCACCTCCACCCAGGACAGACTTTGTTCCTGGTCACAGAGTGCACAAAGGCACTCACCCCATGTGGCCAGAAACTAGTCTGGAGTGGCAGGCTGGCAGAGACCGGTCAGCCTTGCACTAGCAGTTGGGCTGGCATACAGGAGGCATCTTTAAAATGTTCTCTGTGTGCATTTCTCAATAAATCCCACACTGGCATCAGTGTGGATTTATTGTGCTGAAAAGTTTGATACCAAACTTACCAGTATTTGGTGTAGCCATTATGGAACTGTGGAGTTTGTGTTTGACAGAATCCCAGACCATATACTCTTTAAGGCTAACCTGCACTTACAATGCCTAAAAATTGGCTTAGACACTGTAGGGGCATAGTGCTCTTGCAGCTATGCCCTCACATGTGGTATAATGCACCCTGCCTTAGGGCTGTAAGGCCTGCTAGAGGGGTGACTTACCTATGCCATAGGCAGTGGGTTGTGGTCATGGCACTCTGAGGGGAGTGCCATTTCGAATTAGTCTTTTTTCTCCCCACCAGCACACACAAGCTGTGAGGCAGTGTGCAGCCCTTAAAGACCTTCCCTGATCACAGGGCCCTTGGTACCAGGGGTACCTTTTACAAGGGACCTATCTGTGTGCCAGGGCTGTGCCAATTGTGGAGACAAAAGAACAGTTTTAGGGAAAGAACGCTGGTGCTGGGGCCTGGTTAGCAGGGTCCCAGCACACTTTCAGTCAAGGCTGGCATCAACAAATGGCAAAAAGCTAGGGGGTAACCATGCCAACAGTGGCATTTCCCTGCAGTTATGGATGCATGTTAAAACTCTTGTAATTCCCAAGAAATATGAGAGCTGTCCTAAACATGGTCACTTGTGACTCGTCTTTCAAGTTTAAAACACAGCCATATCCTCTGCCAGCAGAGCAAGAGGATGGCTTTTCACTGAGTGAGGTCCGTCTGTGGGTCTGGACCCTATGTAGAAGTGCCAAATGCGACGGTTACTGTACATTGCTAGACCCCCTGCCTTCACTGCTGACTCGCCCAAATATGGTTCATGCTGCTTCTCTGGGTGAGTGTCCCGTCTCGACGGCGTCACAGAGCCTAAGCACTGAGGGGAGGAGGCGTCTGGTGGAGTTGAGCATCTGGCGTTCTCGCATGGTCGATGGCGCTGGAGTAACAGCACTGTCATCGACCACAGGCACAAGGTGTCCAGGCTGTATATTTGGGAAGAGCACAACTGGCCTCCCCCTCTGCAACTTACTTGGAGAAACTTGTCAGTGTTCTTTATTCTGCTCCCGCTACATTGTATTCACCTGTGTTATGGGCCTGGGTGGCTGCCAGCTATGCTCCTGGCTGTATTCTTGGCTGGATGCATTGTTACAAGCTTCTTGTCAGCAGGAGCTGAAGACTGGGAATGTGGTGTTCACCAGCACGGCTTAGCATCTATTGCAGCTCATATTTGCTGTCATTTAGCGTGCACTGAACCGGATGCCAGCCAAGAGAAGGGTTTACTGACTGTATCCGGTATTCAGTCTCCTCCAAAGCTCACCAAGAAACAGCTTCTCACCAGTAAGCAGGGCGACAACATTCAAGCAGTCATCAGTGGCTACTCTGGATCAAGAGTCTGACCCATGAGCCTCAAGGTCTGGAGACCAATGCTACTTCTCCCAACAACCTTAATAATCCTGGTATGTCACAATCTGTGTTGGGCTCCATTTGGACGGGGAGGGGGTGCACTTCTATGCTCACAGCGGACAGTAGACTCTTCCCCCCCCCCCCCACCCCCCCCCCCCCCCACCAACCTCCCCTTGCCCCGTTCACCCCAATCCCCCTGCTCTACCCTGAGCAGGCTATTGTACCTCCCAGGGAGTACCCCACCGAAAATGTTTCCAGAGCCCAGCGGGAGCTTTTTGACGTGATCAACGCGGACAAGGCTGCTTGTTGGCCAGAACCTGGCAATCGACTGACTTATGTGGCATAACCTTTACAGCTCTCACAGGTTCCACAGCCTGGTGTAGTAGCTGCCCCAGGGGTACGACCACTCGATCCTGCTGCATTGGGGGAGACGGCCAAAGGGGCATTTTTCTCTTTTTCAGACTGACAGTTTGTCCAAAAGTGACGACAATGCCGATCACATTGCTCAATCAGGAACTACTTCAATCTCTCTGAGGGGTTTGAGGTGTCCTTGTGGTTTGTCAGCTACCTATCTGAAGGACGTTGTCCCAGCTGCTTTTGAGCAGTGGGTATTGGACCTCTGCTTTTTTACTAGATTGGGCAGAGGAGCTACTTTGTGGTCCAGATGGGGCAGAGTTAATACTCACTAATGGCTCACCACCTGTGTCATTGCCCTCAATCACCCCACTACCTGTTAACCAGCCTGTTTTCAAAGGTCAGGCTTTCACGGTGGACCCACCTCCCCAGGCAGGATCACCATCATGACAGGATGCTCCCACTCTGGGCGACATTTTGTCATCTCCTCTTGCAGCACAAGCAGTGTCGGGAAGATTCCCTAGCACTGAAATCTGCCCACCTAATGATTCAGGTTGCCCTACGGAAACTGTCCAAAAACATGGATATTATCCACTCTTGTCTCGGGCAGTGGAGATGTTGCAGACATCCCACTGCATGGCTGTTGAAGAAAATCATTTAGTGATCGCCCAGCATGATCCCAGTCTCATCGATCAGGACGACGGTGGACGAAGAAAGTCAGCAGTGCAGCCCAGGAGCAGAAGAGGAGTTCCAGAAGTGATGCAAGTGATGTCCTACATCGGCGGTCGTGATGCAGTCAGTCAGTTGTGCTGGAAAACCACCAACAAGCATGGCAAATGCAAGAGTCTGAGAAGAAGGTTTTGCCAGGCTCAAGGGGACCAGCAAGGGTCTGGGATGACCCTCAGCACCTGGGAGAGTCACAAGAAGAAGAGGCAGAACCACCACAGGTGACCCATGGGCAGCAGGCACAGGAGTCGCAGTGAGGCCCACTTGGCACACTTGAAGAGGAGTCCCACGTCACCGTAGCAGCAGGCAGGGAGACTGCTTTGCAAGGAGTGCTGGGGGCCGAGGCAACACAGAGCCTGAAGATCCCTTGGAGGAGGAACAAACAAGCCTTGGTAACTGCAAGAATCATGGTGCATATGGTTACTATCCTCCCAGGAGAGGCAAGGGCTCACCGTCTCCCAAGTTGCACAGCTAGTAGAGGGGACGAAGGGTACCACTCCAGACCACCACCTGTGATGCAGGATCCACACACCTCTGGAGGAGAGAAGATCCACGCAGCCGGTCGTTGTTGCAGTTGGTGCCTGTGGATGCGGGGGAGTGACTCCTTCACTCCAAGGGAGATTCCTTCTTCCTTCTTGTGCAGGTTGAAGACTCAGCACCCTCAGAGGATGCACAGCTGGGGAAATGTTGCATTTGCTGGAAGGAGCCAGAGAAACAATGTTGCAGGGTGGAGACGTCGCTGAAGTTGCAGATTGTCGGTTCCTGGAGGGTCCAGTTGCAGTCCCAGTGGCAAGAAGATGAAGTAAACAAAGCAGAGGAGTCCTGCTGGAATCTTGCACGTCGATCTGAGGACCCACCCAAGAGGGAGACCCTAAATAGCCCAGGAAGGGGGATTGGTCACCTAGCAGGGTGGCCACCTATCGGGAGGAGGCTGTGATGTCACCTGCCAGACTTGGCCACTCAGGTGATCCCAGGGGACTCTGCCCACCTTGGATTCTAGATGGCAGAATCAAGTGGCCACCTGGGGGAGCTCTGGCACCACCCCTAGGGTGGGGTTGGGCAGGAGAGTGGTCACTCCTCTTTCCATTGGCCATTTTCCGTTCCAGAGCAGGGACCGACGGTCTCTCGACTGGTGCAAACCGGTTTATGCAAGGAGGGCACCAAATGTGCCCTTCAAAGAATATCAGTAGCTTGGGGAGGCTACCCCTCCCAAGCCATGTAACATCTATTTCCAAGGGAAAGGGTATTTCCTCTTTCTCCCACATGAAATCTTTTGTTCTGCCTTTCCTGCCTGAGCTGCAGGAGGGCAGAGACATAAATGAGGGGTGGCAGCAGAGTGGGCTGCCCAGAAAACTGGGAGGAGCAATGCTGGGGGTCCTCTAAGGAGCACCCACAGTGCATGGAATCATAAAACCAATACTGGCAACAATAGTGATTCCAACATGTTTGATACCAACCATGCCCAGGTTCTGAGTTTCCATTATGTAGCTGGACATAGATAGTGACCTAAGTTCAGTACACGGGTAAAATGGCTTCCCTACCCTTACGAAGTCTAGTGAAATGGAGCTGGAGTTTGTAGGGGCACCTCTGCTTGTGCAGGGGTGCCATCACACACAGGTACCTGCACCCTGCCCTCTAGGCTAGGGGAAGCCTACCATAGGGGTGGCGTGGTGCAGTGAACTGTAGTGAAAGGGTGTATGCACCTTTTCACACAGGCTGCAATGGCAGGCCTGCAGACACATTTTGCATGGGCTCCCATGGGTGGCACAATACATGCTGCAGCCCATGGGATCCTCCTGCTCCTGGAAGCTTCAATGCATGGGAACATGAAACTCCACTAACCAGTCCTGACTCTGCTTTCATGCTGGTAACTAGCATGAAAGCGCATCAGGATTGGTGGGAGCGGGCTCTCTCAGCGCTCACTAGAACGCTAGACTCCTGTACCTTCTCTAACCCAGCTGTCGTAAGAGGAGAGAAGATCTATGCAGCTGGGTTAGAGATGTTTAAAGTGCATGTTTGGCCGGCTGTCACAAGACGGCTGGCCAAAGGGACATGCGCACTTTAAACAAGTGCCCTGCTGCCTCTCGGCAGCAATTGCCCCATCCTGACACTCTGTTCATGACGGGACACTGAAAAATAAAATGGTAGGAAACAAAGTTTATTAAAAAATGTCCGTTATGGGAGGCATTTGTTTGGTGGGGCGACGCTCCTCCGCTTAAATGGAGGGACCACCCCTGCTGGGTAGGATTACGGGGCTACTTCAGGATCTGCTTCTGCGCATTGGGAGGGTGTGGCTGTTAGGACATGGGTAACACAGAAATGTTTCTGTTACCTGCATTCCTGATTATGTTTTGGCATTTACGATAATGTGATCATTATGACATGTACCTTGTTGGTAACAATGATGATGATCTGTGTTGGGGAGAGTATTGTTTTATGACTTGCGATTTGGGGAATGTTTCATTCTATGTGCATTTAGAGTGATATCTTGGCATTCATGATAATGGGTTTACTATGACGTATGCATTCTTGGTAATAAGGATGTCCTGACTACTGCTTGTGTTGCAGAATAGTAGTAACCTATGTGTCTACCTGAGTACTGCTTATTTTCTCAGAGTTCTAGTAACCTGTGTGATGTTCTGACAACTGCTTGTGTAGCAGGGTATTACTGATGCATGTTTCGTTTGGTCTAATGATGTTACATACCATGCAGTTTATTTTTATATAACTTGTGTTTCCTTATGGTGTATTTAGTATGTCACAAATGTTGTGTGTGTTGTGCAAATGCTTTACACATTGCCTCTGGGAAAAGCCTGACTGCTCATGCCTAGCTACCAAATGGGTGAGCAGGAGTTAGCTTGGGTGTGTAACTCCCTCGCCACGGCTGGAGTGGTGGGTTCTTCCTGGCTTAGGTGTATACCATAGCCAACCAGAAACCCCATTTCTAATAGTAGGCCTCTTGATCCCCTTAGGAAAATAGGAATAAACGTCCAAGGATGCAAAAAAAAAAAATGTAGGACTGGATGATTCATTCATGTATGGATCTATGAAACGTGCTGCGCTGATTAGTTTTCTGCAAATGTTACTAGGTGGAGGACATATTTAACAGAATAAAGATACATTTTATTTACACTGCCACCGATCGCTGAACATTTTATCTGTTTTATGAAAACAAATAATATTAATACAATTATCATGCACAAAACGTCTGAGCTATTAGCAAATGTAATAATAATACTGAATTTATTAACGTTTTATGGGCGCAATAGGATTCGTTTGATGATTGTTATGCAGGTGCTCCCTGCTTAATGTCAGTCTTTATCATTTGTTCAAAACAAATAAAAATGATTTTATATTAAAAAAAGAATTTATTGACGTTAAGCAAAAGGAAGCTGAATAGTCTTTGCAGGAAGTAGATCTGCATGTGTGAACCGGCTTACATCTTGCCAAGGGGTGAGTATTATTTGCGACCATCTTCCTACCCTCATAATCGGGCTTCAACTACAGAACGCTGTGAAGCGCTTCTGCTAAACACAAAAGCCTAAAATTAAAACAAAGCATGAAAACAAATGTTGCTGGCACACCACCATTCAAAGACCGCGAAAAAACTTAGCGAGAGGGAACATTATTTCAAAATGTGCATGTACTATAAACCGAAATGTCCATGTAAGGTGTCAGAATGCAGGTCCAAGGGCCTCAAAGTCCTCAAAAGCAATATAGGCTGCTCACATGATAAACCGATGCCATAAGGAGCACCTGAGACTATTACCTTCGGTCTGGTTTACTTGCTGCACAATACAAGTCCTTGCTGGCGTCTTCTGCAGCTTTTGAAGCGTTGCAAGGGGAGATGGACTTCTACTATACCATACCTGTGAAGTACAGCAGGTTTCTTTGAACTGAATAAAAGATTATGTCACAAAAACATAATGAAAGATTGTTATGAAGGTAATGGATAGTGCAAAATGTAGACCATGCGCTTGCTATCAGTTCTAAACAATTCTGAATATTTATAGTAAACTCAGACCTCGTTTATCATCACTCTTGTTAAAGATTCAAGGAAAATTCAAAGGGCAAACTATTTTTTAGATATGTGTAAAGTATCCGTAAAATGTTACCGGCCTGATCCTTAAGGGGTACGTGTCACAAGCTGCAGCAGCCAGAAGTGCTGACGCGTGCCTATAGACAGAGCCTCACAGTTAGGTTTGTAAACTTCTATAGTGCTGAGACGGAGATGGCCGCCTGTGGGTGGGAGGTTGAGAGAGGACTGGACATCACTGCAACTTCGCAAGCCTCTGATATGGACCCACCTAAAGCCTCTCCGAAAAGGAGGAACCCGAAGGAACAGCAGCACCGTGCTGGATGACACACGCTTGCAAAATGTTGAAACTTGTCATTCAGCACAAAGCTCTGAAACTATATTGCTTTACAGTAAGCTTTGCATATGCGCTAAACACGCTGTGTTTTAATTTTGACATAACGAGGCACTGCCGTATGCCACAGCTTCTGTTGTGTGGAATCTGGCATCACCCGGCAAGGAGGTATGGCAGAGGCCGGGCTTCGCCAGCTGTGCTCCGTAGCAAAGGGGATGAAGGCAAACTCTTACCTGTGGGACTCAGAGGAAATATTCGAAAAAACATCAATCAAAATGTCCATCAATCCAGTGAATGAATGATTGACTGCCCTGGAGATGGATCTAAAATGTGATTGGCGCTGCCAACAATGCAATTTCTAAAGAGGGCTGACCATTGCCCCTTTGTATGCATGCTGTCCTCTGTGCTGCATCAAAGTTTAACTGACAAGCCAACCAAGCATAGACGAAAGGGTATTGAGGTATTATTTTATTAAGCTATATTTATGTATTTTGTTTTTATATAATAACTGGAACATGTCGGTCATATAAAGCTGTCGAAGTGAGAAAGGTATGTGCACTGTCTTTTGTTTTGGGGCATTGAAACTGTGGCACTATTTAACAAGCATTGGCAAAGTCATTAGATCTGGTCTTGGCAAGCCTGCAGTGTTATCTAAAGCTGGTGTGTGTGTATGTTTACCAAAAATAACGCTTAGAAAAGTTCTTCGCAAAAATAACATAAGAAGAGATTGCTTCTCCACCTCCCAGCCCTTGCACCAGATTATGAACTTCTTTTTAGGCGCACAGAAAATGCCTTAAATCACAGTGAAAAGAGCCAGTAGCTGAAGTGGATTTCCCCACTTCCACAAGCTATATGCTGTGGTAGGTGCAAGCACAGTGTGTTTGATAGTTGAACAAACCAGTGGGTGAGAATGGATGAGCGAAAGGTCCTTAATGTAATTGTCTGTGTGTGTAAATAGAATATTTATTTTTATTATAAAGTTCATGTGAAATAGGAGGTTTGTGTGATGGATAAACCTTTCTCTTATCCAGAACTAAGCATGTAACAGATACTCGGGTGGCGAATAGTTTGCCTCTGATTGTGAAAATTATGTTATATTTTACTTTGTTTAATATGTAGGAGATGTTAAAAGAAATCCGGAAAGTTTTTTGCAATGGAAACCAAGATGAAGTTCTTAGTGAAGCTTTCCGTTTAACAATAACTCGAAAAGATATGTTGACACTAAACAACCTAAACTGGCTTAATGATGAGGTGAGTTCTCTTTCTGTTATATCTCAATAAAGTTGCTAGTGTTAGTTTTTTAATTACTGGTTTTACCGTGGTGTGTACATTGTCCATTGCCTAGCACCACCACGTTTTACATTTACATTTGGTGATCGGATGCACACAGAATTTTAGGATTGATAGAAATAGTGCTGCCTAATTTTCAGTCTAAGAGACGAGTTATATTTGGATATTTATTTAGAGTTTCATGGTTCCTGAAGATTGCATTGTGAAACACACATAACTACTGAAGGCTTTCTGTGGCACCAAAAACATTATATTTGGCAGTTGCAATAAGAGGTACCAAACGAAATACATTTTTGCTCGTTGATATGAGAAAAATGTCACATAACTTTGAATTACTTTTAAATCTGAACTGAAATTTATTTCAGTACTCATTACAAATGATAAGCTTTTCTACACTGCGAAATAATGACTGTTTCTTTGATTTGGCAGAGCGTTTCTTACTGAATAAATTTACTAGCACCTTTGTGTCAGAACAGTGTTGGGGAACATCAAATATTTCCATTACAGAGATCTGTGAGCAACATGGTAGAAGAGGTTTCAATCAAGGAATGACCAGCTAATTTTCTGTGGATTTTCCTCCAGTGTTCTGGCTAACCAGAACTCAGTTTTGTCAGAACCAGGAGATAACTCCTGTTGAAGTGCATTAAAAATACATAAGAAATTGGGGAGCTATTCAGCCCTCATCACTAAATACCTTTCTTTAAAATTTGTAATCAGGGCTTTTCTTTTGTGGAAAAATTATATCCTATCTCCTTATGTTTTTATTCAGATAATAAACTTCTACATGAATTTGTTGATGGAACGCAGCAAAAGAAAAGGGTTTCCCAGAGTCCATGCATTTAACACATTTTTTTTTACAAAAGTGAAAAGTGCTGGATATCAGGCAGTGAAGCGGTGGACGAAAAAAATTGACATTTTCTCAGTAGACCTCATTCTTGTGCCTATTCACCTCGGAGTCCATTGGTGCTTGGCGGTGAGTACCTTGCTAAATTTTTGTCTCAAAAGGAGCTTTATTTGCATATTCAGTTTCCAGTTTGTCCTAAATGTATTATTTTTATTTGCTTATGAATGCGCCAGTGCCCCCCATGTGGAGGTAGGGTCACACCTTTCTTATGTGAAAGGAGTGGGGGTTCGTGCCCCTACAACCACCAGGCTGTTATCTTGGACCGTAGCTGGTGTGACATCAAAGTTGTCTTGCCCAGAGTGGTGTGCATTTATTAATACTTATGATATATTCATACTTCAGGAAACTAGGTCAAATGTCCTGGTGTCCCAGTTCAAGGTTTGTGACATATAGCAAGGAGACAGTTTTGCTGGGCCAGGGGTAGGCCAGTAGAAGGTTTAACAGTTTTACAAAACTACCCTTATTTGTAATATCAAGGAAACCGTGTTGGAATCCCCAAACATGTCACTTTATCTTTTACATCTAAGGCTTCATGTTTCACTTATAATGTTTATTGCAGGCCAACTGCAAGCAAATCGGAGTCTGGAGTAATCCGAATGCTATCTGGCCAATTCCCCAGGCGAGGCTGTTAAGATCATAGGGGAACATTCTAATTGCCAGTTTGAGCCTTTGGATGCACATGTGGAATTCTATTCACCTAATGAAGACCAATTGTGGCACATCCTAATGTTAACTACCCCTCCCCCATTAAAAAAGGACCCCTCTGGCCCTCCAACTTAATTGCTTAGTCGTGAATGGAGGATTGAGCACGTGTAACAGTAGATAATGGTTGGATATAGGCCATGAGCCCGCTAGTCTTTTATTGATTATTTTTTACTTGCTCTGGCCGAAGGTAATTGATATGGAGGTCGTTCCCTGCCAGAGTGTGACTGACCAACTTCAGTTTCATCCATGCCCAATTGTTTTCAGAATTAAGGTGTAATTTCTTTGTAGAGGGCAGCCGTTCAACTAGAATGTCCAGCACTCCAACCCTGTACAAATCAAGTTGTAGTGAGGCTCGGAAGGCCTTTTTAGGTGCACGTAAATCGAGCAACAGACTAGTTATTCAAACACCCAGAAGGTTATATAAAGATGCTATAGGTGCTGCCATGAGAGAGTTGGAAATTAAGAAATGAGAGGGCCTCCCTGCAGGAGCCAAGAGAAAAGATTCATGCTTGTTCTGGAAAATCATTGAAACTGGTTCCTGTGATGGGTTTATTCCTATGGAAAATTATATTACTGTGACAGAACACGTTGCACATTTTTCTAACTTGTATTCTTCCAAGGAGCAATCTTAACACCTTAAGTTAAACAACTGTGATGTATCTGTAGTTAGCTATGATAGTCCTCAACCCACCACCAGATTGTGCAGCACAAAGCCCAGAGGCTCGATAAGATTCCTGGGCACCTCTATCTGGACGAGATTGAAGTATGGACCCCCTATTTTAATATCCTTTTCAATACCATAATGTCAACTTGGGCTGGAGCTGAGATCACCCTATTTTTAAGAAGGGGTCCAGAGACCTCCTTTCTAATTATTGACCTCATCAACACGGCTCAGAAACTTTTCTCTAGGATCATCCTGAGTAGACTCTAAGATTGTGTGACCACTTCAGACATACTGACCCTGCTACAAGCAGGCTTCAGAGAGCATACTAGCACATTGGATCAGGTGTTCTGTCTTTATTTATTACATTGGAAGATTGTACAGCTAGGGGGTGGGCAACTCTATGTTGTGTTCTTAGACCTTAGGTCTGCATTTGACCTTGTTCCCTGTTTAAAGTTGTGGTAAACTTTGGTTTATATGGGGGTCCCGCTCTATGTGCTGACTATGATTATAAGACTCCATGATAACCACTTCGCCCAAGTAAGAAATGGGCAGATGGGGGAGTAGTCTAACAGTTTCCCGTCAGTAGGGGAGTCAGGTAGGGGTGCTTCCTAGCACCCATGTTATTTTCTTTGTTTATAAATGACTTGGTAAAGTATGTAGACCACAGTGAGTCAGACGCACCCCACCTGGCCAACATCAGGGTTCCTACACTGATGATTGCAGACAACAAGTTACTCCTGTCCAGTTCTCCCATGGGCCTGCAAAAATATCTTGACAGATTCGATAACTTCTGCTTAGACTTTAACCGTGCAAAAATTACATATATGTTTTTTTATTCCTGCCATTCCACCAGCCCAAATCCAACACTGAGAAGGAGCCCTCTGGGGCGAATCCACACCTTTTGAATATTTGGGTGTAACCCTCACTGAGCACCTCAGATGGCAGCCTCACATCGCAAGGTGTAGACTAAAATTAGATCAAATCTCTGGGGGGGCTGTTGAAGGCGCTCCGGGCCTGCCCATATTGTTCCATCTACAGGTCTATAATCACTAAGCACTGGGATCTGCTTTGTATGGAGTGGAGTTCTGGGGGCACAGAGAACCGCTTTATGCATCAACTGGTTGGCTTCCCAATAAGTACACCACTGCTTCCCCTGAGGATGGATCTGGGGCTCAAAAGTATCTCTGGCATAGCAAGATTACAGCCCCTTCTGTTTTGGAGGAGGATTTGGTCATCCCCAGAGCTAAGCCCTTAACAGGGATTGTCAGAAGTGTTGTGCCTGCCACGGGTGGGAAACCTTCCCTGGGTTAAGTATGTGAGGACCACACTAATGACCATTAGTCTAGAGCGCTTGTGGACCACTTCAGAAGAGGCATGTGCGATCTCCAAAGAGAAAGTTAAGATGGCTTATTGGTCATACCAAAAAGGCTTTCTGTACAGTCTGCCCAATTTGTGCTCAATGACTCCGGCCTTTCTTATGCAGAAAGTTGATTTTGCGTTTGAGCAGTTCATGGATGATATAGATCCTAGTAACGCAAGAAAACTTTATCTTCACTTTAGATATGGGACCCTTCCCCTTGCAATGTACGCCGCCAGGTGGGGTGGACTTGTTAATCAAACAAATGGTCACCGTATATTCTGTAACTTATGGCAAGAAACCATTGAACACGGTTTATTCTTCTGACCCGCCTATCATAGCTTTAGGATGAAGTGGGTTGCCACACTATGTCATAGTTTTGGGGCAAGAGAATTTAAAGAAGCCTTAAGAATCATGCAATCTGATACGAGGCAATTTGTTGTTTTCGCAGTGTCGAGATTTTTGATCAGGCAAAGAGCACTTTAAAGGAAATACTGTAATGCATTTCATAGGTAGCCAACCAACTGGTAATATTTGGTTTTAACTCTCTTGCTCATATTACTATGCAGTTTTATCTTTTTCGATGTTTAATGTATAATATCATATTAAATATGTCACGGATCTTATTCTTTTTATTCTGATTTTTTTTTTTTGTTTATGTATTTGTTTTATGATTATTGATGGTGAGAATCACCAAACAAAGGTTGAGTCAGTTTTATTATTTATTTTTTCAAATCTTCATTTATATAGCATATCTGCTTTAACAACTAGCATTTTGTCAGTGTCATTATAATTCGGTTATTGAGGCTCATTTTCTTGTCCTCTTTTCAATTGATATGCCTGCATTTATCTGACTTGAATCACTTATCAGTTGCTCCAACTTGTCCATGGTTGAAGATTGTAGATTACCTAACAATTATGCATTCTTCTGTGGCTTTTCTCAAGTTTCTCCGCTTTGAAACATATTAAAGCTGTAGATTCTGCACCTTGGTTATTTTGTAAATGTTAAGCACAGCTGGCCCTTATTTCTGAGGCAAATATTTTGTTTCAAGACTGACCACAATGAATATTTCTCAACACTTCGTCTTTGCTCCTCATAAAAAATACATTCCCTATACTCTGTCAGTCTGTTACTTTACTAATTCTTAATCCGTGAAATATGTGTTGTGATAAGATGTGATCATCTGTGACATTGGAACACTTTTCATTCTTTCCTGCCAGCTGTTGTCTTAAAATTTGATGTTTAACAAGCAATACCTTTTTTTGGGGCAGGTGGTGGACTTCAGAAAGAAAACAGTCACATACTATGACTCCATGGGTGGGATGAACATGGAAGCTTGCAGAATATTAATGTAAGTAGTACATTAGTGTGCCATACGTCTTGTATAATAATGAAACATTACCACTTTTCCTGATAGGATCACCAAACAATTAGTTAAAATATTTATGAGATTAGTAAGCTTAAATAAGGTTTACCTAAACATTCTCCATTCCAAGAAAAGACAAACCAGGGGAGAGGTTTCCTGTGATCTTGGTTCATTGTCTGGTGCTCTTCAATGCATTGTTTAGAGTTATTGCTGTTAGATGTGCCAATTACAATATTCATACAAATGTCTACTTTAGAGATGCTGGCTGACTGGGTTGGAAAGAAATTAATTTTGATTTACTGAGATGGAAGTGTGTGTGTAACGCTTTAGTTGGGCGAGTGGAAGGTCAAGTATATACAGCACTGAGGTTTTGGGGATCACTAGGGGATACTAGGAACGTTTTAAACGATAGAGAGTTATTGAAATAGTACTGAGTATTTATAAAGTGCCTAAACACTTAGCCAGGCTGGAGGAGACAAATACTGGTGTGCATGGGAAAAGGTTTAACCAGTCAGAAAATGGTGATTCTGTTAACACTGTGTAGGAAGTTGGCTCTGTATGCACTATTTCAAAGTAAGGAATAGTATGCACAGAGTCCAAGGGTTCCCCTTAGAGGTAAGATAGTGGCAAAAAGAGATAATACTAATGCTCTATTTTGTGGTAGTGTGGTCGAGCAGTAGGCTTATCAAAGGAGTAGTGTTAAGCATTTGTTGTACATACACAAGCAATAAATGAGGAACACACACTCAAAGACAATTCCAGGCCAATAGGTTTTTGTATAGAAAAATATCTTTTCTTAGTTTATTTTAAAAACCACAGGTTCAAATTTTACATGTAATACTTTAAATGAAAGGTATTGCAGGTAGGTACTTTAGGAACTTTGAATAATCAAAATAGCCTATACACTTTTCACATAAATCACATATAGCTATTTTAAAACTAGACACTTAGTGCAATTTTCAACAGTTCCTGGGGGGAGTAAGAGTTTGTTAGTTTTTGCAGGTAAGTAAACCACCTACGGGGTTCACGTTTGGGTCCAAGGTAGCCCACCATTGGGGGTTCAGAGCAACCCCAAAGTTACCACACCAGCAGCTCAGGGCCGGTCAGGTGCAGAGTTCAAAGTGGTGCCCAAAACGCATAGGCTTCAATGGAGAAGGGGGTGCCCCGCTTCCAGTCTGCCAGCAGGTAAGTACCCGTGTCTTCGGATGGCAGACCAGGGGGGTTTTGTAGGGCACCGGGGGGGCACCAGTTAGCACAGAAACTACACCCTCAGCAGCATGGGGGCGGCCGGGTGCAGTGTGCAAACACGCGTCGGGTTAGCAATAGAAATCAATGGGAGACCAAGGGGTCTCTTCAGCGATGCAGGCAAGTTTTGTCCTCACCAGCACACACAAGCTGGCAAGCAGTGTGTCTGTGCTGAGTGAGGGGTCCCCAAGGGTGGCATAAGATATGCTGCAACCCTTAGAGACCTTCCCTGGCATCAGGGCCCTTGGTACCAGTTACAAGGGACTTACCTGGATGCTAGGGTGTGACAATTGTGGAAACAAAAGTACAGGTTAGGGAAAGAACACTGGTGCTGGGGCCTGGTTAGCAGGCCTCAGCACACTTTCAAATCAAAATTTAGCATCAGCAAATGCAAAAATTCAGGGAGTAACCATGCCAAGGAGGCATTTGCTTACACACTGTATATATACATCACTGTTAAGACCAAGTCCACAGTATTGTCCTGTTCTGGGCGTCATTTCCGGGCTGAGACATTCTAATCCTGGAGCTCCATCAGTGGGATTACCTTCAGTTTTGAGGGCTTTTCTCTTATTGTGTGCAGTGTAGGAGCTGGTTTCTAAGATATTAAATTTACTTCTGGAACTTTCTGAATCTGTATTCCGTCTTATTCTGAAGGACACATCTAGTTTTAGGGCCTCATCAATAGGATTGTGTCCTCTTCAGGGATTATATCTAGAATATTGCAGAGTTCTAATCTAGACTATTGTATATAGTGTTGTTGACAAATTCTACAATACTTTTGTCGGTTCTGGAGCCTAGCTCTATTATATCCAGTTCTAGTGGCAACCTCTGGAGTATTTGACCATTCCTGAAGTATTATGAGAACTAGAGTCCAGTTATAGCCCCCATGTGAAGTATTTCTGCAGTGTCTGCAGGTCATATCTGGAGGATTGTGTTTATTTCTGAATGCCACTTTTCGAGATTGGCAAATAAAGATTGTAAGAAGACTGGTGACCAGAATAGTTAATAATGAAAACACATGCGAGTCAACGAGAGGCCCAAGAATGTACATATGTATACATCACTGAAAAGAATGTTATGGGATGATATCCCAAAATCTTGCAGATTATTAAATAAAACAAACAGAATAACAGGCGGTGTTTTTTCAGTGAAAGCAAACACTAACAACCAGAGGCAGTAGTATTTACTGAGGTCACCTCTCAGAAGTAGAAAATATATTTTATGATAGGATAATTATTCGACAATAACAGAGTTCTGAACGGTTTGGGTGCACATATGAGAGCAGCGACGTCCTGTGGTGGTTGTATAACAATGAATCTAGAAAGGTGTGAATTCACACAGGAGAGGGATTACTTGTTATGAATGATGAATCCGAATGCAAATTAGTGTCTGTGAACTGTCTAGGCAGAGTATAGGTGGTCCTGGCACTTCTTATATGTTTGCACGTTCTGTGCTTCAGTTCTTCCCATATGTTTGCCACAGAAGTACCACTTTGCTAGTAACTTCTTTCCACTGGATTCGTTTTATAGTCCTTTGGGATATACACTAAGGTGCAAACTCCATGTCTAGCCTTTCAAAACTTGCTCAGTGAACATATTTAGCAATGTTCATGTCCATCATTTACAAAGTATAATCAATTTTGAATTACTGGCATATACCTTTGGTTAACTTTGATATTTCGAATGTCTGTCTAATGATTATTGTAAAATAGGTACAGGTGTTAACATACTTTCTGGGCTACCACGACTCTGGGCTTACCAATCTTGTAATTTGTTTTTGTAAATGTTAACAGTAGTCTAGGAAAATCTTGTTAATCTTTCTTAAGAAACATAGCAAAGTGATATCAGATAACATTGTGCTACAGGCATGCTAAGCATTTAAAATGAGTAAAATGAGTATTTATTTGAGAAGAGAGAAGCATTTCTAGTTTTACAGTACGACAACCTGGGGTGGATTCTATGCTCTGGTAACCCTGCTTTAGCTTCAACAGGTGGTCAGACCTTGCCTAGATGGGGTACTAGCTTTGGTGACCACCCCTTCGTTAAAAAGCATGCTGGTCCTTGACTGCCATGCCTCTGCTAAAACGCATGCTTGACTGTTTAGTGAGCCTTTGTACAAACAGGCTCTATCAGTTAGAACTGAAAGAGCACTTTATTTCATCACCTCTGTCCTTTAAGTACAATTTGATCTGAAATTCTTGATATTCATATGGTACTAAAAAAAGTATGTCATGTTTTAACAGTATGAGCCATGCTTCTCTTTAACTTAGATTTTCTATACAATGTGTTTTTACTGTTCACAGAGTTGTGTGGTTTCCCTTTCGTTAACTTTGGTGTATTCCTGAATCGTTTGTCCACCAAGCATATTACTGCACAGTCCTTCTCCCATCCCAACCGTTGACTCAATAGAAAAATCTTAAATACGCGTAATTTTGTCGATTGGGTTGCTTCGTACTACAGATTACACTTTGAGCTTAATTTCTTCCCGACATTTACGTTTAGTATTAAAGGCTTGATGATTTGCACATTCTCTTAACCTTACATGAAGTATATTCTAGAGATGAGGTCTATTTGAGGCAAGAAATCCCAGCCTATCACCCTTCCATTTTAAGTGATACTCTTACATGTGGTGGCCACTGCAAGGTCACGTATACCTTGAGTTATCAGTGGTTGCTCACTTCAGTAGAGACTAACTGGTATGAATTGGCATACTTGATATTACGGGCCAATTGGGCTTGTAGTAACACCTCCTGGCTTGGCACATTTCAGCCATGAGCATCATTGAACATAGCGAAAGAAGACTTTTTAAAGTGTATTTGGTTTCTAATGTAGAATCATGAAGGTGTGTTTTTTTTATCTGACGTTTTCTGTTATTTCTCTTCATTTCTCCAGGCAATATTTAAAGCAAGAAAGTTTGGACAAGAAGGGAATAGAATTTGATGCTAATGGTTGGCAGCTGCTAAACAAAAACAGTCGGGTATGTTCTGCCTGTGAACACTGTCAAGCAGTGCATTTATACCATGGGTTTGGATTGAATGAATAGCTTGTATTCTGTGTAATAATGAAACATTCAAATAACCAGAATGAGCAAACTGTGGACTTCTACTAGTTTGACTTTTAATGGCAATTATTTTAGAGATTTACAGCATGTCATCTGTTAGTTGTTACACTGCTGTCCTGTAGGAAGGTCACAATATTTTTTGTGTTTCTTCCGGGGCAACTGGATTTTTGCCTGAGCAATAAAACACTTTGTAGGATAATAGATAAAGTTCAAAGTTGGGATAAGAAGGACTTGGCGGTGGAGGTTGAAGTTAATATTTTGTGATCTTTCCTTGAAAGGAATGTAGAATCAATAGCCTCTGTCTTGAAGGTTTGTGTATGATGTAGTCGAGTGTACTCTTTCATAAACAGCATTTGACTGTAGCTACAGTGGCTAGTGGATTGGGGAGTGGTTTTTCCTTTGGCACGAGTCACTGTAGAGGTTTAACAACCCCACTGCCATTGCTACATTTCCCATACTCCCTCCAACAGCTTCTGCTACTTAATAATAGCTGCATCGTAAGATGCAGCGCACTCTGTGATGGTCATTTCCGTCAGTAAATGAGGAGCACCAGGAGCAGTTCAGCACGTCTCTGTGTAACTGCCAGTCTTTAACAGAAGAAACCAGAGGCAGGGCCAGGAACACCAGTATAACATCGACGTCTCCTCAGCCAGCTTTTTAGAAACTTTTAGTTGCACAATCTATGCATTCCGATTGAGTAGAAAACCTCCAATGTGTACTAATTCAAATACATTTTTATTGGTACTCTCTTTACTGGGGAAGTCTGACAGCACATACAACTGTGATCTGTGATAAATGTAAAAAGTAGATTTACTAGGACTAATTTCAGCCATGTTAATAATAGCTAGCTTCACCTGTCATACCTAGTTTAGCATGTTTACCTGTACGTTTTGAGAAAGCAGCTGCTTTAAACTTTACATGACGTAGCTAGAGCGGCTGCTATGTTTGTTTGTGGGACATGTAAGCTCTTATTCAGGTGCTTTTGTGATTTGTTCCTGGATTTAAGACATCTAACAATGTTTCCTTGGAATAAGTAGCCATTCATTTAGTAGTTTTCACAATGGTCTGTAGCCAAATTTCAAAGTAAGCCCCCTTTAAATTTTAATCCATTTCATTAGCAATATTTAAATTACCCGATATTTGTCCCTCAGTGAATTAACCCACCGATCCAAATCATATCCTGCCAAGTTAATTGAATCAGGTAATTTGCTAAGATGATATTTTTAAAACTAGACCAATTTCTAGATTAACAGCTTTAAAATTTACAACTTTGTTCATTTTGTGTTTGTTAGGAAATTCCACAGCAGATGAACGGAAGCGACTGTGGGATGTTTGCCTGTAAATATGCTGATTATGTTACCAAAGACAAACCCATAACTTTCACACAGGTAAGCCACTTTGGGATCAACAATGAACCTGACCGAGTTTGGTCATTGCAACATTTAGTTACTTGTCTTATTTTAAACAGACAAAAAACTATTACAACACTTAAATCAGTGAAATATTTTGATAATTGTGGATCTAGGTAAACTGAAAAATATGTTTCTTACATATGTTGTTCAATTGGTTTGCATTCAATACTGTTGGAGGCTGGCCTGGCTTGTAGTGGGTACCAAAGGTACTTACACTTTGTGCCAGGTCCAGTTATCCCTTAATAGTAGAATAGAGGTGTTTCTAGCAGCTTAGGCTGATAGAAGGTAGCTATGGCAAAGCAGCTTAGGCTGAACTAGGAGACATGCAAAGCTCCTACTATACCACTTACATCATATGCACAATATCATAAGAAAACACAATACACAGAGTTACTAAAAATAAAGGTACTTTATTTTTATGACCATGTGCCACAAGTATCTCAGTGAGTACCCTCAGTAAGAAGGTAAGTAATATACACAAGTTATTTGTACACAAACCAAAAGCAGGTAAGTAAGAGCAAGAAAAGTAATGCAAACAGTGTAGAATTACAATAGGTTGCAATAGGCAAGCATAGGTAGAGGGGCAACACAAACCATATACTCCAAAAGTGGAATGCGAATCACAAATGGACCCCAGACCTATGTGAGCTTGTAGAGGGTTGCTGGGACTGTGAGAAAACAGTCAGGGTGTCCAAGATACCCCACCCCAAGACCCTGAAAAGTAGGAGTAAAGTACACCTACTACCCGAAAATAGCACAATAGTCGTGATAGGGGGATTCTGCAGGAACAACAAACACCAGCAGTGCCCTGACAACGGATTTCTGGACCTGAGGACCTGCAAGGCAAGGGGACCAAGTCCAATATTCGCGACAGTGTCCAGGAGGGGCAGGAGCCCAGGAAACCCCGGATGAAGGTGCAAGGAAGCTGCCTCCAGATGGAAGAAGCTTGGAGTTCTGCAAGAAAGAAGAGGACTAGGGACTTCTCCTTTGGAAGACAGACGTCCCACGTCGCGATGAAGCTTGCAGAGGTGTTCCAACGCAGAAATACCGCAAACAAGCCTTGCTAGCTGCAAGGGTCACCGTAGAGGTTTTTGGGTGCTGCTGAGGACCAGAAAGGACAGGGATGTCGCCTTTTGGAGGAGGAGGCAGAGGGGGCGCTCAGCAACTCGGAGAGCCCTCACAGAAGCAGGCAGCACCCGCAGAAGTACCCCAACAGGCACTTAGAAGATTAGTGAACCGGAGTCCACGCGAAGTTACAAAGAAGGGTCCCACGACGTCGGAGGACAACTCAGAGGGTTGTGCACTGCAGGATGGAGTGCTGGGTCCCCGGGCTAGGCTGTGCACAAAGGAAATCCTGGAAGAGGGCACAGGAGCCGGAGTAGCTGCAAATCACACAGTACACAGCTTTGCAGTCTGGCGTGGGGAGGCAAGGACTTACCTCCACCAAACTTGGACTGAAGAGTCACTGGACTGTGGGAGTCTCTTGGACAGAGTTGCTGTGTTCCAGGGACCACACTCGTCAGGATGAGAGGGCACCCAGAGGACCGGTGATGCAGTCTTTGGGTGCCTGCGTTAGCAGGGGGAAAATTCCGTCGAGCCACGGGAGATTTCTTCAGAGCTTCTGGTACAGGGTGAAGGCAGGCTACCCCCAGAGCATGCACTACCTGGAAACAGTCGAGAAAGCCGGCAGGATGAGGCGCTACAATGTTGCTGGTAGTCGTCTTGCTACTTTGTTGCGGTTTTGCAGGCATCCTGGAGCAGTCAGCGGTCGATACTTGGTAGAAGTTGAAGAGGGAGATGCAGAGGAACTCTGGTGAGCGCTTGAATTCGTTATCTGAAGAATTCCCCAAAGCAGAGACCCTAAATAGCCAGAAAAGGAGGTTTGGCTACTAATATAGGAGGATTGGCTACCAAGAGAGTTAAGAGCCTATCAGAAGGAGCCTCTGACGTCACCTGCTGGCACTGGCCACTCAGAGCAGTCCAGTGTGCCCCCAACACCTCTGTTTCCAAGATGGCACACTGGGACACACTGGAGGAGCTCTGGGCACCTCCCCTGGGAGGTACTGGTCAGGGGAGTGGTCACTCCCCTTTCCTTTGTCCAGTTTCGCGCCAGAGCAGGGCTGGGGGATCCCTGAACCGGTGTAGACTGGCTTATGCAGAGATGGGCACCATCTGTGCCCATCAAAGCATTTCCAGAGGCTGGGGGAGGCTACTTCCACCCCCCCCAGCCCTTCACACCTATTTCCAAAGGGAGAGGGTGTAACACCCTCTCTCAGAGGAAATCCTTTGTTCTGCCTTCCTGGGCCAGGGCTGCCTGGACCCCAGGAGGGCAGAAACCTGTCTGAGGGGTTGGCAGCAGCAGCAGTGGAAATCCCGGAAAGGCAGTTTGGCAGTACCCATGTTCTGTGATAGAGACCCAGGGGATCATGGAATTGTCCCCCCAATACCAGAATGGTGACAATTCCATGATCTTAGACATGTTACATGGCCATGTTCAGAGTTACCATTGTGACGCTATACATAGGTAGTGACCTATGTATAGTGCACACGTTTAATGGTGTCCCCGCACTCACAAAGTCCGGGGAATTTGCCCTGAACGATGTGGGGGCACCTTGGCTAGTGCCAGGGTGCCCACACACTAAGTAACTTTGCACCCAACCTTCACTAAGTGAAGGTTAGACATATCGGTGACTTATAAGTTACTTATGTGCAGTGGTAAATGGCTGTGAAGTAACGTGGACGTGTAAGAATTGTCAGAGCTCCCTATGGGTGGCAAAAGAAATGCTGCAGCCCATAGGGATCTCCTGGAACCCCAATACCCTGGGTACCTCAGTACCATATACAAGGGAATTATACGGGTGTACCAGTGTGCCAATGAGAATTGGTACATTTAGTCACTAACCTGCAGTGAAAAATTTAGAAAGCAGAGAGAGCATAAACACTGAGGTTCTGGTTAGCAGAGCCTCAGTGATACAGTTAGGCACCACACAGGGAACACATATAGGCCACAAACATATTAGCACTGGGGTCCGGGCTAGCAGGATCCCAGTGACACATAACAAACACACTGACAACATAGGGTTTTCACTATGAGCACTGGGCCCTGGCTAGCAGGATCCCAGTGAGACAGTGAAAACACCCTGACATATACTCACAAACAGGCCAAAAGTGGGGGTAACAAGGCTAGAAAGAGGCTACCTTCCTACAAATACCTCCTTTGTGTCATACAAATATATTTGCAGACTATCCTGCAGTCTGCAACTAGTTTGGCAGAGTAGTGTTAACGAACCCCAGACCTGGGTGGAGGAGATGCAAGATGCCCACCCCTTAAAGGCATGCAAACTAAGTGCATTATTGAAAGAAGGAAAAGTAGTAGGAAGATAATGAAGGTATTTCTCCAGATGAACACTACTATGAACACTACTAACATCTGTTGGTAGAAGGATTACTTTTTTTCATTTTCTACAATTCTTAATTCAGTTTTAAGTTTGAAACCATAAAAACCAGCAGCAACAAAACAATAAAAACATGAAAGTAGCTAAATAAAAAAAACAGATCATAAAATGTCAAAATCTTATCCATGGTACTCTGAATAGACACAGCAACGCTTGAAAAACAGTACACGTTAGCAATTACATATTGCCCTGATACCATTTGCAGATATGAAAGTGCTGGTCGGGCTTAACCACTCCCTTTAAGCAAGGGAACAATGAAACGAAGTCTAGAGCCTTGATAAAATTTGCAACACAACATGAAGTGCAGTGTGTCCTGGGGGGACTTGTTATCACAACTGCACGGGCTCAACAGTTTAACATTATAACATCTTCGTGGTGAGGCCAAGATCAAATGCAACAAGATTACCCTGAAACAGGTTTATAAACATCTACCCTATTGTTTTTCACCATTGTTAAGTAGGGCTCCATCTCCCGTGTTGTACTTGTCAAAATATACTTGCAGACAGTGGGCTTTACCCTCTCTTCCTCTTCCCTAAGTAAGGACACTCTTTCCCTGAAGGATTCTTTAACCCATTTCAAATCACCCTTAACAATATCCTCCTGATAAAAGAAAACACCCTTTCCACCTTACTTTCATTCTCTACACATCTTCAAGTAAAAGTGATTATCCTTAAACATGCCTATTCACAAAATGGTTGATTTGAAATGTTCGACCTGAAAGCTACATTTGCATCTATGTAGAAACATTCTAATTTTTGTCCCAGAGACTTACAATGATGCCTCGCTCCATTGTTCTAACCTTGTTAACTCCCAGACTCTATAAAGTCCCCATTCAAATAAACCCCTTTGTTTTCAATGTGCTTCGTACTCCCTGAAACCTTGAAGAATCCGCCCAGGACAGACCAACACCACCACTATCTTTATCATAGAGGTAGAATGATACATGTCCTCCTGCAAATACGGAAGGCGCACATGGAAGAGGTGGTGGTGATTGAGTATTTAGGTAAAAGGCGTGGAGATAGGCATTTGGACATACGTAATACGAAATGCAGTAACATAAAGGTAATTTTGGGGTACACTAGAAGTAAATTCAATTTTAACAACAATGTCTAACTTCTTTTACAAGAAAATATAGATGCAGGTCCAAGTCACTCCTACTGGTTTTATCAGCTTCTGTTGCAGATTTTGTTCTGCACTCACTCCGTGCAGTGGTTTTAGTTCCATGAGTCTGTGAATGAGCCCAAATTAAAGTCTCTGGTTCGCTGCCAAAAGGTTCTGGAATAATGAGCAAACAGCAACTGGGAGTGTAACTCCCTTTTCTTCTATGCTTGACCCAAAATGTTTGCTTTATTAGGTATGCTGGGACATGTAATACCCAGAGTGTCCAGTTGTTGCTTGTTTTAATGGACTTGACCACTATCGTCTTTTATAGGTGAGCCCACCTGGACTATCCCTACAACTGGCAATGCAATAGCAACAACATTTTCAAACCAAAGACCAACAAGATATGATGAACCAAACTACAGAATGAGGATATAGAAGAAGCAGGTGGACTGCGCCTAACGCAGGTCTGGCTTTCCTGACAGGCATCAGTCTCGTCATTCAACCCCCATTTGGCCAAAGCACTTGCATAGGAGATCATGTTATCTGTGTAGTGATTTGTGCTTGCAGAGTAAATCTGACCCTTAACCAGGTAATATTCCACCTCCACTAAGAGCTCAAACCCCTAGAATGACAACTGCCTCGCATCATCTTTCTAACCAAAAGAAGGTATTCCCCTACACTGACAGACCCACACCCTGCAAGAACTTCTGTTTGTGATGACAACTTCTTTCATCAGCTACTAATCAAAGGTGCTGCAAAACTGAAATAATTTAGGCTAAACCATTTGCAAATACTTAAGTCACTTTAGAAACCATTCAGTAGTAAATGTTCAATGTGTCTTATGATGCCGTAGGTTCCAGGACTGCTCAAGCCTGCTTGGATCTGGCCTCCTGAACAGAACCCACTGTTTCTCAGATCAGACACTTCTATTTTCTCAGCGTGATATTCACTATGATGATGTAGTAATGAAAATGAGAAAGACCTTCTTTGGCTTGTTTCACAGTTCTTTAATCCATTGGTGTTTTTCATTCACACCATAAACTTGGCTGAAATTACATTGTTTTATCGGAGACTAAGGTTTTTAGTGACCAGGGCTGTGTAGGAGCGTGGTATTTTGTTGCAGAAGTCCTCCCCACTTCTTGCCAGGTACTTGATGCAGCTTGGACTGAAGTGCACTGGGTTCCTGCTAACCAGGTCCCCTGTGTCATTGTTATTTCCTCAAAAATGAACAATTGTTCCCCTAATTGACAACACCTTTGGCACCCCTGTAAGTCCCTAGTAAATGGTCTCCCAGGTACCAAAGAGGGCCCCCAACGTCTGCAGCATGTATTGTGCCACCTTCCGGGAAACCTCACCCAGCTCATGCAGACTGCCATTGCAGGCTGCATGTCTTGGTGCAGCTAAAAGGGAAAATATGACATGGCACACAGCCTCTGTGCCATTCCCACAAGCACTGCATGCGTTATATGTAAGTCACCCCTACAGCAGGCCTCCCAGCCCTAAGGCAGAGTCTATTATATTACATGTGTGGTCATATCTGCAAACGCAGATATGCACCTGCTAGGTCTGTCGATTCTTAGACATAGTAAGTGATCAGGGAAGCTTTAGGCTCTTGGGGTTTTGGCATCATTGAGAAAAGATCTCCGGCAAAGAGCCCCCCCCTTCTTGGGGGGAGCCCGTCAGACATTGCAGCGCCGTTCTGACAAGGAGCACCCCGATGATGAAGCATGACACCCATTTGGGTGTGTGAGGACTTCTGCTCCTAAAATTTAGGACTCCTTTGTATCCTTTTACCTACCTTCCTTTGGAACAGTGTATTTTGTTTATTTGTTTGGTGTTTGGAACACAACCATGACCCGAAGTTGTGCTCCATTTGCCAGGCCATGCATCAAAAGTCTTTGAGGGAGCTGTCCCTTAAGAGGATGGCAGCCTGGCATGCAACTCCATGGAAGTCGAGGTCCTGGTTGAGTTAAAGGGACCGGTCACGGAGTCCGAAATCATCTTCGTCCTATTCCAAGTCCTCAGGTTAATCGGGTAAGTCGAGGCACAAGAAGAAGAGCAAGAAGTTGAAGCAGTCTTCGACGTCTCCTCATCTGTCTGCCGGCGTGACTAAGGAAAGTCTGCATTCTAGGCCTTGTTCCTCGGAACCTGTGTCTGGGCTGATGCCACACCTCCCAGACATTCCGGGAGCAGCCCCTGCCCAACAGTTTTATATGAGGCCACGCCGTCAGGCCCCATGGAGTCAGAGGGGGCTCTATCTGGTTCTCCTGTGGCCCCATTGCAGGTGGGCCCTCAAGAATCCAGTACTGGATCCAGACTGGTGCCTGTCGTATCATCTTGTCCTTCCCTAGTGGCAGTCCAGATGCTGATACTCTTGGTGCCCACTGGAGGCGCCATCCCCATTGTCATCCCTGACTCAGACACAGAGCTGGATGGGCATTGGCTGCTGTCAACTTGATGCTGATAGCAGCCTTGCCTCCTACCTGTTCCTTTGGGCTAGGCCTCTGGGAAGACTTGAGAGGGGTCGCTGGACCCTTTTGAATACCAGCCCTATGAGAAAGAACCATGCATGGACTGACATGTGGATCTCGGTGAAGCCAGTGGACAGGATACCTCTCCAGATACTATTATGCTTTTACGGTTACGGAGGAGGGAGCTTCCTAAGCGGGGGGGGGGGGTGCAGCTAAGGTCTTGGACCTTCAGCTACCATCGGTGGCAGTCAAGACTAATCTCTTGACGGAGGTGCTGCAACCGGGAGTATCCACATCCAAACCCCTACTCCTGTTCAATGAAGCCCTCACGGATGTCCATTTGGGTACCTAATCCACAGGGGCTCCTGTGACTATGACGATTCCCTGCCGCCATCGCCATGCCCCTGGGGACCCAACCTTCCTCACACAACACCCTACTCCTGAGAGCTTGGTAGTCCAAGCCTCAACTTACCAGGGCGCTTTCCCTACCACTCTTCTGGATAGGGAATCCAAGATGCTCGACTCATTTGGGAAGTTGTTGTTTTCTTCCGCCAGCATGGCATTGTGGTCCGTGAACATTACATGCTGTAGGACATGGTTGCGCAAGTGCTGCTACAGGTTCCAGAGGAGGCGCGGACTGGACTCTCTCCTGCTGTTGCTGATGGGAGCGATGCAGCAAAGTTCACAATTCGTTGCAGACTTGACACTACCGACTCGCTAGACAGAGCAGTTTTCACGATAGTGGCCCTGAGAGGCCATGCCTGGCTGAGGGCATCTGGCTTTTCCGGGATATCCAAGCTTCCCTTAGGGACATGCAACCGTCTCTATAGAGACTAGGCAGATTCGG